>NC_061098.1:44880503-44895503 GCF_015104395.2 Macrobrachium nipponense | reverse complement strand
TCAATTCGAAAAAGAAGTATCAGTCAGAAATGCCAAACCATTTCTGACGACTGTCCAGCCTCATTCAGAGAACCAAGGAGATTTCTTGCCTGACGAAACTGAAACATTGGCAGAACACAAAAACATCTGATGTTTTTTTTTTTTTTTTTTTTTTTTTGTCGGATCTCAATTAAGGATTCAGAAAATAATGTTGTTCATAGAGTAACACATATTTAAGCAATTATTCTCTAATTCAATATATCACCAAAACTATATTAATCAAAATTAACGCTATCAAAATTGAAGGATCATATTTACCACAGGAAATGAGTGTCACATTTCCTCCCTTGAAAGTAATTCTTTTAAATCAGTGTGAGAATCCAGCAGACAACTTCTCGTATTTAATTAATGCAGAGAATATTAGTTCATGATTATGATTCATCACTTCAATTAATCTCTTTGTGAAATCTGTTCCATTTTTTTTTCTTTTTGTAAAATCTCGGTGTCGAAATAATGATCTTTGTATTTATATAAACGTAGTTGAATAATTAATGGTGGTATGAATAATGCAGAGTAAAGCTAAAAGCCTCATTATTATTACAATACAGAGTAATAGGCTATTTTTACAAAACGAAATATCTTATTTTGTTATGGAGGTCTTTAATTATTCCATTTAATGACTCCAAGCACCTGAATCATAGAAGGCCTGGTATGTCATCCGTACTGAATATATCCTTCAATAAAAACTATGAAATATTGCTCTGAATATTTTGATTTTGAATTAGATTTAGATTTGATTTCGAACAATATATTGCCTTACATAATCCCTCTGAGTTAACAAGAGAAAACGTATATAGAAGATTTCTCTTTCATCATTACTGAACAAGGTTTACAGAGAGCCCTCCACAAGTTTAAATATATCCCCTTGAATGCAGTCTCTCTCTCTCTCTCCTTTCTTACCGCAATTGTTTCGAAAATTACTTTTGGAAAAAAAGAAGAAAGAACCTTTGGAAGTTCCGTGGAGCCTTTCCATGACTCATGGCGTGAAAGGATTCCCAGTTCCAAAGGTTGCGCATTTCCTGTTTTTTGTGGATTAAACAAAAAAAAAGCTATCAGTGTTCACCATTAAAGCCCACTTTACATTCGCTACTCACTTTCCCTTTTCCTAGATTATATTTCGAAATGAAAATTGTGCTGATTTGTAGAGTAACCGAGACTGAGAAATTTTTAGTATTTTTTGTTTTTTTGTTTTTGAGAGCAGGTTTATACTGACACTTAATACTTGGTCCTGCAGTTTATTGTTTTGTTTACCAGTGTCTCGTTTTCGCTTTTCCTCTCTCGTGCTTAGTGAGAAGATAATAATAATAATAATAATAATAATAATAATAATAATAATAATAATAATAATAATAATAATGATAATAATAATAATAATAATAATAATAATAATAATAATAATGCTTAGGAAGCAGACCCTCTCTCAAGCATACTTTATTAAAAGTAATGGCTACTTCAGCAGCGTTACACTTGTAGAGATTCTTCTCTATTTTGCTAATAGCGGCTTTTCGGGCTACTTAAACAGGCTAGTAGGGCGCCTATAGAGGTCATGGTCAAATACAGGGTCAAAATAGGTTTACATATTTGAATTTTACAGATAAACTATGATAACATAGTCATCAAAGTCATTAACGATTTTCTCTCTCTCTCTCTCTCTCTCTCTCTCTCTCTCTCTCTCTCTCTCTCTCTCTCTCTCTCTTAAAGCGAGCTTTCGTCTGGAACTGCCAGAGATCCTCAGGCTGGGAAGCTGAGGGTGGACTGATCTTGGTGCAGTGTCCGTCCTCGTTATATCTGTGGTTGACAGCAGGGGGTCTGCCCCATGCTTGTCTCCTATTGGTTGGTGGCAATCAAGAATCACGCCCGCACCAAACATTAGGAGGCCTTCTCCCGGGATATCATCATACAGAACACGAAAATCATCGGGAAGGCCCCTGATGCCCGTTGGTTGAGCCTGCTGGAGGCGCTCCTCATCCAGCAAATAAAACCTACACTGAATACGACGCAGGAAGAATTTCTCATCCCTACGAGAAGGCCTGCCACCAACAATGACACCACCGATCATAACAGCTCTACGGAAGACAACCCTCAACTCCTTTGTCTTCATTCACGTCTGCTCGTCTGACGGGAACCGATGGAGAAATGTCCCTTTCACAAAGAAATATATTGGATTTGGGGAAAGAGTCTGTTGCACGAGACAGATTCACCTTGGGGAAGAATTCGTCAGATAATATTCCCTCCCATTCACGGACAACAGGAAATGTTGGAAATGATGAGGACCTAAGTTTACAAGATACTGACTGCATTTGCTAGACTTCGTTTTCTGCTGGTAGTCGGTTTCATATATAGATATATATATATATATATATATATATATATATATATATATATATATATATATATATATATATATACATATATATATATATATATATATATATATATATATATATATATATTATATATATATATATATATATATATATATATATATATATATATATAATATATATATATATATATATATATATATATATAATATATATATATATATATATATATATATATATATATATATATACATATATATATATATATATATATATATATATATATATATATATATATATATATACTATATATATATATATATATATATATATATATATATATATATATATATATATATATATATATATATATATATACTATATATATATATATATATATATATATATGTATATATATATATAATATATATATATATATATATATATATATATATATATATATATATACATATATATATATATATATATATATATAAAGTGTTTACATAATAAAAATACGGAATGTTATTCCATATATATATAAAAAACTAAAACTATGATTAATTAAAAACCAGTGACCCAAGAGGTCAACCAGATTGCTTGCAGGAATGTGATCAGACCAGAGACGATAAAGTATGCTAAGATGACGTATACAATAAAGTAGGCTAAGATGACGTGCCGTCACCTGTAGTCATTCATTTGTTTCGAAAACATTAGTCCAAGCTTCCTGCTTGAGACAACTACCGCGACCTATAATTCAAACGGCCTACATGATTTGTAATCTGTGTCATATGTATGTATGTTCATATGTTCGAGCTACTGTCTGCTTCCTTTATGATTTATAAACAAGATTGTAGTCAGATTTGAATTAGCCATCATCATTGGCAGACCTGTACAAATTTCCTCTGATCTTCATCATATAATCTCAGAGAATAGAACAATTTTTTGTACTCAGTGTTTTCTACTAGAACCTCACATCAGAAAGAGATCGAATGAAGTTATAACTATCATCATGAGTTTAACACATCGTCGTCATAACCAAAGAAGATACTGTCTTCGTAAGTTATCATCAAACCCCAAGACACTCAAATGAGTATGGAAGTGCATAACCAACCGACTTAGCGTAAGATTATCGCAAGTCTAACATAACCTCACAGGGCGCCTTATTATACAAGGCAACAGCCCTTTCATTGGTGGCAGCGACTTCAGAAAACAACAAGAACTCTTCAACGTCTTCCGAAGAATAACGAATAATGTATCATATCAGAAGTCAACGACGACGAAAGCAAGAGATTCTTCAAGCAACTTAGTATCATCGTTTAGTGAGCGACTTCAGAAAACAACAAGAACTCTTCAACATCTTCCGAAGAATAACGAATAATGTATCATATCAGAAGTCAACGACGACGAAAGGAAGAGATTCTTCAAGCAACTTAGTATCGTTGTTTAGTGAGCGATTTCAGCAGTGCATAACTTCAAGAAACAAACCCGACGTGTCTTCTTCCTACGGCAACTCAAGCTTCGTCTCTCATTAGAATCATTCAAGAAAACATCGTTTATTGAGTGTTTCCAGCACTTCAAGAAACAAACCGAACGCATCTGCGGCATTGAATCTTCAAGGAATCGAATTACCCAACAAACGAACAACGCGCACAGGGGAAACTCAAGCCAAACCAGGTCATCCACTAAACAGAGAAGGAGGGCCAAGGCAGCGTGTCGTTATCGGAACACCGTGGCTTCCCACAAAATCCAGCTAAGTACAATCTTTTTATTCATTTGGAGTAACTGAGTGTTTCCTTTGCAGGTCGAATTTTCGTTATTCCTGTGGCTGAAGTTACGAGACATTCTTAATCTTACTTTTTTACAGAAATTATCTACATCATTGGGATTTCTCTACTGCGAGTTTTTATCTTTGAGTTTCTGTTTCCAGAAGTTCTCATGAAATATCATAAACATATACTGTGTTAATTTTGGGTGATTATTAATTCTTTACGTAATAAATCATATTAAACAGTGAATATGCGTTTACGCAGTGGACATCTGTATTTATACAGATGCATGGATAGGGTAGTTAGGCACCATAGTGATAAGAAAACACACAAAAACAAGTGGAACACCTGTACAAATCTGGATAAATTAGAGGTAACACTATTTCGGGTCAGGACAATAATTGCTCATTTGCAAGGTCCCGATCGCAGTTTTAGCCTTGAGTTTTTGAGTTATATGCATAAAATATCGAACCTCAATGACTCAACTTAACTTTAAAAAATACGGCTGGATTGCAAGGAATAACATGTCCGTAAAAACTTTCATTAGGCTAACATACTTGACATTCATATAAACAAATCAACAAAATGTCTAAATGCGCTGACCTAGATCCCTCACTATTTCAAATAGTTAATATTGAACGCTGTAGAGATAACTTGTTTTAATAGTAATCACTCAATTCTTTATAGTTCAAGTCATTAATACGTTCATTGCTTTATACGTAACTAACAGCAACATAATGCAAAAAACACACAATATGTTGCCGATGGTAATAAAGAGAAGAATCCTAATTATTAAAAAAGAAATAGGTAAACAGTAGCCCTAAAAATCAGAATCAAACAAATCGTGCTTAAGCAAACTCGGTTACTGTGTCATCTAGTCAAACGGTCAGGGTCAGTCAAATCTACCGAGTGTTCAAATCAAAGCACATTCCACACAATAAGCGACTCTAGCAGAGCGGGGAAAAGCGATGTTGGATCATTCATGCCAATACCTTTTTGAATTAAAAAGGAATTTTCCTATGAATCACACAACCGTATCAAGTAATCAGAGCAGGTTCTCGTAATTTTAATACAAAGAGTTATTATAAGTAGTGGTGGATTAAGCTCGACTTTACGCGCTGTAAAAATTTGAATATCTTGTTTTTATGCCTTTAGTTCATGTAATATCCTGTATTCACGAACTCACCGTTTGTTGTTCGAACTTCCCTATTGAGAAGTCCGGGGTATGTTTCAGTAACTGGCAATAAAGAGTTAATCGTCTTAGCGTAACGCAGATTCAGAAGTCCGGATAAGCGAGCGCTTACAGATACCTCTTTAGTTATAAAAAAACATTGATCTATATCTAGCGTAATTGTAAGATATCCATTTATGGGTATACAAAACATTATATTACCTCCTGCCCAATAAGGCATGTTTATCAAAGGAAAATTCTATAAACCTTCTAACATATTAAAATCCGATTTGAGCAAAAAGAGACAGTTAATCAAATAACTTATATAGAAGAACCAATCATTTGTCTCATAAATCGTAACATTGTTCAAAGGACCCAACAGAATTTTCCCACAGCCGCAGTCGCAGTTTGCACACAAAATCTCGAGACGCATGCACCCTTGAATGTCTTAATGCGTGTAAAAAGACCTTGCTGGGATCTGAAATTTTAATCCTTCCCGACACGTTGAAATATAACGATTTCCGCGAACAAAGCCCTATACACAGTTGACTCGCAGCAACAAGTTAATGCAAAACCTATACATATCGTGGATATGGAAGTTATAAATATCGCATTTTTTATTGTTGCTAATTTTTAATTACGCCCAACCAGTCGTAGATGAATCTCTCTTATACTCTATCTAAAGTAATATCCGTAAAGTCATTCAAGCAGAGGTGATTCAGCAGAAATTTTTTTTTTCTGTTATCTGAATACCAGGATGTTTCTCCACTTGCGAGTGATCTCTGGGGAAAAACGGATGTCATTGAACATAAAATATGGTCTAAGGACAAACATAAAGCTATATACGTACCTTCGTATAGACTCCCAATGAAATTTCAAAATAGAGATAAATGACGAAGTTGAAAAAATGTTAGTAATAGGAGTCATTAGGAAATCAAATAGCCCATATAATTTTTCCTTTAAACTTCATGCCAAAAAAAGATCGGACTTGGCGTATCGGCATAGATTTCTGTCGCTTAAACAAGGAAACGACTCCCGATCGTTCTCCAGAGCCATGTACCGACGATATCTTGTCTTTGTTAGGTCAGAATTTTTTTTTTTTTTTCACCAACTTGGACTTACTTAAAGGCTTTCACCAGATACCATTACCTAAGTGATTGTACCTCATACACCGCCTTCAGCACACTCAGGGGACATTATCAATTTTTATCATTTTAATCTTCATCCTATGCAATTATCAGAGTACATTAGTATTTTCTGTAGCATATGTTTCTTAATGAGTTGAAGTGAAAAACTGTATCATTATATATCACGTGATCATTATTATTTACGAATATCATCATATGCATATGTCTTATATCTTATTACATGAATCTGTATTTGTGTACACCATGAATTTTTTTTTTACTTATAATTATATTCTATATATCTATATATATTCACATAGTGTCTGTATCACACTCCTATAAGTCAAATGCAAGTCAAGCTTGAGTAATATTCAGTGGTTGGTTTTGTAGCCGATCGAGCTTTTATGTAAGTGTTACATAATAAAAATATGGAATGTTATTCCAAATATATAAAAACTAAAACTATGATTAATTAAAAACCAGTGACCCAAGAGGTCAACCAGATTGCTTGCAGGAATGTGATCAGACCAGAGACGATAAAGTATGCTAAGATGACGTATACAATAAAGTAGGCTAAGATGACGTGCCGTCACCTGTAGTCATTCATTTGTTCGAAAACATTAGTCCAAGTTCCTGCTTGAGACAAACTACCGCGACCTATAATTCAAAACGGCCTACGTGATTTGTAATCTGTGTCATATGTATGTATGTTCATATGTTCGAGCTACTGTCTGCTTCCTTTATGATTTATAAACAAGATTGTAGTCAGATTTGAATTAGCCATCATCATTGGCAGACCTGTACAAATTTCCTCTGATCTTCATCATGTAATCTCAGAGAATAGAACTATTTTTTGTACTCAGTGTTTTCTACTAGAACCTCACATCAGAAAGAGATCGAATGAAGTTATAACTATCATCATGAGTTTAACACATCGTCGTCATAACCAAAGAAGATACCGACTTCGTAAGTTATCATCAAACCCCAAGACACTCCAATGAGTATGGAAGTGCATAACCAAACGAATTAGCGTAAGATTATCGCAAGTCTAACATAACCTTATTATACAAGGCAACATCCCTTTCATATATATATATATATATATATATATATATATATATATATATATATATATATATATATATATATATATATATATATATATATATATGTATATATATATATATATATATATATATATAATATATATATATATATATATATATATATATATATATATATATATAACATATATGTGTATGTGTGTTCTTGCAAGGTACTGTATTAATCCCTTTATAGTAGGCTGTTCCATATCATCCAAGCGTAGCGTATCAGAACCAGGCACTTAACGGAAGGTAAATAAAAACCTTCATCATAAAAAAACAAATACCTTCCATTTTCTGTCCCAACACAAGCAAGTATAATGACCTTGTCTTTCTCATTCACAGCTTCCTCCTTTTCCTAAACTCCTTGAATTAAGATTCTCCAAAGTTTGTTGCTTTCAACTTTCGAGAGATTGAAGAGTTGCTACCCTCTTTTAAAATAATTTTGTCGGTTTTTATCTTACACTTTGTAGCAAAATGTAAGTACTTTGCAAGATAAAATCTTTCTTAGAGTCACCTTTTGTTTGAACAAAAATGTTGGTTGGAAAATTCTTTTAAGCTTCAGCATGACACAATTTCTGTTTAGCGGAAGGATATTGAATTCATGTTACCTGCCTTGAAGGGAAAAAGAGATAAGAGTGGATTATCTGCAGAGATAATCTCTTCCAAATATTATTTATTTCAATAACATATAATGAAAAGGAAATAAAACCCATTAATAAGTAAAAAAAAGTGAAAGAAATAAGCATCCAAAAGATTAAAACACTTGACATGTCAATTCCTTCAGTATAAATGCTATGTGACTTAGAGAGAATAATATTTTTTTTAGATTTGGTGCAAACGAGAAAAGTCCACTGATACACGCGAGGATAAAAAAAAAAAAGAAGAACACTTCAGTGACCAGATATCATAATTAAAACTACCGAATCTCTTAATGATTTCGGCACATTTTTATGTAAAGTTTTGCTTTTATATCGACGGTAATTCTCTAAGAACATAATGCAAAGGGAATTACATTTCATGAACCCTTTAACTCTTTACCTGAGTCAGTAATTGATCATTCTTCTATCGAAAACTTTACAAAATGTATAACCTTCTCCTTCCATTTTCTGAGGTTTCTTTTGCTGGTACCATCAATCTGTTTACCCTGGGAAGTAATTACTAATTCTTCCGCAGAAGGCATTTTAAAATCAATAACTTTTATCCTTCTATTTTCTGTTTCTCGTCACGACAAACTTTATAGACCACCTGTTTACATTTTCGTGTTCCTCCTCGATCCCAGCTTCGAACCCGAACAAATGCCGAGCACTTCGGTCACCTGAGAACTTCTGAAAACCGTCTCAAAAAAATTCATGACACGAAAACGAAGAAGAAGAAGAAGAAGAAGAAGAAGAAGAAGAAGAAGAAGAAGAAGAATAAGAAGAAGAAGATTGTAATGGACAGGTGTTAAGCTATAACTGATGGATACATTAATCCTTTAAAAAAAAAAAGAAAAAAAAAGCATGCAATAACATTCAATACAGTCAATAGACGCTCGCCAAACGTTCTGGTTAATCTAGAGAATATATTACGCCGTTAGGTTTGTCTATTAAAGGCAGAACCAGATATTAATTCTCCTCTCTTGCTGTTCAATGCATTTTGTTTAATTGGCTTTCAACCCAACACCCCTCTCCAACAACAACAAAAAAAAAAAAAAAATACAGTGTTTGTTTTTCAAAGATGAAATGGAAGTATTTTGATAGACTCAGATTTTGTTTCGGAACAGCTAGACAACTGAGATAACTGTCTTGATTTTCATCTGTCTAGCCGAAAGGGTTCATATTATAATAAAGGCATTAAGCCCTATTGAAAGAATTACAAACCCTTAAGAATGTAATAATCAAATAATAAAACGTAATTATAAGACATCAAAACTGATGTCTTATATTATTAAATAGTAAACGTTAAAGGGTGGAAATATGGAGCCTTTCGCTGACCTAAATTAGAGTTTAATCGAAATGCCACACTATTTGCTGAGCTCTTAATCTGCCAAATGGATGCAATAACAAGAGCAATCAAAAGGAAAACTCAATTTGGGACCTTTACTAGAATTCACATTTATTGCTTCAAACAATTACTGTGGAAGAGGGAATTAAAGTATATCTTCATTATTACAACGGATGTTATCCCCTCTTATACAAGGATTGGAATTCCATATATTACCTGTTCTAATAATCCGGGTACGATGCAGGAGATTAACGTTCTGATAATTTACGTAAATGTTTAATAAGCTAATCAAATAATTATGTAAAGTAATGTTTTTTAAATTGTACTCCTTACCAATTGAAAGCAGTAATTATGAAACAGGTAGGAATTTAATATTAAATAGATAATGCAGATTATCAATATAGGGTAAAAATCAATTGTGGAAAGTGTAAATTAATAAGCAAATGATTCCACACACAAAAAACAATAAAAAGTTACTTTCACTTTAGGAGGGGTTGGAAGAAACCCCGTTTACTGATTCCACAAAGGAGATCTCTCAAAGGTAATAACACTTTTGTTAATTCGTTGAATTTATTTAAAAAAATTTTAAAAAAATATCAAATTTTTTACAATTAAATCTAAGCAGTAACTCAGAATATATATCATTAAGAAAAAGCGGGTTTTTTTTCCCTTTAAGAACCAAAACAGAGAAAATTAAGCACTCAACCTACAACAACAGGAACATTTCGAAGGAGGTGACATCAGGGGATTTTGCTTTTTAAAAAAAGCTCTTTGCTTTGGAGCCTGTGCAGGTGCATGGCAGCGCCTGTGTCGTCTGGATTCAGAGCTTTTCTTCGCTGACCAAAACATCTCAACGACACTTGGTTGGGTATAAACCGCTTTCCACCTTTTTCCTAAAACCAGAGAGAGAGAGAGAGAGAGAGAGAGAGAGAGAGAGAGAGAGAGAGAGAGAGAGAGAGAGAGAGAAAATCTGCAATATTGGATTTTTGGTGTGATAGATTTACATTCGGCGTGATTTTTATTTTTGAATAAAGTGCCTGTGAATGACCACAAAGGAAAGGACTTTATTTGTTATGCTAAAATTTTTGTCAATGTTTGTTGAGGAACCTAATAAAATGTGGCTTTTTTAATATACAAATATACAGGGAGTCTGTTCCGTTTGGGAGACTACAGAAAAAAAAAGGCCTTATTAATTTTCCCGCGAATTTATTGGCAATAACGATTTATAAAACAAAATAACAAAACACCAAAATAACAGATGTTCAGAGGAAGAAGATATGTTGGATAATTAGAGTCAACTTGTATTTTGTTATCAATTTTCTCCTATAACTATAAATTTAAAATAAAAAACCATGGAAAAATCTAAGAAAATTTTGTATGTAAAGTAATTGTTCTATCTTTTTCCTTGAAATTCCTTGCATCACTGCTGCTAGATGAGCCAGAATCTGACAATAAACATGTATATATATTCCACTTTTCACAAATGAAAACAGAGTAAACAGGAGTTTGCCTTTCATTGACATCAAGATTGATATAAGTCAGTTAATTTGCATCTACACATATAAAGATATTTGACTTAAATACATAAAGATATTCCTACCCAAATCAGCAAATATTTGTTCTGATCCCATTTACGCAAAGATGATGTCAATTTATCCTCGAGGTGTTCTTCAATAATGAATCTGACCTTAAGCCTGTAAATAATATGCCATTCACCCTGTAGTTGCACTCAGGCAAAGGACGTCTAAACCTTCATCATTAGTGAAGTTTAATGGTGTCGATAATGATGAAAGTTCAAAACTTGATATTGTTTCATCTATAGTCTTTATATACTGGAGAATATCATTTTTATTTTCTTCTATTTTTTGTTTTTGCTATAGACTTCAATATAATGGAAAAAAAAAGTTACTTATACTTCAAAGCAGATTATTGAATAATATTGTTGGATTTTACTATATTTAAAATTTTCTTCTCAATAAATACACCATAAAAAAAAAAAAAGATAAATGACCTGTTGCTTATGTTTCCACAATCATTTGAAATAAAGAATGAAAGAATTTTGAAAAACTTGTTTTTTAATGCTACTCTTATCCCCAAGCAAATAACCATTAATTTATTTCTAAGATCATCTCAGCTTTAAAGAAATAGCTACAGTTGGGATGAGATAGTACATCCTTTCATATTAGGAAAATATTAGCAGAGAAACTGTACATGCATATGGTATTATACTTTATGGTAAAAGTAAACAATGAACTATGCATCAAAGGAAAAATACTAAAAGAGTTATCTGTTATCTAATCTCGTATGAATTTTTATCCTTTTTCCGTGGAAAGCGACCATGCTTAGAAGAACATAGTTCTATTGATCTCTTATGTTCAGCCCGATAAATGATCTCGGCGCGAGCTGTCAGCATATTTATAAAAGTGTTTAATGAAACGACCATTTTCATAAAATGTCCCTCGTTAGTGTATTTGGAGAGTGAGGGTCACCACGATCATGTATTCACCCTAGTGATTGGACTGTCAATATCATAAATCTTTTTTCATGAAAACCCAAAGCTAAGTGTTTCACAGACATATATTAAAAGGGAACACATATCTAGTGTTAAAAGGTTTCTCCATATCGTTTAAATTTAAACAGAACCATTATATTTAACCTCAATAAAGTACAGATGTCCAATCATTTTATTGACAACTTAATCTCAAACAAATATCTCTAATATTCTCTTTCAACAAATATACATATTCTTTTCATTCACTACCTGGTTTACGGCTCAAGTTATCTTTTTTATAACCCAACCTCCAACAAATATGTCAAATTATCTTTTTTTACAACTAATTTCCAACAAATTATAAAACGTACTGGTTTGGCCAATAAAGCTACACACCGAATGAGGACTCCATCAGAAACCGCGACATAAATCTCCTTAATTATCCATCCTCTGTAGTCATTAATATCCATGAAGTAAGTATTGCAGCCTGTGGAGAATAATCCCTAATGCAATTGCTGGAAATCTCCATTCATTCGAGAATAAGTAAACAATTATGACCAACCTGATATGACTTTAGTTTTAAACCGGCAAGAATATTTTTACAGAAAACAATTGTTCAGGTAGAGTTTTGGATTAAGGGAAAATAGTTTTTTTTATGAAGCAAGACTGAATATGTTTACGTTTTGGGCAATTAATCACTTATTTATTAAGACATTTGTGAACCTCATTAAAATCCTATACTTCTTATCATGGTTTCTCCCTTTTCTCTCTTTCTTAATCTGATTTTTCTTTGATATTTATCATCACCTCTCTTTTCCTAACTTGATATAAATACATACTTCTGCTCATTGTGTTAGGATTACTTGTGTTAGGTTTTGTCGAAAATAATTAGGTAGCACATGGATAAATTTGATTTATCGTAACTGAAGGGCATTGTGATAGATCAAACAGCCTTAAAATGATCCTACACGAATGCCACACAAACAAACACACTTATATATATATGTTACGAGATAAGAATCTCGTATTTTTTATTTGGTACGTGTGAAACCCGAAGCGTTAAGACAAACTGACAACACATTCAATCTCTCTCTCTCTCTCTCTCTCTCTCTCTCTCTCTCTCTCTCTAACAAGTCATCAAATGAGAGTCAGAGATATGGAAAAATATAAACATTTATTTAACAGTGGAAGGATAATAACTCATGTCTCACAGACTAACTAACTTAGTTAAAACCCCAGTATGTAAATGTCTTAATCAGTAATTAGTCACACATTATCTCTTGTACATACGGGACCCTCTGTCCCCCTAGGACTCTCGGTCCCCCGGTTGCCAGAATCGTCTGTTACAAAGACAGGAGAACACACAATTAAGTATACGCACTTGTAAAGACAAAGTCAATAGCATCTGGTCGTACAAAAGAGCTCATACATACAAGAAAACATTGGCCAGCTCAAAACACAAATAATAATAACTGCACGTCTCTGGCATCACAAAGTAAAGCTTTATCACGCTTCATCTCAAACTGTGAATTTTCTCTCATTTTGAAATCTTGAATATCCCTCTATGTCTGCAACTTCTAGCACAGACTGTAGTATGTTGTAGGAAGACGGAATGCTTCCCTCCCTGTAGAAGACTTCTAACGGCTTCTGTAGATAAATAAAAAGCTGTAAAACTCTGTAGACTCGTAAAAACTCTCATAATCACCCTGGATAAACGACAGTAACATCTCTGCACGGCTGGTGGACGTCTTGCTAGCGTTGGGGAATGACGATTATGGTGTGTGTATGTATGTCAGTCAAGTCTCGGTCAATCAAAAAAGAATTAAACCCCAGACATATTACTTCTATCAAACAGTGACCTCAGAAATTCAGAAATACTAACTGAACGTCTCCCAATTAACTCCATTTATATGACCACTAAATCATATCATTATCACAACTTGCAAATGAAAAAAAAATATCAAGTTCTCTAACTTAATTCTCCAAACTCACACATCAGCACACACAACTCAAACTCACAACAACTCCACGGACTTCTGCACTAACATTTCAGCTTATTACACTCATATTACAGCAACACACAAAATCAGTAAAAATCTCTAATGTTTAACAGCAAAAAACCGTTTACTGCTCCATAATTAATTACAATGTGACTTAATGTCAAACGCCCATTTATGTAAATCACAACCCCGATAAATTACATCTCTGATAGGAAAACGAAGAAAAAAAAAAGGAATAATCACAAGTAAACTTCCCCATCACAAAACACATAATACATGCATAATACACATAACCCCACTTCTTCCAAACAAATGCCGCATGTATAGTTATGGAATTTTTGCCATCGCAACTTTCATGTGACCGACACAGCAGAAAGCAAACTCTTACCCATGCGCTTTCATGAAATATTATGGTCAACATTTCCAGACATTGCAAAACTCTGAGCAATCACCACTAGAGGAAAGGAATCAGCACAGCGGACTCATCGCAGCGCTTGTCAGCAGAAAATCCACTGGGGACACATGTGCTCAAACTGCGGCACAAAAAAATGTCTAGTCAGACTCGCAAGTTCGGAAACTCATGATTCTCAAGAAAAAGGTCTGTACTGACACGAAGTAAGGACATTTCACTACATTAACTCCAGGATATGACTAAGCTGCTCAAAGATTGTCTCGAAAGACGTAACTCTCAAATGACACTGCCCTATTATAAAAAAAATTATACACCTATCCGAAGAAAACTGCAATAAACTCGTTATTCGACAATTATAATGCCTCCAAAAATAACACATATTGTGAACATAAAAAATGCCCAACATCTCCATAGGACCACAATGCAGTAATGCCACTCGCCTCTTGGCTCGAAAAAACTCTAGGAATTCAACTCAAGAAAAATCATAACCCCAAAAAGGGTCACCCCCCAAAGATCAATTCCACCTCCATATACATATTTCACCATATTAATAATAAAGCCACTCCGGTGATAAAAAT
>NC_061098.1:44858873-44880003 GCF_015104395.2 Macrobrachium nipponense | reverse complement strand
ACGTCATACAAATATTTATCGCTCATTGCTTCATTTTGTTTCGTTCACTTTCGATATTTGAAGATAACGTTTTGGCAGGAGAGACCTGCAAACTCGGATCATAAAATTAAACTTTATTCCTTCTGTGTGAAAATACACATCAACTTTCCTGGAAGAAAACTAAAGTGTATGATCTAAACTTTCAAAGAGTTTGGAAAGCCTCTTGGAAGAGCAAATAAATATTGTTATTATTATTCTTACTGAATAAAGTTGTGTTTATGAATAAATAAATCTGTTTGAAGAATTATCTAAATGACTTAAACAACAACAAACAACAACAACAATAATAATAATCATAATAATAATAATAATAATAATAATAATAATAATAATAATAATAATAATAATAATAATAATAATAATAATAATAATAATAATAATAGGGAGGGAAAAACTCTCTATCACGAGAGTATATATAATGTTCTAAAGGGTCCACAATAATACATATATTTCTGTGAAACACTTAGCTTTGGTTTTTTATGAAAAATTATTGATGATATTGTCAGTCCAATCAATAGGGTGAATACATGATCGTGGTGACCCTCACTCTACAAATACACTAACGAGGGACATTTTATGAAATGGTCGTTTCATTAAACACTTTTATAATTAAAGCTGACAGCTCGCGCCGAGATCATTTATCTGCTGAACATAAGAGATCAATAGAACTAGTTCTTCTAAGCATGGTCCCTTTCCACGGAAAAAGGATAAAAATTCATACGAGATTAGAAAACAGATAAACTCTTTTAGTATTTTTCCTTTGATGCATAATTCATTGTTTACTTTTACCATAAAGTATAATACCATATGCATGTTCAGTTTCTCTGCTAATATTTTCTTAGAATATGTAAGGATGTACAATCTATTATCCCAACTGTAGCTATTTCTTCAAAGCTGAGATGATCTTAGAAATAAATTAATTGTTATTTATTTGGGGATATGAGTAGCATTAAAAGACGTTTTTCAAAAGGTTTCTTTCATTCTTTATTTCAAATGATTGTGGAAACATAAGCAACAGGTCATTTATCTTTTTTATATTTTTTGGTGTATTTATTGAGAAGGAAAATTTTAAGTATAGTAAAATCCAACAATATTATTCAATAATCTGCTTTGAAGTATAAGTAACTTTTTTCCATTATATTGAAGTCTATAGAAACAAAAAATAGAAGAAAATACAAATGAATATTCTCCAGTATATAAAGACTATAGATGAAACAATATCAAGTTTGAACTTTCATTATCGACACCATTAAACTTCACTAATGATGAAAGTTTAGACGTCCTTTGCCTGAGTGCAACTAAAAAAAAGGGTGAATGGCATATTATTTACAGGCTTTAGAGCAGAGGAAGGTCAGATGTCAGATTCATTATTGAAGAAGACTTCGAGGATGAACTGACATCATCTACGAGTAAATGGTATTAGAACAAATATTTGCTGATTTGGATAGGAATATCTTTATGTATTTAAGTCAAATATCTTTATATGTGTAGATGCAAATTAACTGACTTATATCAATCTTGATGTCAATGAAAGGCACACTCCTGTTTACTCTGTTTTCATTTGTGAAAAGTGGAATATATATACATGTTTATTGTCAGATTCTGACTCATAGCAGCAGTGATGCAAGAAATTTCAATAGGAAAAAGAGAGAACAATTACTTTTATATACAAAATTTTTCTTAGATTTTTCCAGGGTTTTAAATTTATAGTTATAGGAAAAACTTGATAGCAAAATACAAGTTGACTCTAACTATCCGAGATATCTTCTTCTTCCTCTGAACATCTGTTATTTTGGTGTTTTGTTAGGTTTATAAATCGTTATTGCCAATAAATTCGGGAAAATTAATAAGGCCTTTTTTTTCTGTAGTCTCCCACAAGGAACAGACTCCCTGTATATTTGTATATTAAAAAAGCCACATTTTATTAGGTTCCTCAACAAACATTGACAAAAATTCTAGCATAACGAATAAGGTTCTTTCCTTTGTTGTCATTCACAGGCCCTCTATTCAAAAATCAACGCCGAATGTAAATCTATCACACCAAAAATCCAATATTGCAGATTTCTCTCTCTCTCTCTCTCTCTCTCTCTCTCTCTCTCTCTCTCTCTCTCTCTCTCTCTGGTTTTAGAAAAAGGTGAAAGCGGTTTTATACCCAACCAAGTGTCGTTGAGATGTTTGGTCAGCGAAGAAAAGCTCTGAATCCAGACGACACAGGTGCTGCCATGCACCTGCACAGGCTCCAAAGCAAAGAGCATTTTTTTAAAAGCAAAATCCCCTGATGTCACCTCCTTCGTAATGTTCCTGTTGTTGTAGGTTAAGTGCTTCATTTTCTCTGCTTTGGTTCATAAAGGGAAATAAACCCGCTTCTTTTTAATGATATATATATTTCTGAGTTACTGCTTAGATTTAATTGTAAAAAATTTGATATTTTTTTAAAATAAATTCAAAGAATTAACAAAAGTGTTATTACCTTTGAGAGACCTCCTTTATGGAATCAGTAAACTGGGTTTCTTCCAACACCTCCCAAAGTGCAAGTAACTTTTTATTGTTATTTTTGTGTGTGGATCATTTGCTTTATTAATTTACACTTTCCACAATTGATTTTTACCTATATTGATAATCTGTATTATCTATTCAATACTAAATTACTACATGTTTCATAATTACTACTTTCAATTTTTAAGGAGTACAATTTTAAAAACTTTATTTTACATACTTATTTGATTAACTTATTGACCAATTATGTAAATTATAAAGAACGTTAATCTCCTGCATCGCTCCGGATTGTAAGAATAGGTGATATATGTAAACTCCAATTCTTGTATAAGAGGAGATAACATCCGTTTGTAGTAATGAAGATAAACTTTAATTCCCTCTTCCACTGGTAATTGTTGAAGCAATAAATGTGAATTCTAGTAAGGTCCCAAATTGAGTTTTCCTTTTGATTGCTCTTGTTATTGCATCCATTTGGCAGATTAAGAGCTCAGCAAAATAGTGTGGCATTTCGATTAAACTCTAATTTAGGTCAGCGAAAGGCTCCATATTTCCACCCTTTAACGTTTACTATTTAATAATATAAGACATCAATTTTGATATCTTATAATTATATATTGTATTTGATTATTACATTCATAAGGGTTTGTAATTCTTTCAATAGGGCTTAATACCTTTATTGTAATATAAACCCTTTCGGCCAAATAGACGGGATAAGAGTCAAGACAGATGTCTCAGTTTGTCTATTTATTCCAAAACAAAATCAAAGTCTATCAAAAGCTTCCCATCATCTTTGAAAACAAACACTGTATTTTTTTTTTTTTTTTGGGGGGGGGGGGGTGGGGGGGGGTTGTGTTGGGGGGGGTGTGTTGGGAGAGGGGTGTTGGGTTTGAAAGCCAATTAAACAAAAATGCATTGAACAGCAAGAGAGGAGAATTAATATCTGGTTTGGCCTTTAATAGACAAACCTAACAGCGTAATTGATTCTCTAGATTAACCCGGTACGTTTGGCGAGCGTCTATTGACTGTATTGAATGTTATTGCATGGTTTTTTTTAAAGGATTAATGTATCCATCAGTTATAGCTTAAACACCTGTCCATTACAATTCTTCTTCTTCTTCTTCTTCTTCGTTTTTCGGGTCGTGAATTTTTTTCGAGACGGTTTTCAGAAGTTCTCAGTGACCGAAGTGCTCGGCATCTGTTCGGGTTCGAAGCTGGGATCGAGGAGGAACACGAAAATGTAAACAGGTGGTGTATAAAGTTTGTCGTGACGAGAAACAGAAAATAGAAGGATAAAAGTTATTGATTTTAAAATGCCTTCTGCGGAAGAATTAGTAATTACTTCCCAGGGTAAACAGATTGATGGTACCAGCAAAAGAAACCTCAGAAAATGGAAGGAGAAAGGTTACACATTTTGTAAAGTTTTCGATAGAAGAATGATCAATTACTGACTCGGGTAAAAGAGTTAGAGGGTTCATGAAATGTAATTCCCTTTGACATTATGTTTTCTTAGAAAATTACCGTTCCGATATTAAAAGCAAAAATTTTACATAAAAATGTGCCGGAAAAGATCATTAAGGAGATTCGGTAGTTTTAAATTATGTGATTACCTGGTCACCTGAAGTGTTCTTCCTTATTTAATTTATCCTCGCGCTGTATCCAGTGGGTAGGGAGCTTTTTCTTTCGTTTGCACCAAATCTAAAAAAAAAATATTATTCTCTACTAAGTCACATAGTATTTATTATACTTGAAGGAATTCTGCACATGATTTCAAGTGGTTTCAATCTTTTGGATGGCTTATTTTCTTTGTCACTTTTTTACTTTAATTTAATGGGCGTTTTGGTTTGGGGCCTTTCGTTGGGTGTGTTGTGTTAAATTTGAAATAAAAATATTTGGAAGAGATTTATCTCTGCCAGATAAATTCCACTCTTATTCTCTTTTTTCCCTTCAAGGGGGGGCAGGTGGTAACAATGAATTTCAATATATCCTTCCGCTAAACAGAAATTGTTGTTCATTGCTGAAGCTTAAAAAGAATTTTCCCAACCAACATTTTTGTTTCAAACAAAAGGGCGTGACTCCTAAAGAAGATTTTATGCTTTGCCCAAAAAGTACTTTACATTTTGCCGATAACCAAAGTGTAAGCATAAAAAACCGAAAAGAAAATTTATTTTAAAAGAGGCGCGCTAAGAACTCTTCAATCTCTCGAAAGTTGAAAGCAACCAAAACTTTGGAGAAATCTTTAATTCAAGGGAGTTTTAGGAAAAAGGAAGGAAGCTGTGCTGGAATGGAGAAAGACAAGGTCATTAATACTTGCTTGTGTTGGGAACAGAAAAATGGAAGGTATTTGTTTTTTTATGATTGAAGGTTTTTATTTTGCCTTCCGTGTAAGTGGCCTGGTTCTTTGATACGCTTACGCTTGGATGATATGGGCGAACAGTCCTACTATAAAGGGATTAATACAGTACCTTGCAAGAACACACATACACACACACAACACATAATATTGTATAATTAATATAATTATATATATATGGACTCGCAGTAAATAAAACTACTATAATATATATATGAACTATTATATACTATAAATATATATTATGTTATTATATATATAGTATAATATAAATATATATAGTAATTATAGTATAATATATATATATATAATATATATATATGAAAGGGATGTTTGCCTTTGTATAATAAGGCGGTTTATTGTTAGGACTTGCCGTAATAATCTTCAGCAGCTATTTTCGTTTGGTTTATTGCACTTCCATAACTCATTGGAGTGTCTTGGGGCGGGTTTGATGATAACTTTACGAAGTCGGGTATCTTCTTTGGTTTTATGACGGACGGATGATGTTAAACTCATGATGATAGTTTATAACTTCAGTTCGATCTCTTTTCTTTGATGTGAAGGTTCTCAGGTAGAAAACATACTGAGTTTACAAAAAAAAAATAGTTTCTAATTCGTCTGAGATTACATTGATGAAGATCAGAAGGCGGAAAAGTTTGTACAGGTCTTTTTTTTTTGCCCCCCCCAATGATGATGGCTAATTATTCAAATATCTGCACTACAATCTTTTGTTTAAAATTAAATCATTAAAGGAAGCAGAACAGTTAGCTCGAACAAATATGAACATACTCAATTTACATAGATGGTACACCAGATTACAAAATCACGTAGGCCTTTTGAATTATTAGGTTCGCAAGGGTAGTTTGTTCTCAAGCAGGAAGCTTTGGTGGACAAATGTTTTTTCGAAACAAATTGAATTGACTACAGGTGACGGACCACGTTATATTTAGCCTACTTTATTTGTATACGTCATCTTGGCATACCCTTATTCGTCTCATTGGTCTGATCACAATTCCTAGCAAAGAGCAATCTTGGAGTGACCTTCTTTGGGTCACTGGGTTTTTAATTAATTTCATAGTTTTTAGCGTTTTTAATTATATTTGGAAATTAACCAGTTCCATATTTTTATTATGTAAACAGCTTATCATTAAAAGCTTCGATCGGCTACAAAATAACCAACCACTGAAGTTATTACTCAATAAGCTTGACTTGCATTTTTGACTTGTATAGGAGGGTTGTGATAAGAGGAACTATGTGAAATACAGTATAGATTCCTGATAGGGAATATTAATTTATAAGTTAAAAAAAAAAATTTCATGGTGCTAACAATAAATTACAGATTTATGTAATTAAGATATTAAAAGACATATTCGCATTATGATTGATATTCGTTAAATATAATGAATTGATCACGTGATCATTATAATGATACAGTTTTTCACTTTCAACTCAACTTAATTGAAACATATGCTAACAGAAAAGAATAATTAATGTACTCTGAAATTAAATTGCAATAGGATGAAAGATTTCTAAAAATGAAAAAATTAAAAATTTGATAAATGTCCCCTGAGTGTGGCTGGAAGGCGGTTATGACGGTTGTAACACTCCAGAGGCTTTGCTTCCAGCAATACGTCACTTAGGTAATGGGTAATTCTGGTTGAAAGGTCCAAGGTTGGTGTTTGAAAAAAAAAAAAAAAAAAAAAATTTCTTGACCTAAACAAGAACGAAGATATCGTCCGGCGTACATTGGCGTCTGGGTGGAAACGATCGGGGCGTTCCTTGGTTTCCTTGTATTAAGCGACAGAAAGATCTGATTGCCGCATACGCCAAGTTCCGATTCTTTTTTTTTGGCATTGAAGTTTAAAGAAAAAAGGAAAAAATTATATTGGGCGGTCATTTCTTGACTTTCCTAATGAACTCCGCGTGATTCTGAGCTAACGACAGTTTTTTTCAACATTGCGTCATTTATCTCTATTTTGAAAATTTTCGATTGGGAAGTCTATGTGAAGGAGCTTTACGTATATTAGCGTTTTATTTTGTTTGTCCTTTAGACCATATTTTATGTTCAATGGACATCCGTTTTTCCCCAGTGATCACTCCGCAAAAGTGGAGAAATCAGTCCTGGTTAATTCACGATTAACAGTGAAAAAAAAAAATTAATAATTATGCCTGAATCACCTCTGCTTGAATGACTTTACGGAGTTATTACTTTGTAGATAGAGTATAAGAGATATTGCGAATCTGACGACTTTGGTTGGCGTAATTTAAAAATTTAGCAAACAATAAAAAATGCGATTATTTATAAGACTTCCAATAGTCCACGATATTGTAATAGGTTTTGCAGTTAACTTGTTGCTGCTGGAGTGGTCAACTGTTTGTATAGGGCGTTCGTTTGTTCGCGGAAAGTCTAGTTATATTTCAGTAGTGTGCGGGCAAGGATTTAAAAAGTTTCAGATCCCAGCAAAGTCTTTTTACACCGCATTAAGACATTCAAGGGTAGCATTGCGGTCTTGGCGAGATTTTGTGTTGGCGAAAGAACGTGCGCTGGACTTGGCCGGCTGGGTGGGTGGGAAAAGAATTTCCTGGTGGTTCGTGTTTGAACGGAATGTTACGAGTTTGGATTGAGACAAATGAATTGGTTCTTCTATGATAAAGTTATTTGAAATTTCAAACTGTCTCTTTTTGCTTGCCAAAAACGGAAATTTTTAATATGTTTAGAAGGTTTGTATAGAAATTTTCCTTTGATAAAGACATGAAACCTTATTTGGGGGCAGGCAGGTAAGGTAATAAATGTTTTGTTTATACCCCATAAACATGGATTATCTTGGTAACAAATTACGGCTAGAGGTATAGGATCAATGGTTTTTTTTGTTTGTAAACGTGAAAGACGGTATCTGTAAGCGCCTCGCTTATCCGGAGACTTCTGAATTCTGGCGTTACGCCGTTAAGACGATAACTCTTTGATTGCCAGTTAGCGTGAAAGAAGACATTACCCCGGCCCGGACTTCGTCAATAGGGAAGTTTTGAACAAACAAACGGAACGGTGACGTCTGTGAATTACATGAAGTATTGTACATGAA
Organism: Macrobrachium nipponense; assembly: GCF_015104395.2. Lineage (NCBI taxonomy): Eukaryota > Metazoa > Arthropoda > Malacostraca > Decapoda > Palaemonidae > Macrobrachium > Macrobrachium nipponense. The sequence goes on along the minus strand of NC_061098.1, from coordinate 44,872,038 downwards.
CTAAACAAGCCAGTAAAAAGCAAGATTATTCAAATTTTTTACAGCGCAGTAAAGTCGGAGCTTAATCCACCACTACTTATAATAAACTCTTTGTATTAAAATTTACGAGAACCTTGCTTCTGCATTACTTGATACGGTTGTGTGATTCATAGGAAAATTGTCCGTTTTGTGTTAATTCAAAAAAGGTGATTCTTGGCGATGTAAGTGCTCCAACATCGCTTTTCCCCGCTCTGCTAGAGTCTTCTTATCGTGTGGAATAGTTGCTTGCTTTGTTGAACACTCGGTTAGAGTTTTGTTGACTGAACCCTAGGACCGCGTTGACTAGATTGACCACCAGTAACCGGAGTTTGCCTTAAGCACGATTTGTTTGATTTTCTGATTTTTTAGGGCTACTGTTTTACCTATTTCTTTTTTTCTTTTTAATAATTTTAGGAGATTCTTCTCTTTATTACCATCGGCAACAATTATTTGGTGTTTTTTGTTTTTGTATTATGTTTTGCTGTTTAGTTACGTATTAAAGCAATGAACGTATTAATCGACTTGAACTATAAAAGAATTGAGTGAATTTACTATTTAAAACAACGTTATCTCTTACAGCGTTCAATATTTAAACTATTTGAAAAATAGTGAGGGATCTAGGTCAGCGCCAATTTAGACATTTTGCTTGATTTGTTTATATGAATGTCAACAGTATGTTAGCCTAATGGAAAGTTTTTTCAAGACATGTTCTTATTTCCTTTTGCAATCCAGCCGTATTTTTTAAAGTTAAGTTGAGTCATTGAGGTTCGATATTTTATCAATAAAATAACTCAAAAAACTCAAGGCCTAAAAACTGCCGATCGGGGACCTTGCAAATGTAAGCAATTATTGTCCTGACCCGAAAAATTAGTGTTACCTCTAATTTATTCCTATCCAGATTTGTACAGGTGTTCCACTTGTTTTGTGTGTTTTGTTTATTATCACTATGGTGCCTTAACTACCCTATCCATGCCATTTCTGCTTATTAAATACAAGATGTTTCCCACTTGGCGGTTAAACGGCATTATTCACTTGCTTTAATATGGATTTCATTACGTTAAAAGAATTTTCAATTAACAATCACCCAAAATTAAGCACCAGTATTATGTTTATGATATTTCATGAGAAGCTTCTGGAAACAGGAAACTCAAAGATAAAAATAAAATAACTCGCCAAGTTAGGAAATAACCTCCCAATGAATGTTAGATTAATTTTCTGTAAAAAAAGTAAGATTAAGAATGTTCTCGGTAACTTCTCATGCCAACAGGGAATAAAACGAAAAATTCTCGACCTTGCAAAGGAAAACACTCCAGTTAGTCCAAATGAATTAAAAATCGTTACTTTACTTAAGGCTTGATTTTGTGGGAAGCCCCACGGTTGTCGTCGTTCGGATAACGACACGCGAGCCTTGGTGGGCCCTCCTTCTCTGTTTAGGCGATCTGAGTGGTTTGGCTGGCCGATTTGCCCCTGTGGCGTAGGTTGTTCGGTTTGGTTGTGGTGGTAATTCGATTCCGTTGTGAAATTTCCAATGGTCCCGCAGAGTGGCGTTCGGAGTTTTGTTTCTTGAAGTGCTTGGAAACACTCAAATAAACGAGTGTTTTCTTGAATGATTCTAAATGGATGAGAACGGAAGCGTTGAGTTTATGCCTGGGTAGGCGAATAGAATGACACGTTCGGGTTTGTTTCTTTGAAATGTTTATGCACTTTGCATGAAAGATCGCTCACTAAAGAACCCAAGACGATTTACTAAGTTGGCTCTTATGAAGAAAGTCTCTTTGCCTTTCGGGTCGTTCTTTGTACTTGTCTGGATGTGATTACATTATTCGTTGTATTCTTCGGAATAGATTGTTTGAAAGATGTTCATTGTTGTTTGTTTTTCGTTGGGGAAGGTCGCTTGCCACTAAAAAGACGATGAGATACCTAAGTTGGCTTTGAATTAAGAAAATCTCTTGCTTTCGGTCGTCGTTGACTGTCTTTGATATGAGTACGATTATTCGTTGTATTTCTTCGGAAGACGTTGAAGAGTTCGGTTTTGTTTTGTTTCTGAAGTCGGCTGCCAGCCGAATGGAAAAGGGTTGCTGTTGCCTTTGGTTAAAATAATTTAAGGCCCCACCCTGGTGAGTTTTTATGTTTAGAACTTGCGGATAAATCTTACATGGCTTAAGTTCGGTTGGGTTAAATGCACTTGCCATACTTCAATTTTTGAGTGTCTTGGGGCTTTGATGATTAATAACTTTACGAAGACAGTCATCTTGCTTTTTTGGTTAGTTGACGACGGATGTTGCATGTTAAAGACTCGTATGATGATGAGTTGTGAAAGCTTGCATTCGAATGCTCTTTTCTGATGTTGAGGTTCTAGTAGGGGAAAACACGTGAGTATAAAACAAAAAATTGTTCTATTCTCTGAGATTATATTTGAATGAAGATCAGGAGGAAATTTGTATCCGGTCTTGGCCAAAAATTGATGATGGCTAAGAGTTCAAATCTGTACGTTACAATTCTTGCTTTATAAATCATAAAGGTGAAGCAGAGCAGTGCTCGAAGACCTTATATGAACTAACAATACAAGTCACTCGACCTAGCAGATTACAAACATCATGGTTGAGGCCGTTTTTTTGAATTTATACGGTTCGCCTCTGGTAGGTTTCTGCAAGCAGGAAGCGTTGGTGAACTAATGGTTTTTCGGAAACCCAATGGAATATGACTACAGGTGACGGCACGTCATCTTTGTGGCCTACTTTATTGTTCTTATACGTCATCTTTCGCATACCACTTTATTCGTCTCTCGGTGCGGTTCTTTGACTCACATTCCTGCCAAAGCAATTCTTGGTTTGACCTCTTGGGTAGTCACCTGGTTTTTTACCATTTAATTCATAGTTTTAGTTTTCTAATATATATATTGGAATAACATTTCCGTATTTTTTATTATGTAACACTTACATATTATTATATAATATATAATAATATATTATATATATATATTATATATTAAATAATATATACCTATATTATAACTAGTTTATATCGTATATTTAACCTTATATATATATATATATATATAATATTATATCTTCCTCTTATATATATATAATTATTTATAATTTTCCATAATTAATAATTTTTTTTTATTTTTAATTTTATATATATAATATATATCTAAATATACTTTAATATAGTATATATTGAAACCGCCGACTACCAGGCAGAAAACGAAGTCTAAGCAAATTGCAGTCAGTATTCTTAGTAAACTTTAGGTCCTCATCATTTCCAACATTTTCCCCTCTGTTTTGTCCGGTGAATGAGATGGGAACGTAATAATCTGTACTGAATTCTTCCCCAAGGCGTTGAATCTTGTCTCGGTTGTCAAATACAGACTTCTTTGTCCCCAAATCCAAATATATTTTTTCTTTGTGAAAGGGAACATTTCTCCAATCGGGCTTCCCGGTCAGACCGAGCAGACGTAGAATGAAGACAAAGAGTTGAGGGTTGTCTTCCGTTAGAGCTGTTTATGATCTCGGTGGTGTCATTGTTTTGGTTGGCAGGTCTTCTCGTAGGGCTGAGAACAATTTTCCTTCCCTGCGTCGTATTCATCGTTGTAGGTTTTATTTGGCTGGTTTAATGAGGAGCGCCATCCAGCAGGCCTCAATACCCAATACGGGCATTCAGGGGCCTTCCCGTATGATTTTCGTTGTTCTGTTTGATGATATCATCGGGTGAGAAAGGCCTCCCTAATTATGTTTGGTGCCTGGGCGTGATTCTTGACTTGCCACCAACCAATTAAATAGAACACAAGCATGGGGCAGACCCCCTTGCTGTTCCTAACCACAGATTAAATAATACGAAGGACGGATACTGCACCAAGAATCAGTCCTCCACCCTCAGCTTTCCCAGCCTGAGGATCCTTTGGCTGCCAGTTCCAGACTCGAAAGGGCTCGCTTTAAGAAAAGAAAGAAAGAAAGAGGATGAGAGAGAGACAGATGAGAGGAGAGAGAAGAGAAGAGAGATGAGAGGCTACCGAAGAGAGAGAGAGAGATGAAAATCCATGTTAATTGACTTTGATGACTATGTTTATCATTAGTTTATCTGCTAAAAATTTTCCAAATATGTAAACCTATTTTTGACCCTGTATTTGACCATGACCTCTATAAGGGCGCCCTTACTAGCCTTTCTGTTTTAAGTTATAGAACGGACGGAAAAGCCTGTCGTATTTATCAAGAAAATAGAGAAGGAAATCTCTACAAGTTGCCTTCAACGCTGCTATGAAGTAGCCATTACTTTAACCTTCTTCTAAGAAGATTAAAGTTGCATTGCTTGAGAGGAAAGGGTCTGCTTTCCTCTAAGCTATTTATTTTGATTATTAGTTGTATTATTCAGTTATTTAAATTAACTTAATTATTCATTTATTTCTTATTGGTTTATTTAATAATTTGAATTATTAAGTATTATTAATTATTATTAATTATTTATTATTGTATTATTAATTATTACTATTATTATTATTATTCTTCTCATCTAAAGCACGCTAGGGAAGATACGGAAAAGCCGAAAACGAGTCACTTGGTCAAACTAAAACTAAACCCATAATTAAACTTGGCAGGCCCCTTCCAAGCTATTAAGGTGTCAGTAAAATAAAACCTGCTCCTCCAAAAAAAAACAAAAAAATAAGACCTCAAAAAAATTACTCAAAAAAATCTTCCTCAGGTTCTCGGTTACTCTTAAAACAAATCAAGCACAATTTTCATTTCGAAATATTAAATAACTTTCTAACCGGTAAAATGGGAAAGTGTTAAGATTAGCGAATTTATGCTAACAAAGATGGGCTTTAATGACCGTTGGGAAACACTGATAGGCTTTTTTTTATTTTTTTTTTGTTTAAGTCCACAAAAAAATAAAAGAACAGGAAAAAATGCGTCCAACCTTTGGAATTGGGGAATTCCTTGTTTGCACGCCATGAGCGTTCATGGCGAAAAGGCTCCACGGAACTTCCGCAAAGGTTGCGTTCTTGTCTTTTTTTCCAGGAAAGTCAAGTTGGGTTTTTCGAAAACAAATTGCTTTTTATGGTAAGAAATCGGAGGTGAGAGAGAAGAGATCTGCATTTCTAACGGGTGACTTACTATTTAAATTTAAAACTTGTGGAGGGCCTCTCTGTGTAAAACCTTGACTTCATCAAGTAATGATTTGAAAATTCAAAATCTCTCTTATTATACGTTTTCTTCTTTGTTAACTCCAAGAGGGTGGATTATTGTAAACCGGTAATAGGTATTGTTCGAAATCAAAAATCTAAATTCTAAAATTTCAAAAGAGAGAATCAAAAATATTCAGGAGCAACATATTTTCATAGTTTTTATTCGAAGGAATGAGTATTGTGCAGTACGGCCAAGATGACATACCAGGGCCTTTATCTAATGATCAGGTTGGCTTGGAGTTCATTAAATGGAAGATAATTTAAAAGGACCTCCATGCAACGAAAATAAGCAATTTATTTCGTTTTGTAAAAATAAAAAAATAGGCCTAGTTACTCTGATTCTGTAATAATAATGGAGGCTTTTGTTTAGCTTACTCTGCGGATTATTGCATACCACCATTTAATTATTTTCAACTACGTTTTTATAAATAAATACAAAGATCATTTATTTTATTCGACACCGAGATTTTACAAAAAAAGAAAAAAAAAAATTGGAAACAGAATTTCACAAAGAAGATTAATTGAAAGTGCATTGAATCATAAATCATTGAAACCTTAATAATTATCTCTGCATTAATTAAAACGACGGAGAAAGAAAGTTGTCTGCTGGCGATTCTCACACTGATTTAAAAAGAATTACTTTCAAAGGCGGAGAAAATATGTGACACCTCATTTTCCTGTGGAAATAAATATGACTCCTTCAATTTTTAGATAGCGTTAAATTTTTGATTCTTAATATAAACAACGTTTTTAGGAAAAGTGATATATTGAAATTGAAAGAGAAGATAAATTGCCTTGGTGAAACATATGTGTGACTACCTTATGGAACAACATTATTTTCTGAAATCCTTAATTTGAAGGATCCGACAAAAAAAAACAAAAAAAAAACAAAAAAAAACATTCAGATGTTTTTTGGTGCTTCTGGCCCAATGTTTTTCAGTTTCGTCAGGCAAAGAAATTATCCTTGGTTCGTTCTGCTGAATGCAGGCTGGTGGACCCAGTTCGTCAGAAATTGGTTTGGTTTGGCATTTTCTTGACTGATACTTCTTTTTTCGAATTTGATAATGCAGCAGACACATAACAAATATGAACACAGAATACCTTTCTAGTATATATATATATAATTATATATCTCTAGTAATTATATATTATATAGTTATTATATAATTATAATTATATATGTAATAATAATACTATATAATATATATATATATATAATATATATGTCTAATATGTATATAACTATTATACTATTATAACTATATATATATTTATTATTATATTATTTTCCTGTTATATGTATAATAATATATATATTATAAGTAATTAATATATATAGTATATAATATAATATATATAAATACTATATATGAGGCTGGAGCACGTCGTCAGAAATGGTTTGGCATTTTCTGACTGGTATACTTGTCTTTTCGAATTTGAATAATGGCACCAAGAACCATTAATTTAAAACTAAATTAGACCACAAAAAGATACCTTTTTATATATAATGTAATATTATATATTATATATATAGAATATAAACTTAATATATTATAATCTATATATATTATACGTATACTTTTATAATTACTCTCGCTGATATAATTGAGTATATATATATATTATTAATATTAGTTTCTCTAATATATATATATTATATATATATATATATTATATTAGTATATTATATATATAATATTAATATGTACTATATATATAATACTTAACCATACCATCTTGAATTAAGTTAATTAGTAATAATATGAAATAAATTTTATATAGATAATACCCATCCAATAGGTAAAGTTATAGAAAAAAAAATATAGTTAATTTTAGATTTCAAGGATTAAATTACCCAAAGTATATATATATATACACCACACACCACACACACACACACACACCACACATATATATATATATAATACTGATTACTATGACAGTGTAATTGGAATATTATATATATAATATGTTATATATAATTAATATTAATATTAATAGAACAGAAATTATCCCTTCTATTTAATCAGCGTAAAGATGTGGTTGAGTTTTTAATGGAAGGTTATTGGCAAGAGCATATAAAAGTTATTGGTTTAATCCCGTTTAATAAGTCCCGTTTTTCTGTAATTTACTGCCGTGGTGAATTCAGCAGTTTGTTTTGCTTAATTATCTTCAAACGGTTGTTGGACCCTGATTTTTAAACCATTTTTATATCGAAGATATGTGGTAATTTGGTACTTTTTGTTTTATTTTCGAATTTTCCTGGCATGGCACAGCATTTGTTCCTTGCTTTTTTTAGCAACATTTGATTAATTACGCTCATTTCTCCTCGATTTTAATTTTTTGCTTTACTGTGGAGGCACGATGGTCGGCGGCAAAAAAAGTTGAGGGCAGCCTTTCCATATCTTGATATTTAAGGTTAACTTAAGAAACCAAAATCTCAGAATTCACTACTGGGTACGGGCCAATATACAGAAAACGGACTTGTATACGGGATTAAACCCCAACATAACTTTTTCTAGCTCTTTGCCCAATACTTCATTTTTTAAAAATAAACCCTTTTTTTTTTTTTTCAAACACCGCGTCTATTACGCTGAATCAATTGAGCTTTCTAAATATTTGTTGCCTTATGGCAAATATTTTCATAACGAAATTTAACTTTCTTTGCTTGGTAAACTTTTCCAAAGCCAATTCATTTTCCATAAGATATAGTACATTCAAATTAATACTAAACAAGATAACTTCAAACCAAATTTTTTGCGATTCCGTAATCAACTACTTTTGACTGCTAACCGAAGAAAATTTTTATTTATGCTATCTTGTTCCGTATTTTGTCCCATTTCAAAAACTTATCTTAAACCCACACTCGTATAATAATAGAACAGGAAATTCCCTGTTCTTTAGTAGCTCAGGGCTTGTGATCGTAGTTAATCCTTGCACTATTCGATCGTTTTTTAAACTTTTAAAAAGCATTCGAATTTCAGGCCCTTCATAAGATCAAATGTTATTATAAGAATTTCACATGCCCTGGATGTCCGGGCGGTTCTTCTTACGTTTGGCCGAATTTTTTTTTTGTCCGGGGGGGGGGAAAAAAACTCGGCGAGGTTGCTGTAGGGTCAGAATATTGTAGCCATTTTTAGGCTTTAGCTTCCGGTACAGGCGTCAGGAGGCTAAAATTAAAACAACCAGAATTTTCCGATATAAGAAACCACCTCTTATAAATATGGCCAAGCGACTTGAAATTTAAAAAAAAAACACTTTTGTAATTAAAATTGTATTTTGTTAAACATCCTTAGACCCAACTAAAACGCTGGGCTGGGGGTCGGTTTATAGATAAAAACGAAAGACTGGTGCCCACCTTCAATTTAAACCGGTTAATTTGTCCGTCGGCTCGCCCTTTTTGTTTGTACCTGGCCATAGTTGTTCAATCGCGTTTCTCTTCTGCCAACTTTGTAACTCATTCCATATTGCATTTTCTGATCGATTGGGTACGGTTGGTGTTTTTTCAGTGAGGATCTCTTCTTTTATTTACTTGCCTTTGTTTTTAAATCACTTTTTTATTTTAGACTTTATTTTTTATAATTAATTGTTGAATTCCTTGTAATTTTTATGCTACTTGTCTATAATATGTCTTTTGTATCTCATTTTAACAGACTGAAGGTGCACAAGAGATGTATTCGTGCGAAAATGTATTTATATGCAATAAAACTTGGGCCTTTTCTGTAAATCTCGTATCATGGACTTCCTTTCTGGATACTTTGATAATTATTGAATGCCTGAGGTGCCATTCCTATAATTTATATATATTATATAATATATATATATTATATAGTTACTATATTAAGTATAATATATATATACTATGTATAATATATATATAATATAAGTATATAATTATATAATATATATTATTATAGTATATATATGTAAAATATTATATATATATAATTATATATATATATATATATATTATAATATATATAGTACTTTATATATTTATATATATATATAATATATATAAATATACTAATATATATATATATATATTAATAGTATATATATATTAATGATATTATATATATAAATCTATTATATAAGTACTTATATAATTATATATTATATTATATATTAGTATAATATACATATAATCAATATATAAATATAATATATAATATATATATATAATATATATTATATATATATAATATATTATATATATAATATGTATTAATATATATACCTATATATATATATATATTATATACACACACACATATAGTATATATATATATCATATAATATATATTATATATATATATATATAGTTATATTATGTATATGTAATATTTTGTATATGTATATTGTTATCTTTTATTTATATTACTATGATCATCTATATCATATATATTATTATATATATATATATCATATATATATTATATATATAATATTATACTATATATATTATATATAATAATAATATATATATATATTTGTATATATATATGTATATGTTAATATGTAAGTATATAATATATAAATAATATATATATATATAATATTATATATATAATATATTATATATATATACTATAATATATATATAACGAGTCCTTGGCATGGGATTTACTTCGTAAACACCGGTTGGTTTCCTTGGGGGATGTCTTTTTGTTGGATTGTTTAATTAGGATTTGGCTTAAGGTGTTGGGTTGGGTAAGTAAATGCAAAAACAAGGGGCTTCGGCGAGATTAATTCCGTTAGGGTCGGTCTTTGAGTCCCGACCACGTCTTAATTCCGTGTCCAGGTGTGGAATTTTTAATTTTTATTTTATTTATGGGTGTATTCTCTTGTCTTGTCTTTTCTCATTCATCTACCTGAAGAGGGAGACAGTAGTCTCTGAAATATAGTATTTTTTCTCTCTATATTTTGGCGTTTTATGGGCTCCTTTTATTATTATTTATTATTATTATTATTATATATATATATATATATATATATATATATATATATATATATATATATATATATATATATATATATATATATATATATATATGGAATAATTAATGTATTGTGAAAATATTTTAGTTCTTGTTTACGTAAAGTGTTTCTGTTTTGATTTGCAGGATTGTTGTAAACAGCAACAATAATAATAATAATAATAATAATAATAATAATAATAATAATAATAATCTTTGAATCTACACATTAATATAGCAAATACCACAGTCAAAGATAATTAGCTTTACTCACAAACGACGAAATATTTAGAATTACGTCAAACCATTTTCGTAAATTCTAAGCATTCCAGGGCGACCAGGCACTGCTACACTTCTACTCTTTATATATACACACATACTGACACAATTGTGCGCGCACACACGCACACGGACACAGGCAGGCACACAAATATGTTTCAGAGCCGAATCCGTACGAAAATGGAGCTTCCTGCAGCAGCACATCACGCAGAGGGCAGAAGAGTCTGGAGAGAGAAGCGATGGAACCCGGGCTTTTGGAAATTCACCTCTGCAAAGGCACACAGACACATTCATGAAGAGAGAGAGAGAGAGAGAGAGAGAGAGAGAGAGAGAGAGAGAGAGAGAGAGTATTTAAAAAAGCTTCAAGTTTTCCCACTACAAATACATCCGGATACAATACATTTTTATATTATTGTCGTGGTTAATTTGTTCTTGAGACGAAAAATACAAACACAACCGTTGATAACGTATCTGTATCTGTCTGTTGCCACAAAAAATGTATATCGCGTGAATCACATAATAAATCTGGTGCTCGCATAAAATGAAAAGACCAAAATATATTCCATTCCAATCATAAAACCGAAAAGGAATGTTCACTGTCCAATTGGTAACCATTCACCTGCTGACCTGATTTGTTTTTCCATCGTTACCCACTGGCCGGGCAAATTGAACCAGTGATCCACTTGGCTGAGTTGCAATCAGTGACAAAATTTACGTCGTTCGTTGTTTGAAATAAAATATATATATATATATTTTTCACGTTGTATGAAAATATGAGTAGGACTGAACTGCGCTCGAATTAACTTTCAATATTACTGTATTTTTGAAATTTGTTTTAAATGATTATTTGAGTTTATTTCAATTTTTTTTTTTCTATTTATTGACTAGTGATGTTCTTCTAAAGAGTGTTAATGTAATGAATAATCAGTTAAAATGTTTTTCTCTTTTTTCATTTTAAATTTTTCTTGTAAGTTTATATTACACACAACTGACTTTGCTAAGAGTTTTTTTATTGAAATTGTATTTTTAGTGCTCGTTAGATGATAAATTCTTTAAACAGCTTAACATTATTTTTTGAAAATTTATTTGTTAGAGATTTATATATAGAGTTAGAGTTTATTTTAGCTTTTTTAAAGTTCCCCCGTCTTATAATTTTTATATATATATATATATATATATATATATATATATATATATATATATATATATATATATATATATATATATATATATATATATATATATATATATATATATATATATATATATATATATATATATATATATATATATAATATATATATATATATATATATATATATATATATTATATATGTATATATATATATAAACATACCTGCCTGTCATACACCTTTTAAATTCACTTGATACAACCACAACCGTTGAGTCGTGCAAGAGCCAAGAGTAGGCAAGCAACACTTCACAAAGGCAAAAGAAGTCTCTCGAGGAGAGAGGTTTAAAGAAAATGACCACAATACAAGAAAAGGGAAAAAAGTTTGCCTCCAATGTTCTGGCCTTCCAGCCAAGAAATTCCCTGCCCAGGAAAGCCGTGTAGAGGGAAACATCTCTTTCTTTCTTGTTTCCACCTTTGACTGGAGGCCGGGCAGCCTTTAAAGAAAAGGGAGAGAGAATAAACAAAAAATACAAAAGACAAGCTTTGATTCTTGGCTGCCTTCAGAGGCACAGCAGCGTTTGAGAAACAAATAGAGTTTTTTTTTTTTTTTTCTATTATATACAACACGAGAGTCGTCTCAGGATACTGGAATAGGTAAAACCTGGAAAAAATTATTTCTGATAATAATGATTATAAGCTTGTAATTAATCCTCTTACCTTAAAGTATAAGTTTATTTCATTTTGGATTCATTATCAGCTTTACAAACAGATGGCAATTATTATGTCAGAGTACTGGAATGAATAAACGTGGAAATTTTTACTTTCTTATAAATATTAAAAGCTTCAAAGTAATAGTCTCACCTGAAAATATTTACGTATTGTATTTAGGATATATTACCAATTATACTTAGGAAATGCCGCCTTGGACTTTATTTAGATAAGATGACATTTATCCCAGGGTACTGGAACAGATAAAACCTGGAAACTATTACTTTCTTTTAAAGATTAATAAGCTTTAAAATTAAACTCTCACCTAGAAATATAAACTTACTGTATTCAGGATTTATCATCAGTTATAGTCTGGTTACTGTCTCTGTGGAATTCATTAGAATCACAAGACAGTTATCTCAGGGTATAGGAATGGATAAAGCCCGGAAATGATTACTAGTTTCTAAAATAATTACAAGATTAAAATCACTGCTCTCGCCTCAAAATACTTACATATTTAGTTTATAATATCAGTTATACATTTGGGAATTCACACAATTGTCAATATATAAACAATAGAAGCAAATATAGAATATAAGGCGTTTAATAATTCTTTGATAAATTTTACAATACAATAAAATCCCTGAGTCGTCACAATTGCTACTTTTCATCCGTAAAGTCAAAAGGAATGAAAAATCATATTTATACTATAGAAAAAAAAGTTGTGTAGTATGGGTGCAAATATGTTTATAATTTAATTTTTTAATTTGTACCCATACATAACTGTGGATTTTTTCTCCATTAAAAACCTCATGGTAATAGGAGTATATTTAATCGAATTTCTTGTTCACGTCATACAAA
>NC_061098.1:44838716-44858373 GCF_015104395.2 Macrobrachium nipponense | reverse complement strand
TTTATTATTTACAGGTGATTCGTAACTTGCAGACAGTAACACTCGTTGTTCAATATGACCAAAATAAATAAATAAATAAATAAATAAATAAATAAATAAATAAATAAAATAACAGAAACAATTAAAAAAATTAACTATTTTTACCTTGACTATTTTTGTCAGCATCAAAAGTGTCTAATTACGCTTTCACTGTCTCATTCTGGATATAAAACTCCTCTTTCGACTGCATAAATAATGCAACATTCTCCCGTGGTAATGAGCAACCATAACCAATAGAAAAATGATGAAATATATATATATATATATATATATATATATATATATATATATATATATATAAGCAAACTCCTATCCATGAAGCTTTAAGCCTTTCACATATGCTTCCTAAAGTTTAGTCACGAAAATAACTTATCACATAAGTAATCATTTGATGATGTAGTTATGACACCAATGATAGTCTATATTTTCTATGCTATCATTATCCCACATTGGGAATGACGTCAGAGTGTGCTGGCTTTTATCTAGCTGTGTTGCCTCTTTTTTTATGTTGAAGAAGGGTAGTAAAAGTACTTTGTTAGGCATTTTTTCATACGAGAATATTTCAAGATAAATACAATGTTCTTTTCATTGTAGAATGATCTCTATCCAACATCACTTTCCAATGAAGTGTTCATATTTATATCATGTTATATTTGATAATCTTTAATAAGATATATGGCTATCATCGTAATCTATTTTATAAGATAGCATTATATTTTACGACACCTATTTCTAATTACTCCTCTCTCTCTCGTAGCGGTAAATGGAGCCTACGTTATCTTGAAGCATTACACATATTAGAGAAAAAAGCGACTATCAACACGGTAAAAGAAACAGAATTTCTTCCTACCATCATAAGAAGAAATAGCACAAGAAACCAACCGACTCCATATACCGCCACGAGAGAGAGAGGAGAGATTGAGGGGGGAGAGAGAGAAAGAGAGAGAGAGAGAGAGAGAGGAACGAACAGAGAGAGAAAGATAAAGAGTGAGATGGAGCGAACGAGAAAGAGAGAGGAACTTGCGGAGAGAGAAAGAGAGAGAGTAAGAGAGAGAGAGAGAGAGAGGAAGAAGCATAGAGAGAAAGCGGGAGAGAACGAACGAATGACAGGTCACCTGGACGGCTTGCAGAACCTGCCACCCAGGAGGTGGGTACCCAACCAACACCCAACCCACGCTAATAAACCCGGCCAGACCACGAAGATCCCAACTCCTCAGGGAGAGATTTCGTTACCATCCAACGACCAATTAGAATCCCTGCTCATCGACACGCCCACCGATTGTACACGACTTTGCCTGCTATATATATTTGTAAAACTTATCTTAATTCACTTTACTGTATACTCTCATAGATGACTGCCTGTGCGCTGTCGACAGGTTAGAGGAATAAACCTAAGACAAATGAAATCTTTACATGTCCTTAGGAAACCTAATACACCAGCTACATACTGACGAGAAAAAGATAATAAGAAGAATTGAGAAGATTCTATATAAATTAAATGCCGTTGAAACAGCTATAGTATTCAATAATAATAATAATAATAATAATAATAATATAATAATTAATAATAATAATAATAATAATAATAATAATAATAACTGATTTAAACCAGGCTAGTGGGCTCTCTTCCAATAAAGATTCACTGTAAAATATTCATCAATATTTTAGATTTTAGATGGGGTCCTGGATCTTAGCAGATGTGACGTCATGAAAATCTCAATAATCAATTAATTGATTAAACATGTGACGTAGAATCAGTCTAGCAGTTACTTCAGTCACTAAAATAAGGTTAAATCGATTTTAATCAATCTTCCGTATAAAATTACCTGCTAAAATTTTCAATACATAAATACATAGAAAATATTGTACGTTAGAATCTCGTTATAAAATCTTGATTAATTGTAATACGAACGTTTTTTGGATACTGTTTTCAGAAAGATGTTCATAGACAAATATCCTGTGAAACCTGAATGTGTCTGGCATGTGCGAGCAACAGAAATTCTCCCATTCTTTATCATAATTATTAGAAATTCTGCACTCTTGCAATTTTTCCAATAACCATCTTTTCTTTTTTTATCTTGGAAATCAGTAACACACTGGATTGAAAATCGCGGATTATCTCTTTGAAAAAGTTCGTCGCTGTATTAAAACAATTTGTTGCTTAAGTTTCAGTTCCAGTGTCTACACATAACAAACGACGTATATTACCTAATTTTTCCTTTTTATAAAAATTTTGCCTAAGGCCATTCACTGAATTGCAATTTCGTCCAGAATTCATACAGAAAAACATCTATAAATGTGAGCGTGATATCCTACACAAGGAGAGGTGAGGAAAGTTTGCATTTTCATTACTTGACTTAAAGAGGGCGAACTATCATTTCTGTATAAAATTCATACTTTGTTTATCGCGCAGTTTAAGCAGTCTGTAGGGAGTTCTCATCAACACATGCTTCTAATGCGCTGAAGCTGTTTTTAATTACAAACAGCATTTTCTCAATGATAATAATAATAATAATAATAATAATAATAATAATAATAATAACTACTAATAATAATAATAATAATAATAATAATAATAATAATAATAATAATAATAATAATAATAATAATAATAATAATAATAATAATAATAATAATAATAATAATAATAATACGGCTAATAGAATGCCTGAAAATATATGGGGCAGAGGAAAACACCATCAGCTTCCTCAAAAATACAATGCGCAACTGGAATACAATACTTACAAGCTCTGGAAACGTACTAGCAGAGGTTAATATCAGGAGAGGGATCTTCCAGGGCAACTCACTGTCCCCACTACTCTTCGTAGTAGCCATGATTCCCATGACAAAAGTACTACAGAAGATGGATGCCGGGTACCAACTCAAGAAAATAGGCAACAGAATCAACCATCTGATGTTCATGGACGACATCAAGCTGTATGGTAAGAGCATCAAGGAAATAGATACCCTAATCCAGACTGTAAGGATTGTATCTGGGGACATCAGGATGGAGTTTGGAATAGAAAAATGCGCCTTAGTCAACATACAAAAAGGCAAAGTAACGAGAACTGAAGGGATAAAGCTACCAGATGGGAGCAACATCAAACACATAGATGAGACAGGATACAAATACCTTGGAATAATGGAAGGAGGGGATATAAAACACCAAGAGATGAAGGACACGATCAGGAAAGAATACATGCAGAGACTCAAGGCGATACTCAAGTCAAAACTCAATGGAGGAAAATATGATAAAAGCCTAAAACCACATGGGCAGTGCCAGTAATCAGATACAGCGCAGGAATAGTGGAATGGACGAAGGCAGAACTCCGCAGCATAGATCAGAAAACCAGGAAACATATGACAATACACAAAGCACTACACCCAAGAGCAAATTCGGACAGACTATACATAACACGAAAGGAAGGAGGGAGAGGACTACTAAGTATAGAGGACTGCGTTAACATTGAGAACAGAGCACTGGGGCAATATCTGAAAACCAGTGAAGACGAGTGGCTAAAGAGTGCATGGGAAGAAGGACTAATAAAAGTAGACGAAGACCCAGAATATACAGAGAGAGGAGAAATGACAGAAAGAACAGAGGACTGGCACAACAAACCAATGCACGGACAATACATGAGACAGACTAAAGAACTAGCCAGCGATGACACATGGCAATGGCTACAGAGGGTAGAGCTAAAGAAGGAAACTGAAGGAATGATAACAGCAGCACAAGATCAGGCCCTAAGAACCAGATATATTCAAAGAACGATAGACGGAAATAACATCTCTCCCATATGTAGGAAGTGCAATACGAAAAATGAAACCATAAACCACATAGCAAGCGAATGCCCGGCACTTGCACAGAACCAGTACAAAAAGAGGCATGATTCAGTGGCAAAAGCCCTCCACTGGAGCCTGTGCAAGAAACATCAGCTACCTTGCAGTAATAAGTGGTACGAGCACCAACCTGAGGGAGTGATAGAAAACGATCACGCAAAGATCCTCTGGGACTATGGTATCAGAACGGATAGGGTGATACGTGCAAACAGACCAGACGTGACGTTGATCGACAAAGTCAAGAAGAAAGTATCACTCATTGATGTCGCAATACCATGGGACACCAGAGTTGAAGAGAAAGAGAGGGAAAAAATGGATAAGTATCAAGATCTGAAAATAGAAATAAGAAGGATATGGGATATGCCAGTGGAAATCTTACCCATAATCATAGGAGCACTAGGCACGATCCCAAGATCCCTGAAAAGGAATCTAGAAAAACTAGAGGCTGAAGTAGCTCCAGGACTCATGCAGAAGAGTGTGATCCTAGAAACGGCACACATAGTAAGAAAAGTGATGGACTCCTAAGGAGGCAGGATGCAACCTGGAACCCCACACTATAAATACCACCCAGTCGAACTGGAGACTGTGATAGAGCAAAAAAAAAAAATAACAATAATAATACTGAAGGTAAACCAGCTCTTAAAACCAAAGACGAACCCGTCCCGAACTGAACTACGCCTACGGAATAATACCGGCACTGACGACGACCCCTGCTTGACCTGGACCTGATATCCTGTTCTAATAAAAGTTCACCTTCAGCATTTAAATTTTTTTGAAAATTCCCAATATGAATATTGGCCAGTTACTCAGAAACATCGCTGAGCCTGAGAAGCGAATTAAAAGCAGTCACAGCTAATAAAAAAAAAAAAAAAAAAAAAAAAAAAAACCGAAATCAACACGAATTGTTATCCCTGGAAACTCATTTTGACTTCCTTAAAACTACTGTCTCGAGATGATGCCAATATTTGCGTTTCATTCTGCCTCACATGAAGCTTGTTGATCCAAGAGTGGCTAAGCTACAGACTCCATTGGGACTGAGAGAATCCGTTCGACATTTCTAATCTTGGTGAGCAAATAAATAACATCATGGAGACCCGGATTGATTGACCAAAAAAGGAATTCAGTCCAATTTGAAATAGGAATAACAGACTCGATGAATCCCGAGGTAAATAGTAGTTACTCATTTCACTGGCAGCCCAGAAAAAAAAAACTGCTCTGTCACTAATTGAGAGGCATTTGTACGAGAAGATAATCTGCAAATTATCCCAAAACAGAATGAGAGAGAGAGAGAGAGAGAGAGAGGAGAGAGAGAGAGAGAGAGAGAGAGAGAGCAATTAGGAGATTATAACCTAAAGATTTCGGTGTGACATTCACAAAGCATAACACATATCTTTAACTCTCCAATTTACTGAAGAATTAACCAACACAGAAGCTATATTAAGTAGAAAGATCAAAATCCTCAGTTGATTCGTGAGAACAATTGTAATTATTTCGTCCCTCTGATGACGTCTTTTCTACCCAGGAACCATCTTCCAAGGTCAACCTGTATGACTCTTAATAACAAAAGACAAAGTCCCTCCCGCAACTTGATTCTTTTCAATTGGTGAGCAATCAAATGGATAATTATCAGATGAAACTTCAACAGAATGCTAGATATCTTTTGTTTGCTCCCAACTGGGCCTATAACTTTTTTTTTTTTTTTTTTTTTTTGGGACGAAAGGGTTTTGAGATTTTAAATGTTACTTTTCCGAGTGGAGTGTTTGCTCGTGGGAACTTGCCAAACTGATTCGGTAGGTATACATATGAAAGGGCTGTTGCCTTGTATAATAAGGCGCCCTCTGAGGTTATGTTAGACTTGCGATAATCTTACGCTAAGTCGGTTGGTTATGCACTTCCATACTCATTGGAGTGTCTTGGGGTTTGATGATAACTTTTGAAGTCGGTATCTTTTTTGGTTATGACTACGATGTGTTAAACTCATAATGATATCTTCTTTCTGATGTGACGTTTCTATTAGAAAACACAAAGTATAAAAAATACATATATTCTTCTGAGATTACATGATGACTTATTGGAGTGTGATACAGACATTATGTGAATATTTATATATATATATATTATATATTATATATATATATATATATATATATATATATATATATATATATATATATATATATATATATATAGGAAATACTTATAAGTAAAAAAAAATTCATGGTGTACACAAATACAGATTCAAGTAATAAGATATGACGTAATATGCATATGATGATATTCATAAATAATAGTGATCACGTGATATATACTGATACAGTTTTTCACTTCATCTCTTTAAGATACATATGCTAAAGAAAATACTAATGTACTCTGATAATTACATAGAATAAAGATTAACATGATAAAATCATATTTTAACTGATAAAAATTCATATATGAAGTGATAAAAATCATATCTTAACTGATTTATTAATTTTTATGCTTATTCATTGACCCATATACTAACTCATATATAACTGGTTCATTAATCCATATTTTGTTCATTAATTTTAAAATGATTGCAATTCCTTAACTAAAGTTGCATTGAAGTTCATGAGCTAAGCATTCCTCTCTCCAGTCAACCTGCTTTGCAAGCACGAGACGACACACAAAGATGAAGCCTGTGCAAGCAGATTATTGAGGTTAACCCTCTTACGCCGATTGGACGTATTAAACGTCGAGTCAAAATGTCTCCCGTATGCCGATTGGACGTATCATACGTCGGCTCAAAAAAGTTTTTTTAAAAATTCGCGGAAAAATACTTATAGGCCTACCAGCCAAAAACTTTTGTATCACGTGCCTTGGGGGATGCTGGGAGTTCACGGATCAAGGCATTGTTTTGTTTACAATCGCTACGCAGGCGCGCAAGCGCGAATTTCTTTCTTATCGCACTAAAAAGTATCAGTGACACATCTCGGAAATTATTTCGTCACTTTGACATAATTTTTGCACCATTTTAAATTATCCTTTACATGAAGTATTATATATGAAAATGTGGGAAATTTCATGTAAAATACAACAAAAAAATACTCATGATTGTAACTTTTATCAGTTTTGAAATATTTCCATATAAATAACGGTAAGTGCCAAAATTTCAACCTTCGGTAAACTTTGACTCTACCGAAATGGTCGAGAAACGCAATTGTAAGCTAAAATTCTTATATTATAGTAATATTCAATCATTTGCCTTCATTTTGCAACAAATTGGACGTCTCTAGCACAATATTTCGATTTATGGTGAATTTATGAAAAAACTTTTTACTTACGTTCGTGCGATAACTCTTCCGATAAATTTTTTCGTGCGATTGTCCTAATGTTTGCACCCTTTTAAATTTGCTGTTACATAACGTTTTATATATGGAAATGTGCGCAATTTCATGCAAAATTACAACAATAAACAACCCATGGTTGTAGCTTTTATCAGTTTCGAAATATTTTCATATAAATAACGTTAAGTGCAAAAATTTCAACTTTCGGTCAACTTTGACTCTACCGAAATGGTCGAAAAACGCAATTGTAAGCTAAAACTCTTATATTCTAGTAATATTCAATCATTTACCTTCATTTTTCAACGACTTGGAAGTCTCTAGCACAATATTTCAATTTATGGTGAATTTATGAAAAAAAAAAAAGAACATTTTCCTTACGTTCGCGCGGTAACTCTTCCGAAAAATCAGAATTTTTTTGTGCGATTGTCGAAATGTTTGCACCATTTAAAATTAGCTGTTACATAAAGTTTTATATATGAAAATGTGCGCAATTTCATGTAGAATACAACTAAAAAGGATTGAAGGTTGTAGCTTTTTTCCTTTATCAAAATATTTGCATATAAATCACGATAAATAGAAAAAAACCACGTTCGGTTAAATTTGACTCTACCGAAATAGTTGAAAAACGCAATTGTAAGCTAAAACTCTTACGGCCTAGTAATATTCCGTCATTTTTCTTCATTTTTAAACAAATTTGAAGTCTCTAAAACAATATTGTGATTTATGGTGAATTTTTGAAAAATATATTTACCTTCACTCCGCCCTCCGATTCGCGGCCGCAAGTCTCCGAAATACGTACATCGCATTATCCTAATATTTGCTCCATTTCATATTAGCCTTTTTATAGAGTTTCATATAGCAAAATGTGCGAAAATTCATGAAAAATACAATAAAAATAATTGAAGGTTGTAGCTTTTTCCATCTCCGAAATATGTGCATATAAAAAAATAAATATATAGAAATTTCGACATTCGGTCAAATTTAACTCGTCCGAAATGGTCGAAATCTGCAATTCTAATCTAAAACTCTTACAGTATCGTAATATTCAATCATTTTTCTTAATTTTGAAACAAATTGGAAGTCTCTAGAGCAATATTTAGAATTACGGTGAATTTTTGAAAATAACATTTTTTTACGTCCGCGCGTTACGAATTCGTACATCATTTTGTGATAATATTTTTCCGGTGTTGCTTTTATTGTTTTACTATGTATTATATATCAAAAGGATTGCAATTTAGTGTACAATACAACGAAAAAAAAAGTAACTCGTTAGCTTCGACCGTTTTTTGTACAGCGTGATTTGAATACAATTATCTATGAATTTTTTTTTTCGCTACCATATATCGCATTATTTACATATGATAATGATATTATTTTTCATTTCTGATGATTGCATACTAAACTTCAGGCAATGAAAAAAAAATGAGCCAAAAATGAACTCTTAATCTTCAAAACTAAGCGCGCTGTGATTTTTTGAAAAAATTATTTTTTCCGCTTTCGCGCTCACTCCAAACCGGCGCCGGCATACAGGAGAGGTTATGATTTTTAGGGCTTCGGCGTAAGAGGGTTAAAAGGAACAATGATGAATGGGCAAACGCGCCAGGCACCTTCAGGACTGATGATATCGTCACCTGGCAGGAGATTGCTCTCAGCCAGCTAAGAGTTATGTTACTTGTTGTAATAAATACGACTTTTTTGTTTTAATACTCCACCCACTCGAGAAGAATGTCTGAAAAAAAACAATTCCAAAATTTAACAATATAATATTAGTTTCATGTTGGAAATCTGCATGATTGTAAAATATATGTAATTACTTATGTTAAATTAGATATTCCTTATTCAAACTAACCCTTAAACGCCGAAACGGTAAAAATCAAAACCTCTCCCGAATGCCGGGGCCGGTTTGGAGTGAGCGCGGAAGTGGAAAAAATAATTTTTTAAAAAAATCACAGCGCGCTTAGTTTTTAAGATTAAGAGTTCATATTTTACTCCTATTTTCGTCATTGCCTGAAGTTTAGTATGCAACCATCAGAAATGATAAAAATTATCAGTATCATATATAAATAATGCGATATATGATAGTGCAAAAACGAAATTTCATATATAATTGTATTCAAATCGCGCTGTGCCCAAAACAGATAAAGGTAACAAGTTACTTTTTTTTTGTTGTAATGTAAACTAAATTGCGATCTTTTTGGTATATAACACATTGTAAAACGATAAAAGCAACACAGAAAAAATATTATCACAAAATAATGCATGAATTCGTAACGCGCGGATGTAAACAAATATTTTTTTCAAAAATTCACCATAAATCTAAATATTGTCTTAGAGACTTCAAATTTGTTTCAAGATGAAGTTAAATGATTGAATATTACGATACTGTAAGAGTTTTAGCTTACAATTGCAGTTTTCGACTATTTCCGATGAGTTAAAAATGACCAAATGTCAAAATTTTGTTAATTTTTTTTATATGCAATTATTTCGGAAATTAGAAAAGCTACAACCTTCAAATATTTTTCGTTTTATTCTACATGAAATTGCGCACATTTTCATATATAAAACTCTATGAAATGCCTAATATGAAACGGAGCAAATTTTCCGAGAATGCGATGTACGCAATTCGGAGATTTAATGCAGAGAATCCGCGAGCGGAGGGAAGGAAAGTTTTTTTCATAAATTCATCATAAATCGAAATATTGTGCTAGAGACTTCCAATTTGTTGAAAAATGAAGGTAAATGATTGAATATTACTAAAATATAAGAGTTTTAGCTTACAATTGCGTTTTTCGACCATTTCGGTAGAGTCAAAGTTGACCGAACGTGGTTTTTTTTATTTATCGTGATTTATATGCAAATATTTAAAAAATGAGAAAAGCTACAACCTTCAATTATTTTTTGTTGTATTCTACATGAAATTGCACACATTTTCATATATAAAACCTTATGTAACGGCTAATTTAAAATGGTGCAAAAATTACCACAATCGCATGTATGATTTTTTCGGAAGAGTTACAGCGTGGACGTAAGGAAAATGTTATTTTTTTCATAAATTCACCATAAATCGAAATATTGTGCTAGAGACTTCCAATTTGTTACAAAATGAAGGTAAATGATTGAATATTACTAAAATATAAGAGTTTTAGCTTACAATTGCGCTTTTCGACCTTTTCGGTAGAGTCAAAATTGACCGAAGGTTGAAAATTTGTCACTAATCATTTTTTATATGGAAATATTTCAAAACTGATAAAAGCTACAACCATGGGTTGTTTTTAGTTGTATTTTGCTTGAAATTACGCACATTTCCATATATAAAACTTTATGTAACGGCTAATTTTAAAATGGTGCAAACATTACCACTCTCGCATGTATGATTTTTTTCGGAAGAGTTACCGCGCGGACGTAAGGAAAAAGTTTTTTCATAAATTCACCATAAATCGAAATATTGTGCTAGAGACTTCCAATTTGTTGCAAAATTAAGATAAATAAATGAATATTACTACAATATAAGCGTTTTAGCTTACAATTGCGTTTTTCGACCATTTCGGTAGAGTCAAAGTTGACTGTAGGTTGAAATTTGGTCACTTATCGTTATTTATATGGAAATATTTCAAAATTGGTAATACCTACAATCATGACTAATTTTTTGGTTGTATTTTAAATGAAATTGCGCACATTTTCATACATAATACTTCATGTAACGGATAATTTTAAATGGTGCAAAAATTATGTCAAAGTAACGAAATAATTTTTGAGATGTGTCACTGATACTTTTTAGTGCGATAAGAAAGAAATTCGCGCTTGCGCGCCTGCGTAACGATTGTAAACAAAACAACGCCTTGATCCATGAACTCCCAGCATCCCTCAAGGCGCGTTATTCAAAAGTTTTTGGCTGGTAGGCCTATAAGTATTTTTCCGCGAATTTAAAAAAAACTTTTTTGAGTCGACGTATGGTACGTCCATTCGGCATACGGGGGACATTTTGACTCGACGTTTAATACGTCCATTCGGCGTTTAAGGGTAAGGAAAAGGGTTTCCATACAAATTCTATATATATTATTTGCTCTGTAAGATCCGTATAGGATTATTCATATAGATATAAATTTCCACTTCTAGACTTCCTGACTTTAAAATCTTTTATTTATTTACTTATTTTTTTTTTTTTTTTCATTGACTACAAATATAAATCACCGGGACAGACAATATGTCAGTAGGTTTTGATATGTGTTTGAACTTTTAGCTTATTTGTCATTAATATCCCTAGAATACTGAATGGACTACTAAACTAAAGCGTTCAAATCTTTACGCATATATATTTGGATGTTTTATTAACCTATGGTTACGTTTTGCTCATTGATTTTATCGTGATTCCTTTTTTATTATAATTTGTAACCCTTCCAACTTCTTACGGAGTGTATTATATCGGCTCCACTTGTATCCATATTTATTTTATTTATTTATTTATTTATTTTTTATTTTTATTTATTTATTTATTTAT
The DNA here is from genome assembly GCF_015104395.2 of Macrobrachium nipponense. Classification (NCBI taxonomy): domain Eukaryota; kingdom Metazoa; phylum Arthropoda; class Malacostraca; order Decapoda; family Palaemonidae; genus Macrobrachium; species Macrobrachium nipponense. The sequence continues at coordinate 44,846,688 of NC_061098.1, read as the reverse complement.
TTTTTATATTTGATAAATTAATAGTTGGCTTGAATTTGTGGAAAAGTGTCCTAGCGGCATACCGTATAAGGCTACTTGCGGTATCAATTCTATAGATACAAGATATGAATGATAAAGGTATTTAAAACCGTGAGAACTATTTTAATCCAGTTCGGATCCAAGACATTGACACTTTCTTATTCATCTCTTATTCTACCAAACGGATTGACTCTGGGTGATAAAATATGGTATTGATTTTCTTAATGGAAAGGAATTCACACAATGAGTTAAGGAAATTATTATTGGTTTACACCACCCGAGTCAGAGATTATCATGTGTTGAATTCCATGTTTACTGATTTAGCACTCATAAATATTCCTAGCGCACTCAATTATGCGGCTGTTTGTTTATTGCTATTAATTCTATATAACGTGTCAAGGGAACTATTAACACTAAGAAGTGTTTATTTCCTTGTCAGACTCGTAATTCTGTTAATAATTCTCCGTATATTCTTTCAAGGATTGATTTGGTACGGGATAGGCCCTTAAACTGACAGGTGTCTTAGTGTGTACCTTGTTTTCATGACACCTGTTACGATTAGTTATGTGCTTTTTATATCTGTAAGCATTGTAGGCCAGTAAAACAGTGATTTCGCTTTCTGTGACATAATAGAGAACCCTGGATGACGGAATGCAACCAGTTTAGGACGACTGGTATAGAAGAGATTATTACTACTACCTGGTCGTTAGTCACCTGCTGTGTTCTTCGGGTTTTCCTCGTCACGGACCTACATATAATATTACATTTGATTACATAATTCTGATACACATACTTTAAATATACTTTTGCTTTAGGGTTTCCATTCGAAGTGTTTATTGTTTTAATTAGCTGCTGACCCTGTTTCCGTTCGAAGTGTTTATTGTTTTGCTTAGCTGCTAACCTTGTTTCCGTTCGAAGTGTTTATTGTTTTGCTTATTGCTGTTGACCCTTGTTTTGTTCAGTTTGTAACAGTTCGGCGCTCAAACCCAGATATTCAATGCTTGCGATGTCTTGGGTTAATGAATTTTCTTGTTTAGATACAATTTTAACAATAGGCACGGATGTTTCTATCTCTTTTAGTCCAATTAATGGTTCTATGCAGTATGGTGCGGGATTGCGGGATAATGCGTCAGCTATGATATTTGCTTTCCCAGGTAGATATCGTAACTTGGCTCCACCGAGTTCTTTTGGGACTGTGATTAAAGCCTTTGAAAAATTCGGTAAGGGACTTATGGTTAGTAAGGATTGTAACAGGATAGCCATAGATTATGAACTTAAAATGTACAAGTGAGTTAATGATACCTAGCCCTTCCTTGTCTATTACTGCATATTTACTTTCAGAGGGCTTTAGTTTACGTGAATAAAAAGCTAGAGGGAAGAACTGTTATCATATTGCTGAAGTAGTACCTTCTTACCCCTTGGTCTGAGGCGTCTGCTGCAATGGAAAAAAAATCCTTATTTAAATCAGGGATTTTTAAGTTAGGTGAGCTGCGTTATTCCGCTTTTAAGCTTTCAAACGCCTGTTGATGCATTTTAGACCATGATAAATCTACGCTCTTCTTCGTAAGATCTGTTAAAGGAGCTGTCATGATTGAAGAGTTACATATTTACATACTATTGTTATACCCACTACAGCGCAAAAGTGCTGTATCCCTCTTACGTTAATAGGTACCGGAAAGTTATGAATAGCCGATACCTTTCCATGGACTACTTTAAGACCTTGACTAAACACATAAAACCTAGATAAACATGTTCGGTTTTTAAAAACTCACATTTAGATATTTTACTCTGAGATTATTTGTCTTTGTCTCTGTAGCACTAGCTCTAGTTTATGTGAATGTACTTCTAAGGTATTAGAAAAGATTACAAGACCAACCATATAGGCATGTAGGGTATCCCCTAAAAGTCTCCAAACGCTATATTGTAATTGGGGCGCAACGTAAAAATTGATAATGTCCCTGAGTGTGCTAAAAACGGTGTATGAGGTACACGCACATAGCTAATGGTATCTGGTGAAAGCTTTTAAGTAAGTCCAAGCTGGTGAAAAATTTATTCTCACCTAACAAAGATAAGATATCGTCGGTTCATGACACTGGAAAACGATCGGGAATCGTTTCCTTGTTTAAGCGACAGAAATCTATGTAGATACGCCAAGTCCGATCTTTTATGGCATGACGTTTGAGGTAAAAATTATATGGGCTATTTGATTTCCTAATGACTCCTATTGCTAACATTTTTTCAACTTCGTCATTTATCTCTATTTTGAAATTTCATTTGGAGTCTATACGGAGGTGCATATATAACTTTATGTTTTTCCTTAGACCGTATTTCTTTTCAATGACATCCGTATTTCCCAGAGATCACTCGCTATCGGAGAAAAATCCTGGTATTCAGATAAAAGATAAAAAAAAATTCTGCTGAATCACCTCTGCTTAAATTACTTTACGGATATTACTTTAGATAGAGTATAAGAGAGATTCATCTACGACTGGTCGGGTGTGATTAAAAATTAGCAACAATAAAAAATGCGATATTTATAACTTCTGTATCCATGATATGTATAGGTTTGTGGATCACTAGATTTAACTTGGTTCTGCGAGTCAACCGTGTATAGGTTTTTTCGTGGAAATCGTTATATTTCAGAGCGTCGGGAAGGATTAAAATTTCAGATCCCAGCAAAGTCTTTTTACACGCACTAAGACATTCGAGGGTGCATGCGTCTCAAGATTTTGCATGGAAACTGCGACTGCTGTTGTGGGAGAATTCTGTTGGGTCGTTGAACAATATCAGGATTTATTAGACAAATGATTGGTTCTTCCATATAAGTTATTATTTGATTAACTGTCTCTTTTTGTTTAAAACAGATTTTGATTTGTTAGAAGGTTTATAGAATTTCCTTTGATAAACATGCCTTATTTGGCAGGACGTAAGATAATGTTTTTTATAATCATAGACGTATCTGTAAGCGCTCGCTTATTGTATTAAAATTACGAGAACCTGCTCTGATTACTTGATACGGTCGTGTGATTCATAGGAAAAGTCCTTTTTATTCAACTAGGTATTGGCATGAAAAAAAAAAGAAGGTATGGCACAAATGATCCAACATCATTCTCCCCACTCTGCTAGAGTCGCTTATTGTGTGGAATGTGTTTCGCTTTGAACACTAGGCAGATTTAACTGACATTGACCGTCTGACTAGATGACACAGTAACCAAGTTTGCATGAGCACGATTTGTTTGATTCTGAATTCATGAATTGAGCGATTACTATTAAAACAAGTTATCTCTACTGCGTTCACTATTAACATAAACTGTTTGTACTTGCTGTTGTTTACTTCATTCTTGCTAAAATTTGAAATATTGAGGGATCCAGGTCAGCGCATTTAGACATTTTGTTGATTTGTTTATATGAATGTTAAGTATAACCTAATGAAATTGTTTATAGACATGTTATTCCTTGCAATCCAGCCGTATTTTTTAAAGTTGAGTCATTGAGATTTAATTTTTTACACATAACTAAAGGCTGAAACTGCGATCAGGACCTTGCACAGGAGTCTTTATTGTCCTGACCCGAAATAGTGTTACCTCTAATTTATCTAGATTTGTACGGGTGTTCCACTTTTTTTTGTGTGTTTTCTTATCACTACGGTGCCTAACTACCCTATCCATGCATCTGTATAAATACAGACGTCCACTGCATGAAAGCATATTCGCTGTTTAATATGATTTGTTACGTAAAGAATTAATAATCACCCAACATGATAAAATTAACACAGTATATGATTATGATATTTCAGTAGAACTTCTGGAAACAGAAACTCAAAGATAAAAACTCGCAGTAGCGAAATCCCAATGATGTAGATAATTTCTGTAAAAAAGTAAGATTAAGAATGTCTCGTAACTTCAGCCACAGGAATAACGAAATTTGACCTGCAAAGGAAACACTCAAAGTTACTCCAAATGAATAAAAAAGGTTGTACTTAGCTTGATTTTGTGGGAAGTCACAGTGTTCCGATTACAACACACAGCCTTGGCCCTCCTTCTCTGTTTAGCGGATGACCTGGTTTGGCCTGAGTTTCCCCCGTGCGCGATGTTCGTTTGTTGGATGATTTGATTCCTTGAAGATCCAATGCCGCATACGCGTTCGGTTTGTTTATTGAAGTGCCGGAAACGTTCAATAAACGATGTTTTCTTAAATGATTCTAATGAGAGACGAATCTTGAGTTGCCGTAGGAAGAAGACACGTCGGGTTTGTTTCTTGAAGTTATGCACTGCTGAAATCGCTCACTAAACGATGATACTAAGTTGCTTGAAGAATCTCTTGCTTTCGTCGTCGTTGACTTCTGATATGATACATTATTCGTTATTCTATGGAAGACGTTGAAGAGTTCTTTTTGTTTTCTGAAGTCGCTCACTAAACGATGATACTAAGTTGCTTGAAGAATCTGTTGCTTTCGTCATCGTTGACTTCTGATATGATACATTATTTGTTATTCTTCGGAAGACGTTGAAGAGTTCTTTTTGGATTCTGCTAACAATGAAAGGGCTGTTGCCTTGTATAATAAGGCGCCCTCTGAAGTTTTGTTAGACTTGCGATAATCTTACGCTAAGTCGGTTGGTTATGCACTTCCATACTCATTGGAGTGTCTTGGTGTTTGATGATAACTTTTGAAGTCGGTATCTTTTTTGGTTATGACGACGACGTGTTAAACTCATGATGATATCTTCTTTCTGATGTGACGTTTCTAGTAGAAAACACAAAGTATAAAAAATATATATATTCTTCTGAGATTACATGATGAATATCAGATAGGATTGTAAAGGTCTTCTAATGACGATGGCTTGATCGCTTCTGCCAATGATTATGGCTAATTCAACTCAGACTACCATCTCTGTTACAAGTCAAAAAGGAAGCATACAGTAGCTAGAACATACTAACATACACACAGAGGACATAGTTACAAATCACGTAGGCCGTTTGAATTATAGGTCGCGGTAGTTGTCTCAAGCAGGAAGCTTGGACTAATGTTTTCAAAACAAATGAAGGACCACAGGTGACGGCATGTCATCTTAGCCTACTTTATTGTATACATGATCTTAGCATACTTTATCGTCTCTGGTCTGATCACATTCCTGCAAGCAATCTGGTTGACCTCTTAGTTTTAGTTTTTTATATATATGGGATAACATTCCATATTTCTATTATGTAATATTTACACATATAGATGCTTATAGGAATTTACTTTGGAAGTAGAATTCCTTCTATGGGTTACTAAAACTTGACCTTAAAGTATTTTTATATATATATATTATGTAATATTTACACATATACCGATGCTTATAGGGAATATTACTTTGGAAGTAGAATTCCCTTCTATGGGTTTGTAATAAAACAACTTGACCTTAAATAATTTAATCTTTATATAATATGTATTTATATATATATATATATAGTTATATCTATAATATATTATAATATATATATATATATAATATATATATATATTATATATATATCTTATAAATATTATTATTTATATTTTCTATTATATATATATATTATATTATTTATTTTAATTATATTATATATATTATATACATATATATATATATAACAGAATCACGAAAGTTAGGAACGTGATAAATCCATAAATAAAGATAAATGCCACGAAGGAAAAATAAACGAAGGAGTCTGCGAGATCTTTCGACTTAAAAGCCCTTTACTGAAGCAGATACTGACAAAAATACGAGAAAAGACAATACAAGAAGGTTCGTATAACTGACAGATAGGGATTATAAAGGGATTAGTGCCTAGAATCCGACACACCTGGAAGATAAGAAACCTTCCCAAACAAGCATAAACAAAGGGTGCAATTAAAGGTTTAAGACAATCATCTCAGATACAATCTCCAGACAATTAAAGGATTATAGGTGACAGCTATTCGGAACCTTGTAAACAAAACCATATTTACAAAACATGACAGACATACATTACAATAAAATTTTAATAACTCTAAGGCAACTGATTTTTATTTAAGTCAGTAATTATATATATTTGAGGTCATTCTTAAACATGTTACAGATACAAGGGTCTACATGAAAAAGACCACGACTAACATTGAAATTACAATGAAAAGTAAGTTGTATTAAAGCAGATTCTAAAAGATTTCGTGATAAGACATCTCTTGACTGTGCAATTACTGAACTGTCAATCCAATTAATTCGGTGGTTGTTTTCACTTAAATGAATAAATAATGCATTAGATTTTTGCCCAGTTTTTACAGAGTATTTATGCTGGCTTAGCCTTACTTCTAAGCCCTTGCTGGACTGTCCGAGATAGAATGAGGGACAATCCATACATGGAATTTTATATATTATGTTGTTGCTTTCTCTGGGGCCATTTTTTATTAACATTCTTTTTAGTGTGTTATTATAGGAAGAAACAAGGTTGACATTAAAAGCTTTTAACAATGGTTTTATGGTTTCAAATCCGTTAAAATAAGGCAAACTGAGAATGTTCTTAGAATTTTCTTTCTGTGTGTTATTTTCAGTATAAAACTTTTTGTGGGCTTTATTATAACAAATGTCTAATATATGTGAAGGATAGCATAAATCTTTCCCTATTTTTCTTATGTATTCAATTTCTTGATCCAAATATTGTGGACTGACAATTCGCAATGCTCGTAAAAACATAGAGGAAAAAATTAATATTTTTATATTAAGATGGTGGCCTGAGAAGAAATGAACATAAGTTAAGTTGTTAGTCGGTTTCCTATAAATACTGAATTTACATTGAAATGGTTCTCTATGTATCAAAACGTCTAAGAAAGGGAGGCAATTGTCTTTTTCTAATTCTAGAGTAAACTTAATCAATAGTACCTGGTTATTTAATTTAGAGAGTTGCTGTGATTTCTGAGTTGTGTGTGTGCTGATGTGTGAGTTTGGAGAATTGAGTTGGAGAACTTGAACTTGATGTTTTTTCTTCTTTGAGAGTTGTGATAATGACTTATGATTTAGTAGTCATATTAAGTGAGTTAATTGGGAGACGTTCAGTTAGTATTTCTGACTCTTTTGGGATCATTGTTTGATAGAAGTAGTATGTCTGGGTTAGTTTTCTTAGATTGACCAGTGACTTGACTGACATACTAACACACCAAAAAAGTCATTTCCCAACGCCAGCAAGACGTCCACCAGCCGTGCAGAGAGGTTGCTGCCGTTTTTGGTGATTACGAGAGTCTACAAAGTTCTACAGCGTGTCTTTTGGGGATCTGCAGAAGTCGTGAGAAGTCTTCTACAATGAGGGAGGCATTCCATCTTCCTACAGTCTACTGTCTGTGCAGCTAGTTGCAGACAAGCAAAGAGGGATATTCAAGAATCCGAAATGCAGAAAAATTAGAGAAAATGCGTCTAGTGTTATTTGAAGATATAAGAGTAACAGACTTTATTTTATAATGCCAGAGATGTGCAGTTATTACTTATATTTTATTTTGAGCCGGCCAGTGTGTTTTGTTAATATTATATAAGCTATTTTGCTAAGCAGGGGCTAGCGTGGTAGTGGCCGAGCTATGTAGGCCTAGGGTTTTTGATTAATAATATATTGCCTATGGAATGTGGAGAACAGTGAGAAGCAACGACCTGAGAAAGCTGATGAATGAGTTTCTTTGGATGGCATGAGATAAAACTGCATAGTTAGACAAGTCAATGCACGACAGTTTATGAACTCTTCTCAAAGTGCCTTTGTGAAACTGGTTGCGGCCAGAATTGTAAGGCGTTAACGAACTGTGTTCGTATGTGAGTGTGCGCCTCTTTCTGTTAATAATGTTGAATACCCGAGTCTAAGGGGGATTTTGATAGAGGTGTCTTTGAGAGAAAGGCAAGATGCTGTGGCGCTCGCCGGGAGTTTTTTATTAAGTGTGCTTAAGTGTCCGGTTGCTTGGCTGAGTGTTGAAGTGTTT
>NC_061098.1:44828503-44835716 GCF_015104395.2 Macrobrachium nipponense | reverse complement strand
ACCAGCCTTTCTGGATAATTGATCTGGGAGAAATCCGAGACGTGTATGAGGTCAGGGTCCTCCCTTTCGGTTCCTACTTCCACAACATTGAGGTAAAATTCTTCTTCTGCCTAATCTTCTCTCTCTTTGTTGCTTTACATAACAATTGTGCCCTCTGTAGCCCCTCTGAAAGGCCAGGATTCGAACATTGATTAGGGAAGAGACCAAATTACACTTACTAGGATATCATCTTTTGGTAGCAAGTTGTTCCATAGGAGAGTGAATTCGAAATTCAACAGTTATATATATATAGATATATATATATATATATATATATATATCTATATATATATATATATATATATATATATATATATATATATATATATTAAGCTGAACCTTGAACGATTACAATGGTAGTTAGGAAAACTCTTCAACACAATTCACCAAATTTATTATATCCATTTAAGAGAAGTAAACATGCTATAAATTGTCTGTTCAGATTTTTTGAAGGAGGTTATATCTAGAGGTAATTTCCAAACTAATTTCAGCTTTTCCAACCTCACCTGTATAAACAACAAAAAGGAATATATAAAGATATGGTAAAAGAAAGGAAATTATATAAATTCAATTTGAGAAAAGTATATATCAATAAATCGTAAATTGCATATATAATCTATATAAACCTAATAAGCAATTACCGATAATGTTGGGAGTGCTCGCCAATGTAAGAAAAAAGGAATTTACCATCGGACTAAGCCACTTCAATTAAACATATGGATAAATGATATCCTGGAAAATTAAATACATTCCGACATCAAAATAACATCATTATGCTATAAATATACAGAATATAATTTTATAGAATGCATTCACTATAACATTCATCCTTCGAATTAAATCTAATATAAAGTCTTACCAATAATATAAATACGAAAGATGAACGTAGGCTGATAACCCAGGACGACCTAGCTTCACTAAATATACCTACTATGAGATTCAGGGCATCTGTAACACGGTTTTTTCGCAATAACTTTTTATCGATGCATTTCATAAGTATAACCCTTATTCAGAATACACATTATATCTACACATAAATTTTGACTATATTTTGCATTACGTAGGTTGAATAAATTTGGTACTTATAATGTAAAAGTGGCCTTTTTTGAAGACGGGCCAACTTACTCAGAGAAAAGGTTTCGAACGCACTCGTTACGTAACTTATGACAGCATTTCTTCCCTCTTTCTTGATGGATGATTGGCTATACGTAACGAAGGCTAAACCTCTGGCAACAATGACAAAAATTTAAATACAAGCAAAGCAGCACACCTTTATGAACTCTGAAACCTCTCCACTGATAGTTGTCATAATGAACAAACCAACAAAATATGTTAATAAATACAAAAACACTTCGATTATCAGTCTAACTCCCAAAATAAGTTTCCTAAGAAATTACAGTCTACTTTATAGGTCACAATCAGATTGACAAGATGTAAAGAATAGTTGGAAATTTTCAAAAACATAGTAGACAAGCTTGATTTGATAACTGCTATATCCAATGTCAAGCAATTTTTATTTATTGGCTATCTACCTATTTACTGAAAAAAATAGCCGGTACCGTATTTTGGCTTTAAACCTTCACCAATAATAATCGTCAGAATGATGGCTTCATGAGGCTCCACCCACTTTGGCCTCGTTATAATTCAGGATAACACTGAAGGCTATCATGGACATTGTTGGATTAGAAAATTTAACTTCTGGCTACAAAAACTCATTTCTCTTGTAGTTGTAAGAAGAGCTAAATGATCCTCAAGGATCCCAGTAGTTGGCCTAAACGTAGTATTACTACGCTAGCACAGATACCCCACCCACATCTATGTATCGTTCCGCCATTCATAAAGTCTTTGTCATGTTTTTCACTGTGCAATAAGCCATGGCCTCCTCAGAAATTAAGTTTAACATTAGATGATAGGTTATTTCATTAAGTCGTAAGACAAATGCAGTTTTGCAGCCACGGGGACAATACCAAATCCTGTTAGCCATTCTTGACTGCTATGGGTTTCAGAGCCGATGGAACAAGGTGGGCGGGGCAACACTTCGACAAATGGTGTTTACCTTGCTTACGTAATGAATGTTTTTCGACTCTTGGCTCGTAATCATTGCCCATGGCGTCGGCAAGATAATTTTTACTCTATAAAAATTAAAACTATTAGGTTTAGGTTATTGATAATGCTGACAAAATTTGTGTGTGGTTGTAAAATATACATATGTCCACTTTCAGCTACATCCGATGCTTTGATAAGGAGCAAAGTCCAAAAAACCATGTTACAGAGGCCCTGAATCTCATAGTAAGCGAAAGTACTGTACAAATTTCTCACCAGACGCCAGGTAGGTCTCCAGGCCTGTCAGTCGTCCTGCTTCAGGAACAGTCTCCATTCTTGGCGATCATCATAGAGCCTCATCTCATCAACTTCCCGCAAACTAGAGCCTCTCCTCTCTACTCCTCTCTCTATGTTTTGTAGCCATCTCATTTTTGGTCTTCTTACCGGTCTCCTTCCTTCCGGTGTCCATTCCAAAAACCTTATAGGATATCGCTCCTCCTCCATTCTTTTGGTGTGTCCAAACCATCTAAGCTGGTTTCTCTCCACAAAATCTAGTATCCCCTCCACTCCCAGTTCTCTTCTAATGTCTTCATTTCGTAGCCTATCTAGTCTTATTACACCTTTTATGAGTCTTAGGGCTTTCATTTCAGCTGCTTGAAGTTGGCTTCTAGTTCTTGATGTTAATGTCCATGATTCATGGCCATAAGTCAATATTGGTCTTAAAATAAAGAGGTATATTATGGTTTTCACTTTGCGAGGTATATTTCTGTCTTTCATTAGTGGGTAGAGCAGATACAGATTGTTACTGAATTTCTGTATTCGGGTAGTTATTTCCAGCTTTGAATCGTTTTGGTCACTAAACTCTACTCCTAAGTATTTGAAATTTCTACACTGTTTCAATGTCTGACCTTCTAATTCTACATCTACGTTACTTGGTGTTCGTGATAGGTGCATGATCTCTGTGTATTCTGTTGATCCGCATTCCATTAGCTGTTAAGATCGCGTTCCAGTTGTTGACGTTTTCTTGGAGAGATTCTGCGCTGAGGGCTATCATTGCATGGTCTCTGCATACATAAGGTTGATGGTCATATCTGCAGCTTCATCCTCACCTAGTTCCCTCATACATTTATCTAAGAACAATATAAAAAGAAGTGGCGAAAGGACGCTGCCCTGTCTTACTCCTGATTTTATTTCAAACCAGTCTTCATTCTCTTGATTTGTTTTTACTCTGGATCTGATGTTTTGATAGGTGTTATAAATTGCTCTTATAAGTTTCTCAGGGATTCCATAGTAAGGGTCTTTTAGGGCATCCCATATTTTCATTCTTGGTACTCTATCAAAAGCCTTTTCTAGATCTATAAAAGCAATATATCTATCCCTGTCCCATTCCCAGCTCTTCTCAAATATCATCTTGAGGGAGAAAATCATATCAGTTGTCCCTCTTCCTGGTCGAAAACCGTTTTGCCATTCACCCAGCTTTGGTTCAACATATCCTCTCAATCTAGTTTCAAGTATTCTTTCATATACTTTAAAAGCATGTGGCATTAGGGATATTCCTCTATAATTGCTGCAATTTGTCTTGTCACCTTTCTTATAGATTGGGCATATTAGATCTCTCTCCAGTCTTCAGGTGGCATTTGCCATTCCAGAGTATGTCGATTAGCTCTAGTAGCCAGATGACTCCATCCTCCCCCATGTTTTTAAGGAGCTCTGCAGGTATTGTATCCACTAAAGGGGCCTTACCATTTCTCATCCTCTTGAGAGCATTTTTTAACTCCAGTGTTGTTATGTCAGGTTCTGCATCCCCAACCACATCAAATTCTACATGCTCTTCAAGGTCATTGTTTCCGTTGTTTAGTAGTGTTTCAAAGTGATGTTTCCATCCTAATTCAATTTCTCGGGGTTCGGTTAAAATTGTCCCATCCATAGGGTCTTTGATTACATAAGTGGGTGGTTGGCTTCCCTTTCTATAGTTTTTGGCAGTGCTATATATGAGTTTTCTGGTACCTTGGAGATCATTTCCCAGATCTTCTCCTATTCGTTTCCCATGTTTCTCTTTTTGTTTGAGCTTTTATTCTTTCCGTTTCTCTCGACGCTTCTTTATAGTTATTGTGATCTTCCAAATTCAAAGTTTTCATCCATTTTCTGAAGAGTTTCATTTTGTTTGCAACAGCGGCCTTTAGTGTGGGGGTCCACTAAGCAGTTTGTTTTTTTACCTCCTACCTCGAACTCTTTTCTTTTGCACTGTATTATTAGCAGCACCCACTACAGCCATTCTAAAGTGTCTCCATTTTTCATTTGGTCATTGCTCTCCTGTTGCATTTGTTTAGCTCTACTTATTTCGTTTTGATATCTAACTAAGCACTCCTCTTCTCTCATATTCTCTAAAATAAATCTTTCTCTCACTTGGCTTTCAATAGGTTTGGGTTTTGTCATCTTTAATTTAATTAAGAGAAGCCTGTGATCTGAATCGAATGACACGGAGGGGATGCTTTTTACATCTCTGACCAAATAATTATGAGGAGCTAATATCAAAATTAGTTTAATAGTACACAATATATATATATATATATATATATATATATATATATATATATATATATATATATATATATATAATATATATATATGAATAACTTGATCACGAAAGTATATAAAACGTGATGCTATGTGTAAATTAAGGTTTTTTTTGGCCACGAAGGAAAAAATGAAAAAACGAGTTGGCCGAGTACTTTCGGTCCTATTCGGACCCTTTACTAATGGCATACTGATTTTACAAAGAACACCATAGTCAAAAGAAGGCTTAATATACAAACTGGACACTACCAAATTAGCCATAAGGGCGATTTTCACTCTACAGAGAGGAGGAGGAGTCATAGGCTAGCCACTCCTTGAAGGATACCCGCGGTAACAAGTGATTCTTCCAGAAAAACAGTACATTTTGAAAACAACACGGGAGCATATACAATTTAATATCATGAATTTTTTACACAATCTTTTTCCCAACAAAAATTATTATTAATGAAAAGACGAAAGAAAATATATATATATATATATATATATATATATATTATATATATATATATATATATATATATATATATATATATATAGATATATATATATAGATATATATCGAGCAAGAGAAAGAGGGGAGATTTCGAACCAAGAGAGAGAGAGAGAGAGAGAGAGAGACAGACAGACAGAGACAGACAGACAGCAGCAGACAGAAAGAGAGAAATTAATAACTATATACATGTGGGACTAATTTATTAGTTGTTCATTTATTTTGAGGTCCTTCATAAACATCTTACAAATATATGGGTCCAAATGGTACATTCCCAGACTAAGATTTAGGTTGTTTTTATTAGTGATTTGTATAACTGCCGATTCCAGTAAATTTCTTGAAACATAATCATTAGATCTAGCAATTAGCGAGGTATCACCCCAATTAATACAATAAGATTTTTCACTCAGATGGATAAACAGTGCATTTGAAGTCTGGGCTGTTCTAACTGTATACATATGCTGCTTAACCCGAACACATCAATTTTTACTAGACTGACCAACGTAAAACGATGGGCAATCCTTACAAAGAATTTTGTAAATGATGTTGTTATTTGTTACGGGACTATTCTTAATTAGCATACCTTTAATGGTATTGTTATAAGAGAGCACTACATTAACATTAAATAATTTAAATATTGATTTTATGGTTTCAAATCAACGAAAATAAGGTAAGCTAAGTACATTTTTAGAGATTTCTTTTTCATTAATAGCAACATTATAAAACTTTTTATGAGCTTTTTGATAACATAAATCAATTAAATGAGGTGGGTAGAAGAGATCGTTTCCTATCTTTTTTATGTATTCTATTTCTTGGTCCAAGTATTGTGGACTCGTGATACGCAAAGCACGTAGGGAACATAGAAGAAAAAATTGAAATTTTAATATTAAGATGGTGGCCAGAATAAAAATGTACATATGTTAAATTATTTGTGGGTTTTCTATAAATACTGAATTTGCATTGGAAAGATTCTCTATGTATTAATACATCTAGGAAAGGGATGACATTATTATTTTCAATTTCAACAGTGAATTTTATGCATGGTACTAAATTATTCAATTTAGACAGTAAATCATTTACATCGATACCAACAGGCAAGACTACTAAGATATCATCGACATATCGGTACCATTTTAAGGGGATAAGTGTGATATTCGGGAGGTGTTGTCTCTCAAAAAATTCCATATATAAGTTTGAAAGGAGAGGTGATAAAGGGTTACCCATGGCCAACCAAATATTTGTTGGTAATATTCTCCATTAAAAATAAATCTGCAATCACAAATACATAACTTAATTAAGGAAATTATGTGACTAACGGACATAGGCAATTCATGCAGTACAAGTTCATTACTTAAATAATCTAGCACAGAGTCAATAGGGACTTTTGTAAACAAAGAACATACATCAAAACTGACAAAAATATCGCTAGGGTTTAGTACAATGTTATTTAATTTTTCCACAAGATCAAGAGAATTCCGGATGTGTGAATTAGATACAGTTCCTAGTAGCGGGGATAACAGTTTAGTAAGATATTTTAGATAGTTTATAAGCAATTGATCCTACAGTACAAATAATTGGGCGCATTGGTTTGTTTTCCTTATGAGTTTTGACTAGGCCATATAAATAAGGTAATGAGGGGACACTTTACAGTTACTGACACAAAAGTTCTTTTTTATCTTTAAGAATTTGTTTGATATTGATATTAAAGTTTTTTATTACTTGGTCCAACGGATTTTTTGCGAGTTTTTTGTAAGTTATTTCATCCTCTAGTAAAATATGCATGCGTGATATGTAGTCAGTTTTGTCAAGAACCACTAAACTATTGAATTTATCAGCCTTGGTAATGTGTAAGCTATTATCATTCTTCAATTCTTTTAAACTTTTTCTGTAGCGAGCGGGGAAGTTATCTTCATGGTAGGCATGCGTAGCACTATATGTCATGCCTTTGATAATGTCTAAATGATTTTGTGGTAGGTCACAGTATTTTTCAAACTTATATAAAGATGTCGCTATTGATAAAGCTGAGGGTTTGTTACAATGAAGAAAGACAGCCAAAGCCTAATG
>NC_061098.1:44818503-44826003 GCF_015104395.2 Macrobrachium nipponense | reverse complement strand
GAAATAATCCTTGGCGCTTATATAGGTTCTTCTCCCTGGTCAACTGAATCTTAACAGATTCCAACACGCTCCTGGAAACAGTTTCATTATTCCGTAATAGTATTACAATTGCTGTTTCCAATTTATTCTGTCGGACTTTTCACTCAGATGCAAAAATAGAGCATTATTAGTCTGACCTATTCTTACTGAATATCTGTGTTATTTTAATCTGGCATTAAATATTTTACTGGACTGACGTCTGTTAAAAATCATTCATTGATTAACATCAAAATATCCTTTTTTATCTGCTATGTTTTTATGAGCATTACGTTTTGTCAGTCCCCAATATTTCGCTCAAGAAATCGAACACATAATAAAAAAACAACAACAGATTTATGTTATCTTTCACATATACTAGATATTTGTTATTTTAAAGCCCACAAAAAGTTTTATAATGTAAGTAACACGGAGAAAGATGCTTCTAAGAATATTCTTAGTGTAACTTATTTAGCGATTTTGAAACAT
The DNA here is from genome assembly GCF_015104395.2 of Macrobrachium nipponense. NCBI lineage: Eukaryota > Metazoa > Arthropoda > Malacostraca > Decapoda > Palaemonidae > Macrobrachium > Macrobrachium nipponense. Next base: position 44,825,499 of record NC_061098.1, on the reverse strand, counting down.
ATTATAGTTAAAATCTAAGTTCAACCTCGTTTTTTTCTTATAGTAACACATGAAAAGGATTGGTTATGAAAAATGACCCTAAGGAAAGCAACAACATTATATGTAAAATTCCATGTTTGGACTGCCCCTCTTTTTATATCAGATAATATTACCAATGATGAAGTAAGAATTGGACAACATAAGTATTCTGTAAAAAACAGAGCAAACATACAATGAAATATTCATTCATTTACGTGAAAAGTCTCACAGGATAAATTGGACTGAAAGTTCAGTGATTGCCAGATCAAAAGATTTATCCTTAAAAAATCTTTTAGAATCCACTATTACATAGCTAACTTCTGTTGTAATTTCAACCTTAGCCCTGGGATGTACTATGTGGACCCTTGTATTAGTAAAACGTTGAAGATTAATATAAAAGATAAAACTCCTGACTTAATTGCTAATTACTGACCTTATATATATTTTCTACGTATTCTTATGATACACACTTACTCACACATTTACACACGCACACACACATACATACATACATATAATATATATATATATATATATATATATATATATATATATATATAATATATATATATATATATATATATATATATATATATATATATATATATATATATATATATATATATATATATTCATGTTCACCTTGCAAAATGTTTATTGCATACCAAAAAGAGAATTTTATAATTGCAATTGTATAAAAAAAAGTCTGTTGTCAGTCACTTTCTTGTATAATCTTTTGATCGTCTCATCCCTGCTTCCGAGCTACTGAGCCTAATCCTTTCTAATTCTCTGAAATACTGAACCCTATTTTTAGTACGTCTACTAATTCTTCAGTTGTGTTGGATTCCAGGTACTTATTTTTTTCCTTTGAAATCCCCATCTGTCATCTATAGGAGCTTTCTTTATAAACTAATTTCTATATTACTTCAGTCTGCTAAGTAAAGGACAAGAAGTCGAAAGGCCTTGCAGAACTCCATCGTTTCTATTTCCTTGGTGAAATTTGTTTTTATTCATACAGTCATCACGATTCCGATTCTTTGCGATTAAGTTTTACACACACACACACACACACATATATGTATATAAATATATATATGATATATAATATATATATATATATATATATATATATATATATATATATATATTATATATATATATATATATAATATATATATATATATATATATATATATATATATATATGTGTGTGTGTGTGTGTGTGTGTGTGTGTGTTAAGTGTGTGTGTGTGTGTGTGTTTGTGTTGATGACATGGACTTTATGTAATACTAAAATTTCTGAAATTGGTGATTTAATGGAGGAAATTTGTTGTACCGTAACACTTTCCAAATATATACCAATTAAGAAAAACGATTAACTTAACGTATTTTTAATTATGTAATGTGCAAACACCTTGTTAAATTAGTTAAAAGACATACTCTTGATCTACATGAATCCGATGAGACCTGTTATTAATTTATGTTACTAGTATTTTGACTTAAACTGCATTACTTCATTCAACAAATTTTAGTAAAAGTAGAAAAAGAAAGATCTTTAATGAACAACAGTTTAAGATAAAGATCGACCAAAATTTTTCTTATAGATCCGCCTTGGAATGGATCTCCTGACAACAGGGAACTTCTCCAGCTACGTCTTGCTGGCAACATACCCAGGTCCCTACACATGGTTTAATCAGTACTTGTCCTGGTACTCAGGAGGGGTCCCCGGGAGGTACCTCAGTGTCCAAAGGATGCTACCTACGAATACGTATTTGGCTCTCCGAGAAGTGGAAGTGTACGCCACGAAAAAGCCTTAAAAGAAGCCCCTTCCAGACCATGAAGTGCCGGACAACTACCAATCTCAGACACTGGAAAATCGTCAAAGTAGACAGAAGAAGAATTCCGTAGGTTTTAGCTCTGAATGGTCTCATTTGCATTCTGTTATATGACAGTGTCACAACATAGAAAATATTTCAATTTCCTTCTATCAATACTAACTTTAGGACGAAGGCAATGTCACATAATTTAGCTGAACAAACTTTTTGGTTTTGTTCTGTGTCATTCTTTAGCAAAACCACGTATGGTGTCTAGTCCCGCTTCAATGATAAGTTTTCAAAATTTAACATGTAGAGATTTAATGTTACTCAGTTATAAAGGTATTCAATGCTGCTTTCATGGTAAGCAAGTCCTATGAACAGTACTTATCTCTCGAAAATATTTGTCCTTCAATTTTCATTTCTATTTTTAAGATGAATATCCTAACATCAGATGTAAGGGAGAATGTCGTAGATCATTTAGAAAGTTTAGAATCAGCTAATTGAGTGACTCATCTCTAAACGTTAATCATTCTTCATTATGTACAGAAGCACAACCTAGAACAAAGCCCTTCGGAGAACTGACTATATAACCTCCTTAGTTGCTTTGAACCTCCGACCATCAGATATATACTAAGCATACGCCATTCCCACTTAACCACAAATTAAATAGTTTTGGAGAGAGAGAGAGAGAGAGAGAGAGAGAGAGAGAGAGAGAGAGAGAGAGAGAGAAGAGAGAGATAATTGTCCAGGTACTCATAGCTCCAAAGAGATAATTGTCAGCAATTATTCTTAGGCAGTTTTTCATTGTATTATGTCCCTGTGTGTCTCAAGAAACAAGGAAAATTATATATATATATATATATATATATATATATATATATATATATATATATATATATATATATATATATATATATATATATTTATATGTTACCGTTCGCTGGCATCAAACTATTACCAACGAAGGGTATTTAATATTCTGGTATGCGTTTAGCCTAAGCGGTGATAACTGGCAAAAGCACTCTCTCTCTCTCTCTCTCTCTCTCTCTCTCTCTCTCTCCTCTCTCGTCCTCTCTCTATCTCTCTCTTCTCTCTCTCCTCTCCTCCATTCTATCAGATCATCAAATTAGAGTCGGAGTTACAAAAAAAATAATATATATTCAAAATACAATACTAGTCGAATAACTCAAATTCTTACAGGATCAACAATGGAAAGATAATAGTCCAAGTCTCACAGACAAACCACTCAGATAACCCCCTGATATATAAATGTCTTAATCAGTAATTAGTCACACCAATTATCTCTTCTCCAAAATACAGTCCCCTTTCTAGGACACTCGGTCCCTAGGACACTCGGCCTCCTCACTAGAACCGCCTGTTTAAAAGACAGGAGAACACGCTAGTGAGCACACACACAATTGTAAAGACAAAGTAAAAAAATGGAACATCTTTACAAGATATCAAACAAGCCATCCCTTTGGCTAAAGTATTATACATAACTCACCCATTACAGCCTGCAAAATCACACACTCTGTTCAAGGAAACTCTTTGGCACACGCCATCGTGGCTCTGCCTTTCTCGCACAGACCTCTCCGTAAGTCTCCCATAGATTTGACTAAAGATGCCATTATGAACGGAAGAGGCCCTCGCACACATACACACGAACTCACACTCTTCGGTAACGCCTCAATAAACTGGTCATAGCCAGTTTTCAGAAATGATTCATCAGCTTTCACAGGTCATCGCTTCGGACTCAGTCTCCATGGGAAGTTAAAAGCAATGAATATGAGCATTCTAAAAAAGTCACAGCACATCATAATGGCATATTAAATATATTATCAATTATAGCCCTCTTTCATCTGACAGAGTTCGGCCACCTAAAATTGCTAGCCTCTGCCAAGCCATAGGTCACACAAAATAGCTAATATATATATATAATATAAATAAATTGGCCAGCTTAGAAAAACTATAAGTAACTGCGCGTCTCTCGCATTATAAAGTAATGTCTATTACACTTCATCTCCAATAACACTTGGCGTATAAATTTTTTCTGCATTTCGGATTCTTGAATATCCCTCTTTGTCTGCAACTGGCTGCACAGACGTAGCACGCTGTAGGAATACGGAATGCCTCCCTGCTGAAAGCATCCAACGGCTTCTGTAGACCCAAAAGCACTGTAGAACTCTGTAGACTCGTAGAAACTCTAGTAATTAACCTGGCAAACGACAGCAACATCTCTGCACGGCTGGTGGACGTCTTGATAGCGTCGGGAAACGACGATTATGGTGTGTGTAAGTATGTCAGTCAAGTCATCGGTCAATCAAAAAAGAAAATTAACCCCAGACATACTACTATCAAATAATGACCTCAAAAAGTCAGAAATACTAACAGTAAAGTGTCCCTCATTACCTTATTTATATGACCTAGTCAAAACTCATAAGGAAAACATACCTATGCGCCCAATTATTAGTACTGTAGGATCAATTGCTTATAAACTATCTAAATATCTTACTAAATTGTTATCCCCGCTACTAGGAACTATATCTAATTCACACATACGGAATTCTCTTGATCTTATGGAAAAATTAAATAACATTGTACTAAACCCAAGTGATATCTTTGTCAGTTTCGATGTATGTTCTTTGTTTACAAAAGTCCCTATTGACTCTGTGCTAGAATATTTAAGTAATGAACTTGTACTGCATGAATTGCCTATGTCCGTTAGTCACATAACTTCCTTGATTAAGTTATGTATTTGTGATTGCAGATTTATTTTTAATGGAGAATATTACCAACAAATATTTGGTATGGCCATGGGTAACCCTTTATCACCTCTCCTTTCAAACTTATATATGGAATTTTTTGAGAGACAACACCTCCTGAATATCACACTTGTCCCCTTAAAATGGTACCGATATGTCGATGATGTCTTAGTAGTCTTACCTGTTGGTATCGATGTAAATGATTTACTGTCTAAATTGAATAATTCAGAGCCATCCATAAAATTCACGGTTGAAATCGAAAATAACAATGTCATCCCTTTCCTAGATGTATTAATACATAGAAAATCTTTCCAATGCAAATTCAGTATTTATAGAAAACCCACAAATAATTTAACATATGTACAATTTTATTCTGGCCACCATCTTAATATTGAAATTTGTGTTTTTTCTTCTATGTTCCTACGCGTTTTGTGTATCACGAGCCCACATTATCTTGATCAAGTCATAGAATACATAAAAAAGATAGGAAACTATCTCTGCTACCCACCTCATTTAATTGATTTATGTTATGAAAAAGCTCACAAAAAGTTTTATAATGTTGCTATTAATGAAAAAGAAATGCCTAAAAATGTACTTATCTTACCTTATTTTCGTGGATTTGAAACCATAAAATCAATATTTAAATCGTTTAATGTTAATGTAGTGTTCTCTTATAACAATACCATTAAAGGTATGCTAATTAAGAATAGTCCCGTAACAAATAACAACATCATTTACAAAATTCCTTGTAAGGATTGCCCATTGTTTTATGTTGGTCAGTCAAGTAAAAATTTATGTGTACGTATTAAGCAGCATATGTATTCAGTTAGAACAGCCCAGACTTCAAATGCACTGTTTATTCATCTGAGTGAAAAATCTCATTGTATTAATTGGGGTGATACCTCGGTAATTGCTAGATCTAATGATTATGTTTCAAGAAATTTACTGGAATCGGCAATTATACAAATCACTAATAAAAACAACCTAAATCTTAGTCTGGGAATGTACCATTTGGACTCATATATTTGTAAGATGTTTATGAAGGACCTTAAAATATATGAACTATTAATAAATTAGACCCACATGTATATAGTTATTATTTCTCTCTCTCTCTCTCTCTCTCTCTCTCTCTCTCTCTCTATCTCTCTCTCTCTCTCTGGTTCGATATTCTCTCTCCCTCTTTCTCTTGCTCGATATATATATTTACATTTTCTTTCGTCTTTTCATTAATAATAATTTTTTGGGAAAATTTGTGTAAATTTCATTATATTAAATTGTATATGCTTCCTTGTTTTTTCAAAATGTACTGTTTTCTGGAAGAATAACTTGTTTACTGCGTGTATCCTCCAAGGTGTGGCTACCCTCAGGCGTTTCCTCGTTTCTGTAGAGTGAAATCGCCCTTATTGCTAATCTTTTAGTGTCAGTTTGGATTATTAAGCCTTCTTTTGACTATGTTTTCCTCTGTAAAATCAGTTTGCCTTAGTAAAGGGTCTGAACAGGACCGAAAGTACTCAGCTATCTCGCTTTTTCATTTTTTCCTTCGTGGCAAAAGCCTTTAAATATACATAGCATCACGTTTTATATACTTCGTGATCAAGCTATTCAATATATATATATATATATATATATATATATATATATATATTATATATATATATATATATATATATATATATATATACGTGAGCACACACACACACACACACACACACACACACACATATATATATATATATATATATATAATATATATGATAATATATATATATATATATATATATATATAATATATATATATATATATATATGATATGTGTGTGTGTGTGTGTGTGTGTGAGGATGAAGACGACCTCACCTACTTTAGAATAACCCCGGCTGGCAACGTTGATGGAGCTGAAATGAAATTACTCTCTCATCTCTCTTCTCTCTCTCTCTCTCTCTCTCTTTCTCTCTCTCTCTCTCTGTCCCAACTTGCAGCTAAGAAAGACTGAGGCTTTTTGAAATAAATGACAAGATATAAAACTAGACCTTATTCGGATCTTAACGAAGTTATAACTGTAAAATCTAAGAGTCGCACATTACAATTTACGAAAAACTGCGCAGGACTACAGATGCCTAAAAAGAAAACTCGACAGAAAATAAAAAAATGTTATTGATAGCAGTGATTGGACTAATTGTGCACGTCAAGATTGTGTTGTAAACCTATCAAGTGAACAAATAAGTGAAAATGTTGTGAGTGCGCTTGGATATGGTTTATCTTTCTTTATAGCGATTCGACCTTCTGCTTTAATGGTTGTGTCATCCCTAAATAAATTTGAAAAATATTGTGATTTTCCTGAAAATCATGTTGACATAATTAAAGGTATTGTTTACAGAGCTGCCAATGTTAAGCAAGAAAGT
>NC_061098.1:44809307-44818003 GCF_015104395.2 Macrobrachium nipponense | reverse complement strand
GTTAAGCAAGAAAGTAAACTTCCATACTCGCAATAAGAAAAGTTTGACCAATCTTAAAAATGACAATACTATCCACATTACAAAGCTGATAAGTCAAATAGTATAGTAATTTTAGATAAAGCTGACTACATATCACGTATGCAAGCCCTACTGGATGATGATATGACTTATAAAAAACTAAAAAAAAAAATCCCCTTGATTGAGTCATAAAAAACTTTAATAGCACAGTGAAAAAAATCCTCAAAGATAAAACAGAACTACTAGGCAAATTGTTAGTCAGATCTCCTTCGCTACCTTACAAAGAAAATAACCCTACGTGGACTATTATCAGTACTGTTGGCTCAATTTCATATAAACTTTCGAAATATATCACTAAGATGTTGTCCCCGTTACTTGGAACCATTCTAAGATTCTCATATATATATAATTCTCTAGATTTAGTTGATAAATTAAACAAAATTGCTCTTTCCCACTGATAGATTCGTTAGTTTTGACGTATGTTCTCTTTTTACTAAAGTCCCTATAGACTTTAATTTAGAATATCTTAGTAATGAACTAACTCAACATAAATTACCTCTCCCTGTAAGTCACATTATTTCACTCATAGGTTGTGCATTTGTGATTGAATGTTTATATTCAATGGTGAATTGTTTTATTCAACAAATATTCGGTATGGCAATGGGCAACCCTTTATCACCACTTCTTCTTCAAACTTGTACATGGAATTCTTTGAAAAATTGCTATTTACCTAATATAACAGTTATATTCCTGTAAAGTGGTATAGATATGTTGATGATGTTTTAGCCATTCTGCCTGCTGGTATTGATGTAAATGATTTACTCTAAATTAAATAACCAGGTACCATCGATTAAGTTTACTCTAGAATTGTAAAAAGACAATTGCCTCCCTTTCTTAGGTGTTTTGATACATAAAGAACCATTTCCATGTAAATTCAGTATTTATAGGAAACCAACCAACAACTTAACTTATGTTCATTTCTATTCAGGCCACCATCTTAACATAAAAAAAATATCAATTTTTTGCTCTTATGTTTTTACGAGCATTGTGCATTGTCAGTCCACAATATTTGGATCAAGATATTTAAATACATAAGAAAAATAGGGTAACACGGAAGAAAGGTCAACCTTATTTTTTTCCTATAATACACGACTAATAATAATAATAATAATAATAATAATAATAATAATAATAAATAATAATAATAATAATAATAATAATATATGCTTTATTTCAGCTCAGGGCCATATACATTGAATATACAAAATACAGACAGTAACATATACAATCTAGATACATGAGACATTAGAAAAATAAAAAGCAAAAATAAAATTAATAATCGGCATTTATCCACAAAATAGCTGAGGTAGCATAAAAGCTAGTAATCATAATATGGTAATAACATAATAATATTGATGAGGAAAAAAAATATATGCATTGAGAGTAATAACAGTTAGTGCACAAATAACATAACTTAAATTTCAACTAGAGACCTTAGGTGGTTACTGTAGGCAAGTCCAGAGGGCTAAATACAAAAATTGAATGTAATAAAAAAAAACTTTAACTTGATAGTAATTACAGTAATAAAGAAAAATTAAAATATCAGCAATAAATTTAATAATGACAAAAACTGCAGATGACATCTTAACAATACAGAAATTAAGTCCTTGAGGGGACAAAGGCCTCAATTTTCCCATCTTTCCCGCAATTTAGATCTTCTCTTGCTTCACTCCTTAGGATGCCTTTGTATGAGCGAGTGCTGCTGTTTCTCACTCGGGTTACCAGACTGGACATTATTCGCCTAACAATGATTTTTAAATTTTCCAGGTGGTTTTCTATGAGCATCTGTGTGGCGAGTGGTAGCGGGAGTGTTTGTGAGGCGTCTCAGAATGTCATTGTGCAACAGTGATGCGTTCTCATGGTCTCCGGGTATAGTTCGTCCAGAGGGAACACCCATAGATACTGTAGCAGTACGAGCGGAAGAGCAGCAGTTTTTCACGTCTCGGTGACAGAAGGCAAACCTCTTGCAATCATGTTGCCAGCTGCACATAGTTTACGATGCCTCTGTTCAATGTCTGCCATATTCTTTTTTAGTCGTCGGTGATAATGTGACCCAAATACGGAAATTCATGCACAAATTCCAGCCGATGGTTTCCAAGGAAAATTTTTTGGTTCTGCAATATGCTTAAGCGATCTCGGGAGCAGCGACATGCACTGGGTCTTGGTTTCGTTGTAGAGTACATCAAATTCCTCTGCATATTGGTGGCAAGTGTCGATGAGTCGTTGGAGACCTTGCACTAATGGGGAAATCAGAATCATATCGTCGGCGTAACAGAGGTTTGTTTTTTTATAGGTGTTTCATTGACGGTGGGCATCCGATTGGGAGTGGGTTCAGTTTGACATTCAAGGCATCTGTGTACGTATTAAACATGTATGGAGAGAGAATGCCCACTTGCCGAAGCCCGTTTAGGGAGCCGAAGGTGTAAGATTATACGTTACCCCATTTGACACAGAATTGCTGTGTGGAGAACCAGCAATGCAAAATGCCAATTAGATACAGGGGTGTGCCCCTTTTATGTAGCTTCAGGAAGAGCTTCAGGTAGTTTACTCTGTCAAATGCTTTTCTCACATCTACAAAACAAAGGAAAACAGGAGAGGCTGATGATAGGTAGTAATTCAGTAATTCTTTCAGTATGTAGATGAAGGTGTCGGTTGAGTGGTTTGCTTTAAACGGAACTGGTTGTCAGTGGTGTGTAGAAAGGGGATAAGTCTCACTAAAAGAACAGACTCAAGTATCTTCGATGCGATCGTTGTAATGCAATCGGCCGGTAGTTGCCACGGGTCAGTCGCATCCTTTAGCTTGTTTTGATTAATGGTATCAAATGGACTAAGAGTAAGGAGTCTGGAAGAAACCGGTGAATTGTGCACGCATTGAATAGGGCAGCCAGCAAAATGTAAATTATCGGATGGCAGAATTTGAAGGCCTCTGCAGGAAGACCATCACAGCTGGGCGATTTATTATTAGGTAGGCTGTTTATGGCATCGCTGATGTTACCCGGCGTAATACGGTCTACAAAGTGACACTGAATGTTGTCAGTGAGGAGGTTATCTACATCCCTTCGGGAATCTTGATCATTTATGCAATTCAGGATATTGTTGAAGTGATCACCCACATATTGCGATAGCTTCGCCTCCGACTGCTTCCCCTACCCTCTGTGATAGCTCTTTAGTTTTGGGATTTAAGGACTTTCCAAAGACGAGGATAATCACCAGATTCTAAGTTTCTAGACATTGCATCGGTTCATAGTTGTTTTTCATTTAACCTGCAGTGCTTAAGAGCAAATTGAACTGCGCTCTCTGCCTGTCTCATTAATAATGTAGTGTGCCCTTCCTGGGGCTACCATTTTGCCTCCACAGTAAAAACATTTCTCGTGAGTATGTATACAGATCTTTAACCAAGTCATTCCATCCAGGTATATTACGAGAATTACCTTGACGAAATCTGTAGGCAGTCCTGCCCGAAGCAAGCAAAGCGGAGATTATGTTCGAATAGAATTCATTTAGGTCCCTCCTGGTGGTCATTTCTACAATTTGTGTTAGTACAAAGTAAGGCGTCTGCCGGTTGAACTATTGACCGCAACCTGGTTTCCGTGGTCGCCCTAAAGTATCTGGTTTTCTGTTGGTTTTAAAATCCCAGTGTTTTACTGCTGGTGGGTGCGAACAGTTTAGGGGGTTCACGGTAAGGAGGGATGCGGTACTGAATGACACCTGTAATGGGATGTGATTGTAGGCCGTTGCAAGATCATAGCAAATATTGCAGGTCATAATAGAATCATGAAGTTGGCAAGATGTGATGCAGTGGTTTCCTCAGCCAGAGGTTGTAATAGCGTCCGTTCCATTATGTACATATGAATAGGAGGAGGGAGGAGGAGCATTACATCGCTAATTTGGAGAGCATGATTTTGACAGAAGCGAGTAAGTTCATTATAAAATTGTTTTGTGGGGTGAGAATTAAGCTCCCCGATTATACAAATATGATCAGCAGGAGAATCATGAATAATACTGTGTAACACCCTAGGTTCATGCAGTAATGATAAAAAATAAAAAAATTGTTATTTTCCCATGGCATATAAACATTAATAATTAGGATTTTAGAGTTCCCTACTGTCACTTGAAGCCCCAGCAATCTGTCACTCCTGTAGGTCATCATCTTTATCATATTGTCTAACGATTTGTGCCACAGAAAGAAAGGCCCCCTTTCGGGCGACGGCTATGATTTTGATCTGTAACTTGCATAGATGAAGTCGAAAGGGTTCTGAAGTCTTCATGAATTGAATCGCAGATGGCAAGGTCATGTGGCCTGAGGAGCGTTTCTTGCAATGCAGTGATGCCTTTGAAGTTTTTGCAGAACATGTTTAGGAGAGGAATGTTCCGCTTGAGGCCAAAAATATCCATAAGATTATGTTTAATGTATCCATGGCTACTCACGAAGATGGGAGATGAATGCGCTGATCATTTGGGTGGATGGGGGGTTAGCCAGGGGGTGTGGGTAGTCACTCGCCGGTGGGGGGTTGACTGCACTTGCTGTGGAAATGACCCTGCTTGGAGTGTCAGTAAGTTCCCCTGGGGGTGGTTGATCCCGGAATAATTTATATCTTGCAACTTATTATATTTAGGACCGAAATTCTCGCCTTTTAAAAATGTCGAGGTGTTAAAATAGGCAGGTAATCCTGTAAGCCACTTTATGTTTAATCCTGCATGGAGTTCATGAGAAATGAGTGGGTCAGAGCCCAGTGAGGAAAATTGACTCCTCTCCACTATGGCGTCAAGCATCCACCGATTGAGCGCAGATTTTGTGAATTACTATGTGACATCTTATTTCAGGTGCCGGGCGAGGTGAAACACGAACAATGTTTTTGGGCTCCTGGTCTAGGGGCCTAAATGAGAGGTTCTTCCCACCCCCCCCCCTCTTCTTTCTGCTTGTTTGTATCTGCCAGCCGCCAGACCCCTCATGATCACTTTCATCTGCATCTACGATGGGGGTTGGGGGGGAGAGATAGGGTGGGGAGGATTACGAGGGCTAGTAATCGTCACCGGAGATATATCTACCACCGGAAGCACTGGGGAGGGAGAAGAGGTTGGGAGACCAACAGTCCCCTCGGAACGGTCTATAGTAGACGGTGGCACTTCCGTGTTGCTGGGAGGCGAGGAAAAACTGGATGCCGCATTCGTAGAAGTCTGGTGGCTATATGTGCGATTGTCTATCGATCCCTGCACTCCTTTGATCGCATCCTAGATCCGTGTGAGGTTATTTGTTTCCACCGTTTTAAGACTGTTTAGCTATTCCTGTAGTCCTTTGATCACGTCCCAGATTCTTGATAATTTATCATTTGTCTCCTCAATTTTTTCCGAGTTTTTTCCAATTATTTCTGAGAGAGATTTTGCTGTTTGGAAGGCAGTTTCTGCCGTGTGGTACACCGCAGGCAGGCTTAGGTCAGCAGCCCCTTTGGAGGCAGATTGTAAGGGTCATCGGCATAGATTTCTAAAAGGAATGTTTAATAAAACTAAAAAATGGCCCCAGGGAAAGCAATAACATATTATATAACATTCCATGCATGGACTGCCCCTCCTTTTATCTCGGACAGTCGAGCAAAGGCTTAGAGGTAAGATTGAAACAGCATATATATTCTGTCAAAACTTGGCAAACATTTAATCCAATATTCATTCATTTAAGTGAAAACAACCACTGGATAGATTGGATTGGTGGTTCAGTAAATGCAAGATTAAAAGATGTCTTATCACGAAATCTTTTAGATTCTTGCCATAATACAAACTTACTTCCCATTGTAATTTTTTGATATTAGTCGTGGCCTGTTTCATTTAGACCCTTGTATTTGTAGCATGTTTAAGGATGACCTCAAATATATAATTACAGACTTAAATACAAATTACTTGCCTTGTAGATTTTCTTTGTATATGTATGTTTAATATGTTTTTTGTAAATAAGTTTTGTTACCAAGGTCTGAATGTGGTCATAATACTTTAATTGTCTTGTCCCTTTATCTAAGCAGTTGGACTTTAATTTTTTTGTTCTTAAAATTATACCCATGTCTATGCTTGTTTGGAAAGGTTACTCTTCTCCAGGTGTGTTTGGATTCTAGGTACTAATCTCCTTATAATTCCTTTCTGTCACTTATACGATCTTTCCTGTACTCTCAATTTCTCATGTAAGTCAGTTCGTCTGCTAAGTAAAGGACGTTGAGTCGAAAGATCTTGCAGAAACTTCGTGTTTATCGCTCCTTTTCGTGGCTTATTCCTTTATTTATAGATTTGTCACGTTCTAAGCTTTCATGATTCAGTTATACGTATATATTTGTGTGTGAGTGTATCAAAAGTAACACACACAGTCATGTGAGGACCGGAAATAAATTTCTGACTCACCAACAGAGAGGGTAACTTGAATGAAATACTGTCAATGGGTCACTTCTGTGTCGGGAAGTTAAAACTCGCTGGTATACGAAGCAGTTAGCCTTCCCAGAAGAAGCCTTGGCTATATTGGAGACTTGGGTGTGGATCGCAACGTAAGTCAGAATTTTATGTGGTACACAAACACACACATACACACACACACACACACACACACACACACACACACACACACATATATTATATATATATATTATATATATAGATATATATATATATATATATATATATATATATATATATATATATATATATATATTCGTTCGTTAAAAGCAATTGTCTTAGTGGCATCAGAAGCTCCTTTCAGGTATCATTATACCGTCGGAGTTTTTTCCCATCTAGCTCGCAATTTCTGGCAAAAATTCGCAGACTTCCTTATGGCACCATCAAGCGACTGCTGACTTACAATCTGGCCATTCGGCCTATTTATATCATCGTATGGGCAGAATGACCTTCCGGTATGGCTACTGGTTGGTCAAGGGATTAACTACTTCACTATTTTAGGGCGTTGTTTTGGGTACAAAGAACACCAGAACCAGGACCCACTTAGAGCAGGTCAGCCACTTGGATTCACCCAAGCTCAGATATGAGCATCAGTGAAATGCTTATGACCAGTATTTCAGATTATCATTTAGCATATAAGGTCAATGAAATGCATTTAAAGGTCATTGGACAACTCAGGCAACGTGTCAAGTATGCAGTGCAGTTGTTGTCAATATCATGCTCCAAGATATCTTGGGAGAAGGGATTGCTAAAGTCGAACTGGAAGCCAACATCTGACTTTACAATGCGCAGAAATCCTGTACAAAATTATTGATTTCAGGCATACTATGGAAGTTAAATCCTTACATAAATACAAGGTGCCTGTATGTTGGTTTTAGATAAAAATTACAAAATTACATACAGGAAGAAATGAATGAATAGAAATCTAAATACAGGAATAAAAATATATGTATATATTTTATAGCATGCATAAAGGAACATGAGATAATTTCTGTTTATACATAAATGTGTATGATTTAAATTTGAGTGAGTGAGCGTGTGTGTGTGTGTGTGTCCAAATGGTCTACGTTGGTTAACGGCTGCTGATTCGTGTTGGGCGGGGTCTCAGCAGCCTTAGCAAGGATGTTACTTGACTTTCGCTGACGCTGGGTCTTCTCATGTCTTCCAAGTGGCGCGATGTTCTCGGTGGATTGGGGCGTGCTGTCTGGTCCCTGTTGGCTAGTGTATTCCTTCTCCTGCTGGAGGGGAGTATATGGTCAGATTCTTGTTGGACGTTCAAGGTCGGCTTCTGAATAGCGATGCTCACCGCTTCCGTTATTAAGAGGCGACCGTAGTCTTCTCTTTGCACGACCTGGGTGCCTTCTATGAGCTCTTGTAGAGATGGCTTCCTATCGTGAACATCTATGTAATGTTGATGGATGGCCCCTTGATTTTTATGATCCAGCAGACGTCTCCGAAGGGTCGTTGTAGTGTGCCCGATGTAGTTTTGGCTGTGAGGTTTACACTCCTTCTCTGGACAAGTAAATTTGTAAACTACATTCGTGCACATCTCCTTTGGTCCCCCCCCCCCCCGGAGCGGTGCTGTTCTTCATTATTATTGCTGCTTACAAGGTTGGGCTTACTATATATCCTGAGGCTTATTTGTGGTAAGGGGCATTTGGGGTTACGCCTCTGTTTATTATCCCGCGTAGTGTACAGCAATCCTCCTTGTATGCAGACCCATAAGGTACACGATGGTAAATAATCAAGTTCTCCTTGTTTTTGGTCATCGTGTTGAGTTGGTAAAATTCGTCCATTTTCTTTTTTATTGCTGCTTCGATAATTTGATCTGCATAGCCATTGTTTGTCAGCAGTTGGCGAATTCGATAGAGTTTATTATGTATGTCTCTCCATGATGAGCTGTGTGTGAAGGCTCTTTGACATACGCACTCACGACAGACTTTTTGTATGCGTCCGGGCATTCCCGAGTGCGTTCAAGCAACGGCCGGCGTTTGTTGCTTCCTATAAAAGGTCGTCTTAAACTGTCCTCTTGTTGTTTTACCCAGGACATCAAGAAATGGCAAAGTCTTCTGCTGGCTGTGCTCTGTGGTGAAGTTGAGCACTGAGTTTTTCTTTTCACAGCATCTGCTAGTTTTCTGGCATCGTCAGGTTCTTTTATTGTGACGAATATATCGTCGATGTACCGCCCA
>NC_061098.1:44789307-44799307 GCF_015104395.2 Macrobrachium nipponense | reverse complement strand
CAGTTTCCAATGAAAACAAAAAGAAGAATCCTCAGTACTTTAAAAAGAAGCAGGCGAACAGTAATGCTGTTCAACATCACAAACAAACAAATCGTGCTTCAAGTAACTCTGTTCCTGGGCCATCTAGCCAGAACTCGCAAGGTCAGGCGAATTTTCCGAGTGTACAAAACAAAGCACATACCACGTAGTAAGCTCCAAGGGGGGAGAGGACGATGTTGGGTCATTTATATCAACATCTTTTGTATCAAATAATCAATTTAATCATTTACCAGATCATTGTGAGGCAATCGATTTTCCTATGAAACACACGGCCGAATCCAAAAAATCAGTGCAGGTCCCCGTAAATTTGCAACAAATTCACGCAATTATAAGTCAAGATGAGTTGCGCCCAACCTTACATGCAGTAAATTTAGAACACAAGTCAATTACATTATTTTTTTATTCTGGTAGTCCACGTAATATCATGGATTTGCGGACTCACCATTTATTGTTTTCAAACTTCCCTATAGAGAAGTCCGGAGTAAGGCTCTCGGGTATAGGAAATAATGAATTAAATGTGGTAGGAGTAACTCATGTTCAGTACAAGGTCGGTAAGCGAACGTTTTCCGATACCTTTATCGTTGTACAAAACATTGATATGTATCCCGCTGTAATTATAGGATACCCGTCTATGGGCACTCAAAACATTGCCTTAGCCCCTGCAAAACACGGCGTGTATATCAAAGGAAAATTCTATAAGATTTCTAACACCTTAAAATCAGTTTTAGATAACTAGGAGACAACAAATAGAATAGTAACGTACGTTGAAGAACCAATCACTTGTCTCATGAATCAAGAAATAATCCATGCGACCCAACAGAATTCTCGCTCACCCTTAATATCAGCTTGCACGCAAACTCGGCGAGCCGAACCTAAAAACTCGAACATATTAGTGCGTATAAAAAAAACTTTGCCGGGATCTGAAATGTTAATCCTTTCTGACACTCTGAAAACTCACGGATTATCCGTCATACAAGCCATTTATACAGTCGGCTCACAACAACAATGTAACATCGAAGTCTGTAATCATTTGAATACCACTTTAGTAATCTACAAAAATCAGCATATCTTGGATGTGGAAGTTTATGAATATCGCATTCTTACCGTAGCTGAGATCAATCACGCTCAATCAGTTGCGGATGAATCCCTTTTGCAATCTATAAAAAATAAAATCAATAAAGACATTCAAGAAGAAGAAATTCAGCAGAAATTTCTTGATCATTTAACTAAATATCATGATGCTTTTTCCACTACGGATGGATCCTTAGGAAAAAACGGATGTCATAGAGCACCAAATAAGGTTAAAAGACAAGCAGAAAGTTATCTATGTACCTTCGTACAGACTCCCTATGAAATTGCAGAATGAGATAAATGAGGAAGTAGGTAAAATGCTAAAGGAAGGAGTCATTAGGAAATCAAACAGCCCTTATAATTTTCCGTTAATACTTGTACCGAAAAAAGATTGAACTTGGCGTATCTGCGTAGACTTCCGTCGCTTAAATGAGGAAACGATCCCTGACCGATTCCCAGTGCATGTACTGACGATATTCTATCTTTACTAGGTCAGAACAAATATTTTACCAGTTTGGACTTACTCAAGGGTTTCCACAGATACCATTAGAAAAAAGAGAGTATCCCATACAATGCCTTCAGCACAGCCAGGGGACATTATGAATTTTTGCGTATGCCTTTTGGTTTACGTTGTGCTCCCATA
Source organism: Macrobrachium nipponense (assembly GCF_015104395.2). Lineage (NCBI taxonomy): Eukaryota > Metazoa > Arthropoda > Malacostraca > Decapoda > Palaemonidae > Macrobrachium > Macrobrachium nipponense. Next base: position 44,797,554 of record NC_061098.1, on the reverse strand, counting down.
ACTTTTACTAGAATGATCAACATAGTGTTTGGAGACTTGTTAGGGGATATCCTACATGCCTATATGGATGACCTAGTAATCTTTTCTAATACCTTAGAAGAAACATCTACGTAAATTAGAGCTAGTGCTACAAAGACTAAGCAGCATAACCTAAGGGTAAGATAAGAAAGTGTGAATTTTTCAAAAACAGAACTAGTCTATTTAGGTTTCATGGTGTTCTAGTCAAGGTCTTAAAGTAGTCCACGACAAGGTATCGGCTATCCTAACTTTCCGATACCTACTAACATCAAGGGAATACAGCAATTTCTAGGGTGTAGCGGGTACTACAGGAGATTTATTAGGAATTACTCCATCATAGCCGCTCCCCTAACCGATCTTATAAAGAAGGGCGTAGATTTCATATGTCTGAGAAACATCAACAGGCGTTCGATATCTTGAAGGATGAACTGTGTAGTTTCCCCTATCTTAAATTTCCTGACTTCGGTAAGGATTTCTTTATTGCAACAGACGCCTCAGACCTAGGAGTAGGGGTGGGGTATTGCTTCAGCAATATGACAAACAGTTTTTCCCTATAGCTTTTTATTCACGTAAACTGAGACCTTCCGAAAGTAAATATGCAGTAGATAGACAAGGAAGGGCTCGCTATTGTTAATTCACTAGTGCATTTTAAGTTCATAATATATGGTTATCCCGTCAAGGTTCTCACTGATCAATAAGCCCCTAACCGACTTCTTTAAAGGCTTTAGTCACAGCCCCAAACGAAACTCGGTGGCATATGATCATCCAAGACATTTTGGCGCGAGGATCGGGAATTTTACCTGGGAAAGCAAATAACATTGCTGACGCATTATCACGTGACCCCCGCGTCATCTTGTACGGAGCCATTAGCTGAATTAATGGATATATCAACATCCATGCCTATTGTTAAAACTATATCTGAACAGGAAGATCTGGGCTGGAGTGCTGAACTATTACAGACGGAACAAAGAAAAGATCAGCGACTAGAAAAAATCATAAACGCTTTAAACAAAATCCTAAGGAAAAGGAATATATAAAGTATAAGCAGCAGAATTATATAATCAAAGATAATAATCCTGTGTAGATCTGTGATTGAGGAAAACCCGCAACACACCACAGCTGAATAACGATCAGGTGGAGGTACCGATTTCACTTATACCACTGTAACTTAAAATTGGTTGCTATGCCAAATACATGGCATGGTCACCCGGTTTCTCCATCATGTCACAGAAAGCCAAATCCTTATTTTATTGGCATACGATGCCTACAGATATAAAAAAGCACATAGCTGATTGTCGCACTTGTCAGGAACACAAAGGGCACACAAAGACACCTGTCAGCCTAGGGGCTTATCCCGTACCTAATCAACCCTTTGAAAGAGTACACTTAGATTTATTAACAGGGTTTTACGAGTCCAGACAGAGGAAATAAGCACTTCCTAGTAATCATAGATGCCTTGACTCGATATACCGAACTGATAGCACTTAAAAACTAAAACCGCGATCGAGTGCGCTAGGAAGTTTTACGAGTGCTACATTTGTAAGCATGGAATTCCACACATGATCATCTCCGACTCTGGCGTAGAGTTCTATAATCACTTCCTAACTCATCTTTTGAATTCCTTGGCAGAAAGAAAATCAATACCCTGATCTATCACCCAGAGTCTAACGGGCTAGTGGAAAGAGCAAATCGTAAGGTTATAAACATTTTAAGGGTCACCTTAGGGGGGATGGACCCCACTGGGACATTGCCATACCTGCGGTACTAAGCACTCTTATTACTCATATCATGTATCTATTAAAATGTCGCCGCACGATGGCACTGTACGGTACCCCAGCTAGAACGCCTTTCCATGTATTAATGCCTACAACCAGTTTATCAAATCCTCTAAAGGATGTTATGGATGCAAGCATAAGTCGTTATAAATATACTTCGTAAGAATCTAGAAGAATCACAAATCATAATGAAAAGAAATCATGATAAAATAGCTAAGCCAACTAAAACATATGCCATGGGCGATAAGGTATACATACAAGTATACATACGTAAAAGGACTCAATTATAAACTGACACCTAAGTTTGAAGGCCCGTTTAACATTTTAGAAATATTAACGGCCAATAGATTTAGAGTTCAAAAAGCATCCGAACCCACTGATATGAGAATCGTACCATTGGCGCACATCAGAAGTTAAAAGAAGGGAAGAATGAAGTGAGGGAAATTTTTGTATCTATGAACTTGTATAAAAATACTTATAAATATATATATATATATATATATATATATAATATATATATATATATATATATTATATATATAGTATTTGTATGTAAACATTTTTCTTTTAACATGAGTTATTACAAATATATTTTACTCATTGCAGGTTTCCAAAATGAATCTGTTATTGTTAGGAGTGATATTGTTCGTTCAGACATATTTGTCGTGTGGGAAGCGCTAAAACAAAAAATTAGATTTTACTCATTGCACTATTGTAGAAAGAACAGAAGAAGTTTTCATTACCGCAAGCAATATAGTCATAGAAATTGATATGCAGGCAATCTTTCTTCCTGAGGATGACGTCATTAACCTAAAGAGTGACCTGTTGAGGTTTGCTGTTTCGTTAGATGAAATGCACCCAACGTCCTTTTTCATGCTAATCAGAGGGGTCACTAGCTCAAACAATCAGCGTTGTGGAAATGTTATCATACGACTTGCAGAATAAAACTGCCGAGGCAGAAGATCTGGCTCGAGATCTGCTGATGCGGACTGTGCGGCACAATAATCTCGAACGTCGCAACCCGCTTATCTTTGCTGGATTAAACATCTTTGGATCTGTTGCAAGTTTAGGCTTAGGAATTTCAAATCGCCTTAAAATAAATGATCAAAATAAGAGAATTGAGTTTTTGCAACATAAAACCGAATTAGCTTTGTCCGAACTGAGTAGCCAGTTATCCTCAATCAATCAAATAATGAGTTTGGTGAACGAACATTCTAGTAATATCGATCAGATTATGGAAGTACAACTCTTGCTGGCTACGTTAGCTTATTATAGTTCGAAAATAGATCATATCGTAACAAAATATCAAATTTTATTGAGAAATCAAAGAACTATGTAGAAGCTATTACGCTAGCAACAAAGGGTGTTTTATCCCCTCATCTTATGCCTATTAAAGATCTGACTTTAACTTTGGAGAACGGACGGGAGAAACTAAGTTATATTCCTTTGTTAGACGCCATAAGATAGTTTTATTATAGCTTAATATCGGTAAGCGTTGAAAATTACAGGATCATGATTACCATTCCCTTTGATTCTTCTGATGCCTGGCAAGCATACAAAATAGCATCGTTCTCAACTTTCATGACGAATAACTCAAGTCCAGTAATATCCAATTTGACGGGACACATATTGATTTCCCCTGATAGGGAACAATATTATGTACAGTCGATTTAAAGACTTACATAAATTCACTCACTGTTCAGAAGCCATGAATAATAAAGTTTGTACAGCTGATTCCTTTGAATTCCATCCTATATCAATGGATTCATGTGAGTTAGGCATAGTGCTAAACGGTTCTCTCTCCCATACACACGAAGGTTGTCTGAAAAAAACTTTATCCTTTTGACGGTAATAAGTTCAATTACAGAACTGAACAACGGCTCATGGATCCGATACAACAAGGAAGGCTTTGAAGTGGCATGTCCGGACGGGACCACGCCCACTCCCAGGTCTTTGTTGCAGCCGACGGTTGTACCGGGAACGTCTACGAACTACAGGGTCCGAGGGGTTAACACTATAATATGTGAGCGGGCCTATTTTGCCAACTTCACGTGGGCGACTACAGTTATCCCATCACTATCTCTCCCATACAAGCGAAGGTGGCTCATCGTTTGATGCAACTGGCTTAGATGGACCACACGTCACCGACTTATGCGGAGGAGGAGAAATCTTCGTTTCTACGTGCTGCTAGCCGTGTTTGCGTTACGGTGATGATTATTATCGCCGTTAACATCTTTGCTTGGCGTAGGTTGAGGCGAACACAGATGGATCTTCAGAGGAACGTTCTGCCACGTCAGACGACATTCCTATTGCATTAAAAGCTTTTACGTTCAGAGCCATCTGAAACTGGCTATTTCACCTGACTCAGAGGAATTTGTCTGGAATTGTGTTGTGTGTGAAAAGCGGTCTGAACGCTGGCAATATGTAGGACAAGAGACTCCAAGCCTTTGCATTTATTTTTTTAAATATATGAACAGTTAAAAGTATCTTTCGGGCACCTAATAAAATATTGAAGCCCTATATATTAAAATGTTGGTGCGTGTACGTACCAGGAATCTATATTTTGTGCACAGTCATATGTTATCTTTATATCTTTACAAAGAGTAACAAATATTCTTGAACAGTTATCCATGATCATGTATAAATTATGTATCTCCACAGGGTAACAAAACTATTCTTAATCGGGTTACCTATTATCAATCATGTATAATTATGTAGCTCAACAGGGTAACAACTATTCTTAATCGGGTTACCTATTACTATAATCTTCATGTATACATGTTAACCTTTTAATTTTTTGGTACCTACTATGAGATTCAGGGTCTCTGTAACACGGTTTTTTGGACTTTGCTCCTTGTCAAAGCATCGGATGTAGCTGAAAGTTGACATATGTATATTTTACAACCACACACAAATTTGTCAGCATTATCAATAACCTAAGCCCGATAGTTTTAATTTTTATAGAGTAAAAATGATCTAGCCGACGCCCATGGCCAATGATTACGAGCCAAGATTCGAAAAACATTCATTACGTAAGCAAGGTAAACAAACACCTTTAACTAAATGTTGACCCGCCCATCCACCAGACAGAAATGCCATCGGCTCTGAAACCCTAAGACTTTATGAATGGCGGAACGATACATAGATGTGGGTGGGGTATCAGTGCTAGCGTAGTAATACTACTGTAGCAGTAGTGCCGCAACAGTATAGCAGTAATATACATGAATTAAACGTTTAGACCAACTGCTGGGATCCTTGAGGATCATTTAGCACTTCTTACAACTACTCGAGAAATTAGTTTTTTATAGCCAGAAGTTAAATTTTCTAATCCAACAATGCCCATGGTAGCCTTCAGTGAAGGTAAAGCCAATATATGGTACCGGCTATTTTTTTTTTCAGTAAATAGGTAGATAGCCAATAAATAAAAATTGCATTTTTTTTTTTGAAAAAAATGGATATAAAACTTGACAATTGGATATAGCATTTATCAATCAAGCTTGTCTACTATGTTTTTGGTAATTACCAACTATTCCCTACATCTTGTCAATCTGATTGTTGACTATAAAGTAGACTGTAATTTCTTTGGAAACTTAGTTTGGGAGCTAGACTAATAATCGAAGTGTTTTTGTATTTATTAACATATTTTGTTGGTTTGTTCATTATGACAATTATCAGTGGGGAGGTTTCCAGAGTTCATAAAGGTGTACTGCTTTGCTTGTATTTAAATTTGAATGTCATTGTTGCCAGAGGTTTTAGCCTTGTTCGTTACGTATAGCCAATCATCCATCGAGAAAGAGGGAAGAAATGATGTCCATAAGTTACGTAACGAGTGCGTTCGAAACCTTTTCTCTGAGTAAGTTGGCCCGTCTTCAAACAAAAAAATGTCACTTTTACATTATAAGTCCCACCAAATTTATTCAACCTACGTAGTGCAGAATACACTCAAAATTTTGTTTGTGTGTTGATATAATATGTATTCTGAATAAGCGTTATATTATGAAATGCATAGATAAAAAGTTATGTTGCGAAAAAACCGTGTTACAGAGGCCCTGAATCTCATAGTAATAATCATTATTTACATTATACCATATATATCAAACATGGATCTATATTTTCCAAGCATTTTTTTTTGTTTATGAATATGTCCATTAGTTATGTATTTTTTTTCATATACTTTTATGCACTTAATCACTTGTTTATGGTTATGACTAAATATATATTCGGGCACACTCCTAAAAAACCATGTATAACGTAATTTTTGTTGTTCAATGCTTGAATGGTAGCTGTCGAGCCTAATGTAATAATTACATTATCATATACAGATAAATTCCATATCTGTAAATAAACCCACGACTTAAGGTGGTCATTGGTGATTAGGAGCGCCCTACGTGACCATAATAAGACAACAAGATGTGAAAAACTGGACCACGCTGTGCAAATGCTTGTAGTAGCCTGGTTTGCGTTTGCATGTCTAATCATTTAGTATTTTGTCAACTGATCACACATCTTCCATGGGAAGCGTTGACCTGTTAACCCGCAGCGGAAACTCATGACTTCCGAGCCGGCGGGCTACGTATTCATTTTGTTCTAATTATAACCAATCGCTGAGATAGCTAGTGTTCCGCTATCGACGCGATGCTCCTGTATTTGTTAGTTCTCTTCTAGTTACTCAACGGATCGGTCATCCGACCAAACCATCTCTCTACTCCAGTGATGGAGCTAAGAAATAAAGTTGTTAAGTTTAAACATCATCCATTTGAGTCATCTCCCTTATTCTAAAGAAGAACCAACTAGATATCACGTAGACGAGAAGAGAAGTAGAACCCACAATGCTTACGAATAACAGTCGTAAGAAAGACATACAATCTGTCGCTGTTTCACACCATTATACTAAGCGGACAAGCGAGGGAGATAAGACATACATACATACATACGTACATACATACGAGTAAGAGAAAATAACAGAGGGAACTAAAATAACCGTGAAAGGAACAACGTATAATAATATAAAAATTATGAAATCTTTGCAGACATATCTTTGGTGTGCAAATGCCTTTTCTAACTTCAAAGGGTTTAGATGCCTCATCTGAGAAGTGGATTTACCCTTTGAAAAAGGAGAAAAAATCATATATATTTATTTCAAGAGATGAAAGATGGTATGAAAAAAGTGACTAAGAAAAACGATTACGAAAATAATTACAGGTGAATTCAACAGACGCGTATTTCAGAGTTGATATAACTCCACTAGATAGTATGTCACTGAGGCGCTTTCCTTATCGAGCTTATAATGGAATTCAACATGAGAACTTGAACACTCTATTTCATCCAAGTCCCTGACCCCTGAACCCTAAGGGCAAGCATTTCCCACCTACTACAGAATCCTTTCCAGCGGGCATCCGGGCCCTATAGATCTACTGTCTTGGAAAGTAGTACTTCCAGCCGAACCTTCCAGCCACCTGCGCCAAAAACGCCGCCGTCGGATTCGGGTCAGAGGAATTGCAAATGGCCCTGTGCCTGGGATTCTCTTTCTCTCTCACTCACTTCTCTGTCTCTCCTTCCAGTCTCAGGTCGCTGTTTCGCTTCAATCAACCTGCATATTGTTGGGCGTCCTATTGCAATCTTCGCTTCGGTTGCCCTGTTCCAGTCTCTCATCACATTTCACTCCGTTTCTGCTTTATTTTGTTTATGCGTCTTCTTACATGTCCCTCTTTCTTAACACTTTTTTTTAGTTTAATCGATTTTATAAGGGTTTTTAAGTTACTTTTAATCTGCTCAACAATCTTGTTTGATTTTTATTACATTTTAGTTTTGATTTATTTTATTTTTACGAATTTTTCTTGTCTTTCAAATTACTTTGCTTTTTGAGTAATAGAAAAGAACCCTTTATTTAACTTGCGAAGAAATCTGCAGAGGCAAAAAATTTATGAAATGATAAATAATGTTTGATCCAACAATAACGTCGAGGCAGAGAGAAACAAACAGACTAATTCTGATGAGGGATTCAACCTTTTGAGACGAATGCTACTGTGGGGAGGATTTCCAAAGGTTCAAATGGTATATGATTCTCTCTCTCTCTCTCTCTCTCTCTCTCTCTCTCTCTCTCTCTCTCTCTCTCTCTCTCAAGCATCGTTTTGACCTATTTCAATGAAAAGACTCCCATATTTATTAATTTTACAGCCTTGAAACTCAGTATAATAGAAACAATGAAACGTCCTCAAGCTGATGCCCTCAACAGGTAAAAGAAACCCTACCAGATACAAGAGAGGTCCCTCCGGCAGGCGCTGAGTCAGAGGCGAAGCTGAATGAGGCGTAACTCCTCCAGAGGCAGAGGTGATGAGAAGGAGGGATTGGTCCTGAGGCTACTCGTGATCAATAGAGGCATCCAATGCAACAGCAGCAACAGGCAACAGCTGCAGAGATCAATTCCAGATTCGGGCAAAAACAGCGACCTCTC
>NC_061098.1:44776807-44781807 GCF_015104395.2 Macrobrachium nipponense | reverse complement strand
GCAAGGCCTTTCGCGCACATTTCGAAACACAAGTGCTGCTGTAGGTATAAAAATATTTCCTATTATGTCACAATTTAGTATCATGAATTTCACGAAATATGTTTCGAAATTCACGTTGCACATTATTTTCTTCCCTAAAAGGAAAGAGAGAGAGGAGAGAGAGAGACAGAGAGAGAGAGAGAGAGCGCTCAGTCTAATTGTCTTTTTAAAAAATGCTAAAAGTTCAGTCATTACCACCACACGTGCCATACAGCAAAAAAAAAAAAAAAAAAAAAAAGGTAAAAGGGAAAATTCCCATTTACTTCTGAACAAAAGTCTCCGCTTAACTTCATGAATTATGCAAACTCGGGAACTGTGAACCGCTCTGCCAATATACAGAAACAAAACAAAAACCTGTTCTATTCTCGTAAATGAGCCGCTTATCAGAAAAAAAGTTATTCCGACGCTAGGTATATAGATATATTTAGATGGCTTCAGTAAAGTATATATATTCTATCATATGCGTTAGGGCAATAGTCTTCAGAGAATATATGAAATCTCGAGAAATGTTCAGGATTTTGAAAAATATAAGTCTCTTAATATTTTCTCTGGCTTTGCAAATGATTTCTTAAAAAATTCGTGGAAAACAGGAGAAATGAAAACATTAGTCTCCCGTTCTGATTTTCAAAAAATAGTAATAAACTTTAATTTTGTATATAATTCCATTTGTTACTATACTGTTCCTTTAGAGTCTCTGCAGATTCTCTGTAGGGAAAGTTATTTCGGTCAATTATTTATTATTTATTCTTATCTGTTCTTCCAGATTCCCCCTTATATATTATGGAAAGATATAGTGAATTAAAGTCACTATCGATTTTAGGTCTTGTTTTGCATGATTGAATTTCATTGCCTCTTTTATGAAATTCAACCATGTAATTAAACACAGATATTAACGATGGTATCTGGAAGATGAAAATAAGAAAAAAACCTAGAAAAGAATTTCATATCACTTTGAATAAATAAAAAAAAAAAAAAAAAAAAAAAAAAACATAAAATTCTGTCCAGTGTAAGCAAGGCTTTCGTGAAACGTATAAGAAAGACTTCAGACGTAAAGAAGCAAAAGAGAGAAAGAAACAACTTTCACGAAGAGAAAGGAAAATAGATCGATCCAAAAATAAGACAAAAGTCTGAGAAACTCCACCACAAAGACAGGATCAAGTCTTTCCCCCCAGGGCTTTTGGCCTCGGAGGAGAGAAATTCTTTTCACGCGAACAACCACTGCTGAAGAGACCTTTCTTCTCATTTTCCCCGCTGACTGGAGATCAGTCGCTTAAGAATGCAGACGAATATGCGAGGAAGAAAAGAAAAGATTAAAGAGGCCTTTCAACTGCACTTTCTTTTCGAGACAAGTGGACGTTCCTTTGAGGAAAGAAGGAAAAGACGTTTTGCTCTCGTCTCCGTCATCTCTGGGGAATTCATTCGGTCTTGCACGAGTCTTGGCCGAGTCTGCAAATGGAAACGGTTTTGCAATGGATAGAATTGCACACCTATGACTGAGAAGTTTATACTAAAGCCTTAGAGTATTTATGTTTTGCAATTGAATGGAATGTAATAAATACCTATTAATTTAGATATATCGATGCTCTGCAAAACTAATATGAAATATCGATTGTACCGTGAAAACTGACTACATTTTCCAGCAAATATAATCCAAGAATTTAATTCCCCATTATCTCCAGCTTTTCACACGCAAAATCCAAAGATTTCTTGACTTTAATATTCGAAATAGATAGAACTGCAAGCCTTTGATTGAGCAATATATAGCACAGCCTCCTAGGAGTCCATCACTTTTCTTAATATGTGCACCGTTTCTAGGATCACACTCATATGCATGATTCCTGGAGCTACTTCAGCATCTAGTTTTTCTAGATTACTTTTCAGGGATCTTGGGATCGTGCCTAGTGCTCCTATGATTATGGGTACAATTTCCACTGGCATATCCCATATCCTTCTTTTTTCTATTTTCAGATCTTGGTACTTATCAATTTTTTCCCTCTCTTTCTCTTCAACTCTGGTGTCCCATGGTATTGCGACATCAATGAGTGATACTTTCTTCTTGACTTTGTCAATCAACGTCACGTCTGGTCTATTTGCACGTATCACCCTATCTGTTCTGATACCATAGTCCCAGAGGATCTTTGCCTGATCGTTTTCTATCACTCCCTCTTGTTGGTGCTCGTACCACTTATTACTGCAAGGTAGCTGATGTTTCTTGCACAGGCTCCAGTGGAGGGCTTTTGCTACTGAATCATGCCTCTTTTTGTGCTGGTTCTGTGCAAGTGCCGGGCATTCGCTTGCTATGTAGTTTATGGTTTAATTTTTTGTATTGCACTTCCTACTTAGGGGAGAGATGTTATTTCCGTCTATCGTTCTTTGAACATATCTGCCGCTGTTATCATTCCTTCAGTTTCCTTCTTTAGCTCTCCCCTCTATTATTATGAGGTTTCCCAAATCTTATGAATACAACTAGATTTAGTGTAGACTACATCTCTCATTGCTAAGAGATTTAAAGGACATCAGATAACAATATCAAAGAACTAACTTCTTTTTAATTCTCTAAGTTATCCCCAGAACTCTTTGTCATGCTATATATTTAAACTTTAGCTGATAAGATTCCGAATTACTCAACCCCCACCCCCCCCCCCCCCGCACATGGGACAACAAACGACAAAGACTCTACTATCTAATTCAGATTGAAATTCATAAAAATCCATTTTTATGCCACCGAGGGCTCATAACACCGAGTTACATGAGGGCCTTTTGGGAATTTGGGCTCTGTTTGAGAGTGTGAATACTGTTAGTACTATAAATCAAAATGATGGCGTAAAAGAGATACTTTGCATAAAATAATCCAAAACATTAGCTTTTAATAAACTAGCACTGTATAGTCACCAACAGTATGTCGAATCGCGCCATCTGATACACATTCTTGTGGCTCCTGGACTTGAAATGTCTTAAAGGCACAGGTAATTTTAGTAATTAAAATTAGGGCAAAATGGACGGTGCAATGTGCAATGGCACAATCGCGATTGTTAAGAAAAAACAGAAAATCATTAAAGCGAGACAAAGCATACACAAGCCTAACATGGTCGAGCCTCATCAGCAAGAGCGCTGGTGCGCAAGTTGACCTGGTTGGTCAAAAGTCGTATGATTGTGACGTCAGAAAAAGGCAGATCATGCGTCAAACGGGGCATGTACGTCCGTTGGGTACGTGGATGCGTAATGTAATCCCTATTGTTGGATGGAATGGGGCATTAGAAGCAAGACTTTTGTAGTGATCTACAAATGAGAATAGCCGAAGGGGGCGTTGGAAGATTCATCGAAAAGGTAAAGTGAAAAAAAAAGACGTTGAAAAAATCTTTTGAATATTGTGAAGGGAGTCGAAGTGCAGGGAAGGCCTGAGTATATTTATGGGACGTTTATCCATTCTTTCTATTTTATTTCTGATAATTGTGGTTTGTTTTACAGATGGATTCAGTTTGTCACCACAGACAATGAATTTGCTAATTGGCAAATGTGTTTAGGAAAATACTGAGGAGTTTGACAATGAGAATAAGGGTGATATGTTTTTTAGTCAAGATGACTATTATAGAAGTAATTGTGTTTCATAGTTTTGGGATACTTACATTCATTCTCTTTGATTTTTATGTTGGTTCTTTTGGGAAAATAAAGATTCTATTTTTGTATCTTATAGTTTGCTTTTAGTTTGATTTAGATATAGAATTGCCAGTCCGGGGAAATGCCAATGTAGGTGGTGTTACATTTAGTGATTTCTCTCCTTAAAAAAAGAAAAAAAAGAAAACAGGGTCATCAGACCCTGTGACAAATGCATTGCCTTTCAAATTCCCTTTCATCCCATCTATCCAAGCCTATCTAGATGATCCCAGCCGTTCTTCTGTCACCCACGTAATGTAATTTTAGAATGAACTTACTTGCTTCTGTTAAACACATGTTCTCTAAATTAGCGATGTAATGTTCCTCCCTCCCTCCTCCTATTCATATGTACATAATAGAGCGGGCACAATTACAACCTCCTGGCTGGACCATTGCATCACATCTCCACAACTTCATGATGCTATTATGACCAGCAATATTCGCTACGATTTTGCAACGGGCTACGATCACATCTTATTCCAGGTGTCATTCAGTACCCCATCCCTCCCTACCCTGAACCCCCTAACTGACCACCCACCAGCTGTAAACTGGGAATTTAAAAATTTAACAGAAAACCAGATACTTTAGGGCGACCACGGAATCTAGTTTGTGGTCAATAGTTCAACCAGCAGATGCCTTACTTTGTACTATCACGAATTGTAGATATGACCACCGCAGGAGGGATCTGAATTAATTCTATTCGAACATAATTTCCACTATGCTCGCTTTGGGCAGGGCTACCTTTAGATTTTGTCAAGGTAATTCTCGTAATATACCGGGATGGAATGACTTGGTTAAAGATCTGTATTCATATTCAAGAGAAATGTTTTTACTGTGGAGGCAAAATGGTAGCCCGAGGGAAGGACACTGCATTACTAATGAGACAGGCGATAACGCAGTTCAAACTTCCTCTTAAGCACTGCAGATCAAATGAGAAGCAACTAAGAGCCGATGCAATGTCTAGAAACTTAGAATCTGGTGATTATCCTCGTCTTTGGAAAGATATCCAGTCCTTAAATCCCAAAAGCTATCACAGAGAGTAGGGGAAGCAGTTGCAGACGAAGCTATCGCAAGTATGTAGGGCAATCACTTCAACAATATCCTGAATTGCTAATTGATCAAGATTCCCGAAGGGATGAAGATAACCTCCTTACTGACAACATTCAATTTCATTTTGCAGACCGTATTACGCTAGGTAACACCAGCGATGCCATAAACAGCCTACCTAATAATAAATTGCCCGGCTGTGATGTTCTTCCTGCAGAGGCTTTCAAATTTTGACATCCAATAATTCACATTTTGCCAGC
>NC_061098.1:44773229-44776307 GCF_015104395.2 Macrobrachium nipponense | reverse complement strand
TCGTTCTTTTCGAAAAAACAGGAGCCCCGTGTTTTAAATGCAGTAAGTGGGGGCATAGGGCATACAAGTGCCAATATGAAACCCGATGCAGATACTGCAGTAAAGGCCACAAATCTCGAGAATATATCCAGAAGATAAAGGACAACGTTAAAATCTCTCCCAGGTGTTGCAACTGTGGAGGGAAGCATAATGCAAATTCTCGGTTATGCAAAAAAAAGAAGATCAGTTGTTAGTGAACCTAGACCAGTTGGCACTTCGAAGGACCAAGCTGGATACTCGTGAAAAAAAAATTGTTGACGGATTTGAAATAACCAGGTTCGTTCTGTGAGCAATGTTTGGGAACATAGGATTAATAACAATTTGAATTTGAAAGAGCAAAATAGTGATGCAATAGTTGCTCTTCGCATGAAAGTAGAACAACTGAAGAACCTGATTTTGACTCTGCAGAGTCAGATTAATAAGGTTTGCATGGTAGCAGATGTCTCCTCCAAAGATAGCCTAGAATCTACGGATAAACCACTAAGAGATACTCGATCTTTTGGTCGAGTGAGGTTGAGGTGCTGCATGCTCTTGATACATCCTCTCAAATAGTTGAATTCAATAGATATATATATATATATATATATATATATATATATATATATATATATATATATATATATCACACATATCCACAGGTGAAAAATAATAGACAGGTGTAGGTTCTGACCGGTTTCGGCTTTATTTTTAAGCCATTTATAAAGGACTGATACATAGTATTAGAAGTCACAAGTATATATACTATAGAGACCGTACTGACGAGCATACACAACCGTTTGAGACTGCAGATCCACCCAATTAAATATACGAAAGATCGTATTTTTTAATTCCCAGCCAAAATATGATAAAGAGAAAAATTACTGAAAAATCCAAGTATAAATACATTTTTCTTTCTTTACATTTTTCTATTTCATAATAATGAAACATTCGAATTTAGATTTATCATTCAAGGTCAAATACTTGTCTAGTAAAATATTAAAGAATTGATTATCAGAAAAAAAATATTTAGACAAAATTATACTGAAAGAAAGCAACTATAAATGAAATTCTGGATAATATCTTTCGATTACAAAACTACTGAAACTTTAGATGTGCATTTGTAGCCAAAATATTAAAAGGAAATTTCAAACATTTTCTGCTCAAATAATTCATAACAATAACTTTAAAACTTTGCATAATTAGTCAAGCTTAAATTCGAAGATTTATGTCTAAATATTGACATATTCGGAACCAATGTAACTTAGACAAATCCTTTATTAATATTGTTGCATTTAGGAATTATTTATGAAAATGGATGGATTTTGCATACGAATAATAAACCCTTAAATTTTTTATTTTTCTGAAATGGTTTTAAAATGACATTTTTAAAGAAATATTTCAGAGCACTTTTGTACAGCTGTTTCGTGAATTTCGTATGGTAACATCTGGCATCCACTAGGACGTTGCTTAATATTTTTGTCTAATGAAGGTTACTTTTCTAATCCGGTAGACGTATATATATATTATATATATATATATATATATATATATATATATATATATATATATATTATATATATACATATATATATATATATATATATATATATATATATATATATATACGTCTACCGGATTAGAAAAGATGAAGAATGAATGAGATAGCCACCACCTTCCTTTCTTGTGTTGTAGGTTGCTTCTGGGAATAACATGTGCATGTGTGTGTGGCTAGCTTGCATTTGTGTCATAACAGGACGGACCTTCTTTTAAAGGAGATATTTAGCTTTTTTTACCCCTTTGTAACAACATCCAATCCCAGTTTTCAAAAGATAAACTCATTGCATTTCGTCTTCAGTTTCTGGAGACGGCGAAAAGAGATTCACTCAGTGGCTGATCTTATCTTTCATTTTATGTCTTTAATTTTGTAAGTCGTGGTCTACTTTGCTTATGTTAGCCTTGGTGATATGTCAATGATATGTACAGGTATCGAAGAAATAAAGGTATCAGTGTGTTAATGGTAAGTTTTGCCATCAGTAATTTGTAAATGAAAATAGTAACTAAGGAAAATAACAGTAAATATTAAAGATATTTTTTCTCTAACAGGTACACTTGAATATTCGTTCTAAATTACGCATAGGAAGAAAAATTCCTGACCAAGCTGTTGCTGCAACTCAGAGGCAAGAGGAAGAAATGTTTACTCCACATAGATACATAAGAATATATGAGGACTCTTCGACTCAAACCCGGGAACAATTCCTGGGGTTCAAGAGCCTCCTCACCACGTCAAGGTGGTCCCACATCGAGGGGGACTTGTCGTTTTAGAAATGCTTCGGATTCGACTAACTCGTATTCTTTTAAATTTCGCACCGAATATTCCACAGCAGAATAAATTTACTTAAACGTAATAATAATCTCTCTCTCTCTCTCTCTCTCTCTCTCTCTCTCTCTCTCTCTCTCTCTCTCCACGACTTAGAACTTATTCAGATTTTAAAAGACGCAAAGCGTAAAATGTGTTCGACGCGATCAACTGTGTGGTTCATATTCCACCAATCCATAAAATACCCATTTGAAGGCTCTTTTTGAAATAAAACGTGTTTAATATATCAATTTATGACAAGCAATCATTCGCAATAAGCACCAGAAAGTAAAATATCAGGTAGGAACAGAGATTTATTTCTGAGTAAAGAAATAACTCATACTTCTTTGCATGCGCGAGATGTCGGTAAATATATGCTCAGGTCAGCTGTAGCTATATGCCAGAGCGCACGAGTAGATTGTAAAGGAAATATGAAACCTTACGACCTAATTCTTCATTTAGATGAAAAGTCATTTCATCTGACACTTGGACTGACGGGGAGAAATTATATGGAGGTACGAAGGAGTCGTTCACTCTCGTTTAATCTAGCAGAAAATCTTCTTTTCTCCCTCAGGGAATAATTTTCTATGATCTGTAAAAACATTAAGAAAGCTTTACGAAGCTTATTTAAAGGTATTGTTTGAGCAATGTATCTACCTAAAATGTATTACTTTTTAGATTATGAACCCAGGTAATATTTAAGT
>NC_061098.1:44768229-44770729 GCF_015104395.2 Macrobrachium nipponense | reverse complement strand
GAAATTCGTGTCTGGGGAAGAACAAAATAGTCTGAAGTTCGCTGGACGAAAATGACGGAGTTTCGTCAGAAAGCAGCGTAGAAAACAATACGACTCTGTCGTCTGTTTTTGTGTCATGAAAAGGTTCTGGAAATTCGTGTGGAGGGAGTTTGAAAACAACGTGGAGTGATAAATAGCAAAGGAAAATGTGGAAATATATCGTCTACTGCGTGTAGCATGACGTAAGAATAGTATGAGAAGAAACTATAAATTCTTAACTCTATACATAAAATCATACAAAAACAGGCTTTAATTGTACTGGTAAAGTTTAAAGCTCTCCATTCTATAAACTAAGTCCATATTGTTGTTTGAAGATTACTTCTATTTCAGTCATGTGTTCTTTTCGCTTACTCGGGGAGTAAGCCTACTCAGAACTTGGTTTTAGCCTACAAACAAATTTAGTTTTGGTGTTGTTGAGGGGGTAGGAAAGGTCTATGGTGGAGCCTAAAATGTCTGAAAAACGTGTTTCACATTCAGTTAAAGATACAAGAATTCTAGAATAGAATATTAATTTGATTTATTTATTAGAATGAAAATGTAAAAATTTAATATTCTATATGCTAAACTGTTAAGGAAAATATTTCTGATAAAATATAGCGTATTTATTTTCATTTTCGTTGGTGAAACAACACACTATTTGACCATACGTTTGAGCTCGGGCCCCTAGTAAGCTGAAGGTCGGATCACGTCTTGTTTTCCTCAGCTTTAGTACCTAAGAATAATGAAAATACTAAAAAATGGGGTTAAAGAAAAATTTCAAAGCAAAACTAATTATGCTGGCATAATTATAGATTTTAGTGCCTTTTCTCTTATAATATCAGGTACGAAAGACTTTGTCCTTTCAGTGAAAAGTACTAAGTAGTTCAGTTGCAGCCAAACTTTTCATTTCACCCAGAGGACAGGATCCATTAGCAACGCAGCCTTTCTCTCAAACAAACACCCCCCCCCCCCCCCCACCCTCTCTATTCTGTATCTCAAACTCCAAGTGGCTCAAAAGTTGGGAGAGCTTTATGATCTAATTAACAACTAAAAGGAATAGCATAAGGGTTTAATGTCTACAGTTTTCCCGGGACATCAATGCTTCTTACCGGTCTAATTAGATTTCAATAATCTACCAAGTTTTAGCTGAGAAAATTGTTGGTGTGAAAGAAGGTAAGATCTATCGTGGGATGTTTATCTTTGTGAGTTTTTTGGATAGGCCATAGAATTAAAGTAATTTGGGATTGAATGCTTTAGATTTCTCCAAAATTTTATACTTTTCTCTCTATTACCGATGTTTCTGATTTTTAATGGGCCTTTTAAATATATATATATATATAAATTTTTATTTATATATATATCTATATATATATATATATATATATATAATATATATATATATATATTATATATATATATATATATATATATATATATATATTTATATATATATATATATATATATATATATATATATATATATATATATATATATATATATATATATATATATATATATATATATATATATATATATATATAAATATATATATATATATATATATATATATATATATATATAGATATATATATATATATATATCTATATATATAAAAAGATGCCATTCAAACTTAATGGAAATGAATGGAAAGTTTGTGAAGGATTTGTCCGGGAAAAAGAGGTCGATCTTTTTTTCACGACCTTGTTTGTGTATGTCTCTATGGTGTGTTTGTTTGTATGTGTGTGTGAGAGAGGAAGAGAGAGAGAGAGTGTGTCTGTGTGGGGAAATCAGAGAAACAAAATTACTTTTGCCTGACATTGATTCTGAATGTTTTGCAGAGCACAGCTCTTATATATATTGTATTCCTTCTCTCTCTCTCTCTCTCTCTCTCTCTCTCTCTCTCTCAAGAGAGAGAGAGAGAGAGAGAGAGAGAGAGAGAGAGAGAATTCTAGATGTGCACAGAGATGTCTTTATATATCCAGGTGAGTCCTTAACTGTGGGGTGAGGGTCAGACAGTTAAACTCCCATTTTAATAAACAAATTAAATTAAATCCATTTTGAAGGCTGGCTTTGGTTCGGACCATTTAATTATACAGTTTACACCGCGCACATATTCTCCGCCCAATTGCGCCTTCCCTTCCTACCTTTCATGTATGGTTTAGTCAAGACACATAAAATCAATAACCCTATCAGACCAATCATTAGTTCAGTGGGCTCAGTTTCGTATAATTTATCTAAATGGCTTGTAAAAATTCTTACTCCTTTGGTAGGAAATATTTCTAACACGAATGTTAAAAACAATGTTGATTTTATAAACAAATTGGAATAGTTTAAATTTGAATTATGATTTTAATATGGTTAGTTTTGATGTTGTCTCTTTATTTACAAAAGTGCCTGTAGATGACTTACTTGAATATTTGGAAGAGGAATTAGAGCGTCATGACATTCCCTTAAGTGTAGAAAATCTCATTAGTCTCTAA
>NC_061098.1:44750729-44763229 GCF_015104395.2 Macrobrachium nipponense | reverse complement strand
ATATATATATATATATATATATATATATATATATGAATAACTTGATTAGGAAGAATATAAAACGTGAAGCTATGTATAAATAAAGGTATTTACCACGGAGGAAAATGAAAGGCGAGAGGGCCAAGAACTTTTGGTCTAACATAACCCTTTAATTAGGCAATGCTGATCATACAGAGCAAAAACATAGTAAAAGTAGGCTTAATATCCGAACTTATAATACAAGATTAGCATAAGGTCCATTTCACTTTACAGAAACGAGAAAACGCCTGAGGGCAAGATTAGAGATTTTTAGCCAGCCACACCTTGGAGGATCACACACGCGGTCAACAGATGCATCCAGAAAACAATACATTTTTAAAAACAAAGAGACATATACGACTTAGTAACATGAAATTTATAAAAATGTTCCAAAAAATTAGTGAAAATACGCAAAAAAGGATATAAAAATAGCGAGCAAGAGAGAGAGAGAGAGAGAGAGAGAGAGAATAACTATATACATGTGGGACTAATTAATTAGTAGCTCATTTATTTTAAGGTCCTTCAAAAACATTTTACAAATATATGGATCCAAATGATACAATCCCAGACTAAGATTTAGGTTTTTTTTATTGGTGATTTGTATAAGTGCTAATTCCAGTAAATTTCTTGAAACATAATCATTAGACCTAACAATTACAGAGGTATTGCCCAAATTTATACAATGAGATTTTTCGCTCAGATGATAAACAGTGCATTTGAAGTCTGGGCTGTTCTAACTGAATACGTATGCTGCTTAATACGTACACATAATTTTTTACTTGACTGACCGACGTAAAAATGTGGGCAATCCTTACAAGGAATTTTGTAAATAATGCTATTTGTTACGGGACTATTCTTAATTAGCATATCTTTAATGGTATTGTTATAAGAGAACACTACATTTACATTACACGATTTAAATATTGATTTTATGGTTTCAAATCCACGAAAGTAAGGTAAGCTAAGTACATTTTTAGGGGTTTCTTTTTCATTACTAGCAGCACTATAAAACTTTTTGTGAGGTTTTTGATAACATAAATAAACTATATAAGGTGGGTAGCAGAGATCGTTTCCTATCTTTTTTATGTATTCTATTTCTTGGTCACGTAAAAACATAAAAGAAAAAAAAAGAAATTTAAATATTGAGATGGCCATAATGAAAATGTACATATGTTAAATTGTTTGTGGCCAGAATGAAAATGTACATATGTTAAATTTTTTGTGGCCAGAATGAAAATGTTAAGTTGTTTGTGGGTTCTCTATGAATACTTAATTTACATTGGAAAGATTCTCAATGTATTAATACATCTAGGAAAGGGATGACACTGTTATTTTCAATTTCAACACTGAATTTTATGGATGGCTCTAAATTATTCAATTCATACAATAAATCATTTACATCGATACACATAACTAAAGCTGATAAATCCAATAGTTTAGTAGTTCTGGACAAAACTGTCCACATATCATGCATGCATACTTTACCAGAAGATGAAAGAACTTACAAAAAACTCACAAAAAATCAGTTGGACCAATTAATAAAATACTTTAATATCAATATAAAACAAATTCTTAAAGATAAAAAAGAACTCTTGTGTAAATTAACGGTGAAGTGTCCCTCATTACCTTATTTATATGATCTTGTTAAAACTCATAAGGAAAACAAACCTATGCGACCAATTATTAGTACTGTAGGATCAATTGCTTATAAGCTATCTAAATACATTAATAAATTGTTATTCCCGCTACTTGGAACTGTTTCTAATTCACAAATCCGGAATTCTCTCGATCTTGTGGAAAAATTAAATAACATTTTACTAAACCCTAGTGATATCTTTGTCAGTTTTGATGTATGTTCCTTGTTTACAAAAGTCCCTTTCGACTCTGTGCTAGAATATTTAAGTAATGAACTTGTATTGCATGCATTACCTATGTCCATTAATCAAAAAATTTCATTGATTAGTTTGGATATTTGTGATTGCAGACTTATTTTTGAAGGAGAATATTACCAACAAATATTTGGTATGGCTATGGGTAACCCCTAACCCCCTCTCCTTTCAAACTTATATATGCAATTTTTTGAAAGACACCTCCTGAATATCACACTTGTCCCCTTGAAATGGCTCAGATAAGTAGATAACATATTAGTAGTCTTACCTGTTGGTATCGATGTAAATGATTTATTGTCTAAATTGAATAATTTAGTGCCATCCATAAAATTCACTGTTGAAATTGAAAATAACAATGTAATCCCTTTCCTAGATGTATTAATACATAGAGAATCTTTCCAATGTAAATTCAGTATTTATAGAAAACCCACAAATAATTTAACATATGTACATTTTTATTCTGGCCACCATCTTAATATTAAAATTTCAATTTTTTCTTCTATGTTCTTACGTGCTTTGTGTATCACGAGTCCACAATATCTTGACCAAGAAATAAAATAATAAAAAAGATAGGAAACGATATCTGCTACCCACCTCATATAATTGATCTATGATATAAAAAAAACTCACAAAAAGTTTTATAGTGTTGCTAGTAATGAAAAAGAAACAATTAAAATGTACTTAGCTTGCCTTACTTTCGTGGACTTGAAACCATAAAATGAATATTTAAATCGTTTAATGTTAATGTAGTGGTCTCTTATAACAATACCATTAAAAATATGCTAATTAAGAGTAGTCCGTCCCGTAACAAATAACAACATCATTTACCAAATTCCTTGTAAGGATTGCCCACATTTTTACGTCTGTCAGTCAAGTAAAAATTTATGTGTACATATTAAGCAACATTTGTATTCAGTTAGACCACCCCAGACTTCAAATGCACTGTTTATCCATCTGAGCGAAAAATCTCATTGTATAAATTTGGGTGATACCTCTGTAATTGCTAGGTCTAATGATTATGTTTCATTAATTCAATAAAAACAACCTTAATCTTAGTCTGGGATTGTCCCATTTGGACCAATATATTTGTAAAATGTTTATGAAGCACCTTGAAATAAATGAACTACTAATTAATTAGTCCCACACATATAGAGTTATTATCTCTCTCTCTCTCTCTCTCTCTCTCTCTCTCTCTCTTCTCTCTCTCTCTCTCGATTCCTCATACTCTCTCTCTCTCTCTCTCTCTCGAGTAGTGTTATTTTGCTTGGTGAGACGTACCTGTTCATAGGCTGATTAATCAACCGATATCACGCGTTTAACATACGACTAGAAAACGAATTATATCTAGAAGAGTCCGTGAAATGTCAGTGATAAGAATAGTGTGAAAATAGTAGGATAAAGTGTCTACTAAGTTAGTTTATCGAGTAAATATTGTAAATTCGAGCACGATGGCAGTAAGCTCCAACTGTGGCAAGAGATGACAAAATCTTGCTTGCATTGCAGATGTGCAATATGATGAGTTAGCAGGAAGTGAGCTGGCATTTCTCATCTATGAGATCAATAACAGCCTTAATAAAAACGATACAAAAGTATTCATACACATATAGGAAGGATATGATACTTCAAACTTGAATAAATCAGCAGAAAATATCATGAAAATAATTGAAGAAGTTCCAAATAAAATTCAAGTGGTCAAGAGACTTATAAAGAAAATTTACTTCAATCAACATATTACGACAAAGAAAATGAATAAGGTGAACGTTGTGAATATACTGATTGATGCAATAGAAAAAGAATGCCTAAAGCATGCAAACTGTGTAAGGTGTTATATAGTATAGTAAATCCACAAAACCTGATAAGGAAATGTTATGCATGTAACATATCCACGCATCCCCAATGCGCCAAAGTCCAGCAAAATACGAGTAAGGATACTAGAGAATTTTTCTCAACATGTCTCTCATGGATAGACAATGGTATTAAATCCAGACTTAATGTGCAAATAGTAGAGGATGAAGAAGACGAGGAAGAGGAAGAAGAGGAAAACGGAAAAGAAGAAAACAAAACTGAAATGACAGAAAAAATAATGAAAACAAAGAGCAGGACAAGAGTATGGATGCACAGATACTCATAGATACTACATAATATGAGGCAATTAAGCAACATACATACTAAGAAATAAATTACGACATGACAACACAAAATAAAATCCCGAAGAGGCTTTACCCATATCTGCATACTGATGGAAAAGAGCAAGAAAAAATAGAAAAGAAAGACAGAGTCTGCACCCTTTTGAAAAGAGGGAATTGCAGATTCGGTGAAAGATGTTACTACAAACATTCCAAGGTATGTCACAATTATGAAATCTATGGTAAATGTGCATACCTAGATGTATATGAGGATGAATGCAGAGATCTACATCCAAAAATATGCAAAAACCTAAAAGAGGGAAAATGATGTAAGTTCTACAAAAAAAATTTAAATATATGTACCCTGTAACCATGTATCAAAATCAAATAAATAATCAATTAAATAATAAAATCTAACATAGAAAAGAAACAAATAAAGAAAGGAACAAAGAACATGAAGTGAAGGAAAAAAACAAGCCATTGCCACACTATGGAGTGTCAGCAAAGAATTTGCAAGCATCAGCTCAAAGATACAGTGCAAGAGACAAGTACTGTATAAACGATGCTAGGGGATGGTGCAGATACGGAGAAAACTGCAGATTCACACACAAAAATGAATAATTATGGTGAAGGTAGATTAAATATATTGGAAAAGTTGGATTTTTTAATGTCAGAATTTCTGGAAATGAAGGAAAGAACAACATACCAGAACAGGAAAAAGACATGGGAAAATCCTTATTATTACTCATATTAAATGAAGGAGATAATACACAAACCATCATAGTGATGAATGCGCAGGGTTTAGTTACGAGTAACTCAAAAAGAAAAATAGAGTTCTTAGAAGAACTATCCCAAATTGAAAAGAAAATAGATATAATGAATATAAGTGAAACCTGGTATTCCCTAGAGACTGGTAATAATGATCAAATAAAAGGGTTCCAAACTTATAGATCAGATAGAAAAATAAGAAACAAGGGGGAACAGCAATATATGGGAAAGACATAAAACAAGGAACAATATATGAGAAATATAGTAACTCAGAATGTGAACTAATAGCGGTAGAATTTGAATCTTAAAAATTAATTAACATAGTAATATATAGACCACCTAATAATAAAGAGTTTGGCACAATAATAGAAAAATTGGATGAGATATGTAGAAATCACAAGGACTGGACTATTCTCCTATCCGGAGACTTTAACTTTCCTTTCGTAGATTGGAAAGAATGAATAGGAGATTGTGGTTGTATTTATACATATAAAAAAAGAGAGTAATAGTTGTGCAAAAGATAAGAGGCAATTCGAAAAGCTATTAGATGTACTACTAGATCTTGTTCCAGAAAATCAGAAAGTGGAAAAAAGGTCTTGCAAAAGAAAAGAATGCATGGAAAGTGATGGAACTAAAAAAGTAAGTAGAAAATGCAGAAAAAAGATCATACAATAAAAAGAAAATAGTAATAGGCCCTCCAAGAAATGAAGGGAGATTAATGAATGAAAAAAAGGAAATATGCAACTTATTGGCAGAAAAATATAAGAAAGAATTTACCCCTAGAATTGATAATGAAGATAATGATACAGAAATAAGGAATGACAATAGTGTATATTTATCAGACAGATATTAATGAAGCCAATATTGTGCAGGCTATTGATGATATTAAAAATGGACCAGAAGCTGGGACTGATGGAGTCACTGCTATTTTGTTAAAGAAAGTAGTTCATTCTATCGCAAAGCCACTTGCAATATTATTAAGGCAAATGTAGATACAGGCAAGATTTATGATGAACACAAATTAGCATATATTACCCCTACTTTCAAAAGTGGATCAAGACTAGAGGCAAGTAATTATAGGCCTGTGAGTCTAACATCACATATTATGAAAGTGTATGAAAGGGTAATGAAGAAAAATATTATGAAACATAATTTGTTTAATATAGGACAATATGGTTTTGTACCCGGAAAAAGTACACAAACCCAACTGTTAGTCCACTGAGAGAACATATACAAAAATATGAAAAGAGGAAATAAAACAGCTGTGGTTTATCTAGACTTTGCAAAAGCTTCTGACAATGTGGATCATAATATATTAGCGAAGAAAATTAGAAAACATAATTTAGTGGACAAAGTAGGAAGATGGATAGAAGAATTTTTACACAACAGAAAACAGATAGTTATTGCAAACGATGAGAAATCGTTGAAGCTAAGGTAATATCCGGTGTGCCACAAGGTACGGTGCTAGCTGGATTGCTATTTGTTATTATGATTGCAGACATACACAAAAATGTTAAGGATTCGGTAGTTAGTAGTTTTGCCGATGACATAAGAATAAGTAGAGAAATTAATTGTGATGAAGATAGGAACGCGCTACAAAGAGACCTTAACAAAGTATATGATTGGGCAGAGGTAAATAGAATGGTATTTAACTCTGATAAATTTGAATAAATTAATTATGGAGATAGAGGAGGAAAGCTATATGCATATAGGGGACCTAATAATGAGACAATCAAAAATAAGGAGGAAGTTAAAGACCTTGGTGTGATGTTGAATAGGAACATGTTATGCAATGATCAAATAGCAATTCTACTGGCAAAATGCAAAGCAAAAATGGGAATGTTGTTACAGCACTTCAAAACAAGAAAAGCTGAACACATGATTATGTTTTATAAAACGTATGTTTGTAGTCCACATGAATATAGCAATATGATATAGTACCCACACTACCAAAAGGATATTGCACAAATAGAGAGTATACAAAGGTTCTTTACAGCTAGAATAGAAGAAGTTAAGGATCTTGACTACTGGGAAAGACTACGATTTTTAAAATTATATAGTCTAGAAAGGAGGAGAGGACGCTACATGATAATTCAGCCATGGAAACAGATAGAAGGAATTACTGAAAACATCATGGAGCTAAAAATATCAAATAGAGCAAGCAGAGGTAGATTAATAATGCACAAAACTATACTAGGAAAACTAAGGAAAGCACATAGGACATTAATCCACTACGCACTAGCATCGACAATGCAGCGTCCATTTAATGCGTCGCCAGCTCATCTGAGGAATATATCAGAAGTGAGCGTAGATGTGTTTAAGAATATGCTCGACAAATATCTAAGCTGCATCCCAGACCATCCAAGATTGGAAGATGCAAAATATACCGGAAGATGCACTAGCAACTCTCTGGTAGACATTAGAGGTGCCTTACACTGAGCGACCTGGGGCAACCCGAACAAGATGTAAGGTCTATAGGTAAGGTAAGGTCTCTCTCTCTCTCTCTCTCTCTCTCTCTCTCTCTCTTGTTCGCTCTATTTGTATCCTGTTTTCGTGTTTTCACTCATTTTTTGGAACATTTTTATAGATTTCATGTTACTAAGTCGTATATGCCTCCTTGTTTTTCAAAATGTATTGTTTTCTGGGTGAATCATCTGTTGACCACGTGTGTAGTCTTCCAAAACGTGGCTGCCTAAAAATAGCCAATCTTGCCCTCAGGCTTTTGCTCGTTTCTTTAAAACGAAATCGACCTTATGCTAATGTTGTGATGTCAGTTTGGATATTTAGTCTACTTTTACTATGTTTTTGCTCTGTATGATCAATTGTGCCTAAGTAAAGGGTCATGTTAGACCGAAAGTTCTTTGCTCTCTCGCCTTTTATTTTGCTCCGTGCCAAATACCTTTATATATATATATATATATATATATATATATATATATATATACTATATATATATATATATATATATATATATATATATATATATATATATATATATATATATATATATATATATATATATATATATATATAAGTCATATCACATTTCCGTGATTCATATACATATATCGAGCTACAATGTCCTTTAATATCTAATTCGCTCTACCTCGGAATTAATATATTTTCATATATGCTTAACCGAAGGGGAATTTCTCTCGATAATAGATTTGCCTGGACCAGGGCGCGAACCTATGGATCCTTTCAAACCCAGGAACGTCAGTGAAGCTCTACCTGGGTTTGAAAGGATCCACAGGTTCGCGCCCTGGTACAGGCAAATCTATTATCGAGAGAAAATTCCCCCTTCGGTTAAGCATATATGAAAATATATTAATTCCGAGGTAGAGCGAATTAGATATTAAAGGACATTGTAGCTCGATATATATATATATATATATATATATAGTATATATATATATATATATATATATATATATATATATATATATATATATATATATATATATATATATATATATATATATATATATATATATATATAAAGGTATTTGGCACGGAGCAAAACTAAATATATATATATATATATATATATATATATATAATATATATATATATATATATATATATATAGAAAGGCCTAGGGTTTTTGATTAATAATATATTGCCAATATGTTCGCTGTGACCTATGGAATGTGAAGAAAAGTGGAGAAGCAACGACCCGAGAAAGCTGACGAATAGTTTCTGTGGGTGGCGTGACATAAAACTGCATAGTTAGACAAGTCAATGTACTCAGTTCATGAACTCTTCTCGAAGTGCCTTTGTGAAACTGGATGTAGCCAGTAATTGTGAGGCGCTAACGAAGTGTGCATTCGTAAGTGCGTGTGTGCCTCTTCTATTGAAAATGTTGGAAACCCAAGTCTATGGGGGGATTTTGATAGAGGCGTCTTTGGAAGAAAGGGAAGATGCCGTGGTGCTCACCGGTAGTCTTTTTATAATATAGTGCTTTAAATAGTCTGGCTGCATGGGTGAGTTAAATTACTTTAGCCAAAGGGGTGGCTTGTTGTCTGTTTGACATTTTTATAAGAATATCTAATCTTTGATTTTGTTGCTAAACTTATGGGTACTTACGAGTGTGTTTCTCGTGTCTTTGAAACAGACGGTTCTGGCAAAGGGGGACCGAGAGTCTTAGGGGACAGAGAGTCCGATGGGATAATAGACATTTTTGGTGTGACTATATTTACTGTTTAGACATTTTGATAGTGGGGTTAACTGAGTTAAGTTAGTCTGTGAGACTTGATTTAGACTTGATTTACTGTCTTTCCATTGTTAAATAAATAGTTATTTTTTATATGACTTGACTGTCATTTTGATTACCTGACAGAATGGAGAGATAGAGATTGTCGGAGAGAGAGGAGTTGCCGAGAGAGAGAGAGAGAGAGAGGGGCTGTGTGTATTAGTTTGCTTGTCGCTCGGGGTTCCACGTTTACCAAATGAATAATGAGGAAATAACCTCATTACATATATATATCTATATATAATATATATATATATATATATATATGTGTGTGTGTGTGTGTGTGTGTGTGTGTGTGTATTATAGATATGTATTATATATATGTATATATATATATATATATATATATAATATATATATATATATATATATATATATATGTATATATATATATATATATTATATATATAATATATATATATATATATATTGATGATGAGATGTAATTTATATAATACTAAAATTCCTGAGACTGGTAATTTCATGCGGAATATTTTTGTACCGTTACACCTTCCAGAAATATACCAATTAAGAAAAAGTATTAAATTGACATGTTGTTAATTATTTAACACGCAAATACCTGTTGCTAATATTTTGAATTAAACTGCATTACCTCATTCAACAAATTTTAGTAAATATAGAAGAAAAGTCTTTAATTAACAGCAGTTTAGGATAAAGATTGACCAAATTGTTCATTCCAGATCCGCCTTGGAATGAATCTCCTGACAACAGGCAACTTCTCCTCCTACGTCTTGCTGGCAACATACCCAGGTCCCTACACATGGTCTGATATGGTGTACCTGTCCTGCTACTCAGAAGGGGTTCCCGGGAGGTACCTCAGTGTTCAAAAGATGCTATCTAATAATGCTACTTTGGCTATCCTAGAAGTGGAAGTGTACGCCACGAAGAACCCTTCCAGGCCATGAAGTGCTGGACAACTACCAATCTCAGACACTGGAAAATCGTCAAAGGAGATAGAAGAAGAAATACGTAGAATTTAGCTCTGAAAGATTTCATTTTCATTCTGTCATATGACAATTCAGAGGCACAACATCTAAAGCATTTTAATTTCATTTTATCAATGCTAACTTTAGGACCAAAGCAATTCACATAATTTAGCTTGTATGATATTTAGTAGCGCTTCAATGAAGAGTTTTCATATTTTCTATTGTAATATTTTAAGACGTATAGATTTAGTGTTACTCAGTTATAAAGGCATTCACTGTTGCTTTCATGATAATCAAGTCTTATGAACAGTACTTAGCTCACGAAAATATTGGTCATCCAATTTTCATTTCTATTTTTAAGATGAATATTCCTAACTTTCGATGTAAGAAAGGATGTCGTAGATCGTTTAGAAAGTTTAGAATCAGCTAATTGAGTGACTCACCTCTAAACGTTAATCATTTTCCATTAAGTTCAGAAGCACAACCTATAAATAGAACAAAGCTCTTCGGAGATCTGACAATATAACCTCCTTGGTTACTTTGAACCTCCGACCAGATAAATACTAAGCCTACGCTATCCCCACTTAACCAATAATTAAATAGTTTTGAAGGGAGAGAGAGAGAGAGAGAGAGAGAGAGAGAGAGAGAGAGAGAGAGAGAGAGAGAGAGAGAATTATGCAGTTATTCCAGTGTCAGCAGTTCAAAGCTCAAAAGAGATTATTATCAGCAATTATTGTAAAGCACAGCTTTTCCTTGTCTTATACCCTTCTGTGTCACAATAAGGATATATATATATATATATATATATATATATATATATATATAAATATATATATATATATATATATATATATATATATATATATATATATATATATATATATATATATATATATATATATATATATATATATATATATCTAACTACAAATTTCCTTTAATATCTAATTCGCTCTACCTCGGAATTAATATATTTTCATATATGTTTAACCGAGGGGGAATTTTATTAAGCGATAATAGAATTGGCGATCGACAGACGCGAACACCGACCTCTGAATTCCAGGACTGGCAGTGAAGCCCCAGACCACCCCGCCACCGCTTAATAAAATTCCCCCTCAGTTAAACATATATGAAAATATATTAATTCCGTGGTAGAGCGAATTAGATATTAAAAGGACATTTGTAGTTCGATATATGTATATGAATCACGGTAATTTGACAGACTTATACATATATATATATATATATATATATATATATATATATATATATATATATATATATGTGTGTGTGTGTGTGTGTGTGTGTGTGTGTGTGTGTGTGTGTGTGTGTGTAAGGATGCAGACCGACCTCACCTACTTTTCGAATAACCCCGGCAGGTAACGTTGATGGAGCTGAAATGGAATTTCTCTCTCTCTCTCTCTCTCTCTCTCTCTCTCTCTCTCTCTGTAAGTCCCAACTTGCGACTAACAAGGACTAAAGCTTATTGCATTAAATGTCGA
This sequence comes from Macrobrachium nipponense, assembly GCF_015104395.2. NCBI lineage: Eukaryota > Metazoa > Arthropoda > Malacostraca > Decapoda > Palaemonidae > Macrobrachium > Macrobrachium nipponense. The sequence goes on along the minus strand of NC_061098.1, from coordinate 44,751,727 downwards.
GATATAAAACTAGTCTTTATTCGGAAACTTTCAAAAACACAATTTAAAAATCTAAGTCACAGATTACAATCTCTTAAAAAATGATAAAATGAAAACCAAAACTCGAACATCGATCATTAAGCGTCGAATTTTAACTGAATCAAAACTCCTATATAAGTGATAACCACCTTTCGCAGACATCCTCGTCACCAAACAATTAGTCAAAATAAGGGACAGAATCCTTCTAGTATTAAATGTTGCATAGCAATTATAGTCTAGTGAAATACACTCGCAGGACCCACCAAGAGTTTCTGCCAATGGAAGTACAGTTCTCGTTCAATTCTAATCCAGGAAAAGAACATGTGAGACATAAAATAAGAAACGTATAATGAAAAAATACCCAGAGAAGAGAAGAGGTTCACTGCAATGCTGCTAATCTTAGAAGCTACTAAGTAATAATCACTGGATAAAGTCTGAAAAGGAGATATTGTTAGCAATCTCTCTTCCTCACTTAATACAGCCATTGGGAAGCCAACATCACAGCAGCCGTCTCGCCACTCAACTCCAAAAGGAGCAATTATTACTATATGAGCATGTTCAAAAGTGAGCAGAGACTATGATTTCCCCCCAAAAAAGCTTAGTATAACGCACCAATGAACGCACTCACTTAGAAGCTGGCCCCTCGAGTGTGACTTCACCGTCATTTACAATGTTGGTAAGAGGTACATTTCCATGCCGTCATACATAACCTACGAGACAAGTGACAATCACGAAGTCTCGGCGATTTCATCACTCGATCATCATGCTCCTGGTGACGCTCGGAAGCAATGCATCGATCGAGCGGCTGCACGCTGAATTTCACCTTTCCAAAAGGCGACGAACTCTCACCGTTTCCAGGTGCGAGGGATGTTAACATCTCCATAAAATAATCCAGTTGCTATAGACAGGACTTATCGCACCTGAAGGGCTGCGTTTTCCATGGACTAGCAATTCGCAGCCGTCACCAGTTCGAGCGCCTC
>NC_061098.1:44723388-44750229 GCF_015104395.2 Macrobrachium nipponense | reverse complement strand
TCACCACAGACAATGAATTGCTAATTGGCAAATGTGTTTAGGAAATACGAGGAGTTTGACAATGAGAATAAGGGTGATATGTTTTTTAGTCAAGATGACTATTATAGAAGTAATTGTTTTTCATAGTTTTGGGATACTTACATTCATTCTCTTTGATTTTTATGTTGGTTCTTTTGGGAAAATAAAGATTCTATTTTTGTATCTTATAGTTTGCTTTTAGTTTGATTTAGATATAGAATTGCCAGTCCGGGGAAATGCCAATGTAGGTGGTGTTACATTTAGTGATTTCTCTCCTTAAAAAAAGAAAAAAAAAGAAAACAGGGTCATCAGACCCTGTGACAAATGCATTGCCTTTCAAATTCCCTTCATCCCATCTATCCAAGCCTATCTAGATGATCCCAGCCGTTCTTCTGTCACCCACGTAATGTAATTTTAGAATGAACTTACTTGCTTCTGTTAAACACATGTTCTCTAAATTAGCGATGTAATGTTCCTCCCTCCCTCCTATTCATAATGTACATAATAGAGCGGGCGCAATTACAACCTCCTGGCTGGACCATTGCATCACATCTCCACAACTTCATGATGCTATTATGACCAGCAATATTCGCTACGATTTTGCAACGGGCTACGATCACATCATATTACAGGTGTCATTCAGTACCCCATCCCTCCCTACCCTGAACCCCCTAACTGACCACCCACCAGCTGTAAACTGGGAATTTAAAAATTTAACAGAAAACCAGATTCTTTAGGGCGACCACGGAATCTAGTTTGTGGTCAATAGTTCAACCAGCAGATGCCTTACTTTGTACTATCACGAATTGTAGATATGACCACCGCAGGAGGGATCTGAATTAATTCTATTCGAACATAATTTCCACTATGCTCGCTTTGGGCAGGGCTACCTTTAGATTTCGTCAAGGTAATTCTCGTAATATACCGGGATGGAATGACTTGGTTAAAGATCTGTATTCATATTCAAGAGAAATGTTTTTACTGTGGAGGCAAAATGGTAGCCCGAGGGAAGGACACTGCATTACTAATGAGACAGGCGATAACGCAGTTCAAACTTCCTCTTAAGCACTGCAGATCAAATGAGAAGCAACTAAGAGCCGATGCAATGTCTAGAAACTTAGAATCTGGTGATTATCCTCGTCTTTGGAAAGATATCCAGTCCTTAAATCCCAAAAGCTATCACAGAGAGTAGGGGAAGCAGTTGGAGACGAAGCTATCGCAAGTATGTAGGGCAATCACTTCAACAATATCCTGAATTGCTAATTGATCAAGATTCCCGAAGGGATGAAGATAACCTCCTTACTGACAACATTCAATTTCATTTTGCAGACCGTATTACGCTAGGTAACACCAGCGATGCCATAAACAGCCTACCTAATAATAAATTGCCCGGCTGTGATGTTCTTCCTGCAGAGGCTTTCAAATTTTGACATCCAATAATTTACATTTTGCCAGCTGCCCTACTCAATGCGTGCATAATTCACCAGTTTCTTCCACACTCCCTATTCTTAGTTCACTTGATACCATCAATCAAAAACAAGCTAAAGGATGCAGCTGACCCTGGCAACTACCGGCCGATTGCAATCACAACGATCGCATTGAAGATACTTGATCAAGCCAGTTCTTCTAGTGAGACTTCTCCCCTTTCTACACACCACTCACAACCAATTCGGATTTAAATCAAACCACTCAACCGACGCCTGCATCTACATACTGAAAGAATTGCTGACCTACTATGTATCATTAGCTTCTCCTGTTTTCCTTTGTTTTGTGGATGTGATAAAAGCATTTGACAGAGGAAACTTCTTGAAGTTCTTCCTGAAGCTGCATTAAAGAGGCACACCCCTATATCTAATTGACCTTTTACATTACTGGTTCTCCACACAGCAATTCTGTGTCAAATGGGGTACGCATTATCGTACACCTTCGGCTTCCTAAACGGGCTTCGGCAAGGGGGCATTTTCTCTCCATACTTGTTTAATACGTACACAGATGCCTTGAATGTCAAACTGAACTCGCTCCCAACGGATGCACTATCAATGAAACAACTATAAACAGCCTCTGTTACGCCTATCAGTGCAAGGTCTCCAATGACTCATCGACACTTGCCGCCAATATGCAAAGGAATTTGATATACTATACAACGAAACCAAGATCCCGAGATCACTTAAGCATAATTGCAGAACCACAAATTTTTTTCGGAAACCATCGGCTGGAATTTGTGCGCGAATTTCCGTATTTGGGTCACATTATCACCGACGACCTAAAAGATACGGCAGACATTGAACAGAGACGTCGTAAACTATGTGCAACTGGCAACATGATTGCAAGGAGGTTTGCCTTCTGTCACCGAGACGTGAAACGGCTGCTCTTCCGCTCGTACTGCTACAGTATCTATGAGTGTTCCCTATGGACGAACTATACCCGAGAGACCATGAGACGTATCACTCTTGTACGCATAGACATTTTGAGATGCTTCACAAACACTCCTCGCTACCACACCGCCACGCAGATGTTCATAGAAAACCACCTGGACGATTTAAAAATCATTGTTAGGTGAACAATGTCCAGTCTGATAACCCGAGTGAGAAACAGCTACAACTCGCTCATACAAAGCATCCTAGAGAGTGAAGCAAGAAGATCTAAATTGTGGGAAAGATGGGAAAATGAGGCCCTTGTCCCCTAAAGGATTAATCTCTGTATTGGCAAGATGTGATCTGCTGATTCTGTCATTATTATTATATTTATTGCTGATATTTTACTTTTTCATTATTACTGTGAATAATATCAAGCTAAAGTTCTTCTACATTCAATTTTCGTATGTAGCCCTCTGGACATGACTACTGTAACCACCTAAGGTCTCTAGTTGAAATCTAAGTTATATAATCTGTGAACTAACTGTTATAACTCTAAACGCATTTTTTTTAACCAATGTCATTACTGTTATTAACAGTATTATGATTAATATTATCTTTTATGCTACCTCTACTATTTTGTGGATAAGTGCCGATTATTCTCATGTATCTGAATTGTTTATGTTACTGTCTGAGCTGAAATAAAGGATATTATTATTATTATTATTATTATTATTATTATTATTATTATTATTATTATTATTATTATTATTATTAGGAAGGAGGCCTTCTCTGAGGGCAGTAGCATTGAATACAATAGCTGTTTCAACGGCATTTAATTTATATAGAATCTTCTCAATTCTTCTTATTATCTTTTTCTCGTCAGCATGTAGCTGGTGTATTAAAGTTTTCCTAAGGACATGTAAAGATTTTCATTTGTCTTAGGTTTATTCCTCTAACGTGTCGACAGCGCAGGCAGTCATCTATGAGAGTTTACAGTACAGTGAATAAGATACAGTTTACAAAGTATTTATAGCATGCAAGGTCGTGTACAATCGGTGGGTGGGTCGGTGGGAACGCATTTTAATTGGTCGTTGGATGGAAACGAAATCTCCCCCTGAGGCGTTCTGACCTACGTAGTTTGGACGGGGTTATTAGCGTCGGTTGGGTGTTGTTTGGGGTACCCACCTCTTGGGCGGCAGGCTGTACAATTGATATATCTTCCGCTCGTTCTCTCCCGCTTTCTCTCTCTACTTCTTCCGCTCTTTCTCTCTCTCTTGCTCTCTCTCTTTCTCTTTCTGCAAGTTCCTCTCTCTCTCTCTCTCTCTCTCTCGTTCGCTCCTTCTAACGCTCTCTCTTTCTCTCTCTGCCTGCTCCTTTCTCTCTTTCTTCTCTCTCTCTCTGTTTGCTCCTCTCTCTCTCTTTCTTTCTCTCTCCTCTCTCTCTCTCTCTCTCTCTCCCCCCTCGATCTCTCTCTCTCTCTCTCTCTCTCTGTCTCTCCCCCCTCGATCTCCCTCCTCTCTCTCGTGGAGTATACGTAGTCGGTTGGTTTTCTTGCGCCATTTCTTCTTATGATGGTGGGGAGAAACTCTGTTTCGTTTTACCGTGTTGATAGTCGGTTTTTTCTCTAATATATGTAAAGCTTCAAGATAACGTAGGCGTTTTCGGTCCGGTGCATGGTCAATAATTTCTATGTTCTTTATAAGCTCAGCTCTTTCTGGTCTCCTGTTGTGTTTTTCCCTATAGTGAATGAAAATGTCCCCTTCTTGAAGATGACACGAGAGACGCTTGGAGAGTCTGGTAGTGGTCATCCCGATATAAGAATGGTGGCATCCATCCACCGAGCATGTGAATTCGTAGATGACAGTCCTTCTCTTCAAAGACCCAGAAACGTCTTTGAGAGAAGAAGTGTCATCTACGAATTCACATGCTCGGTGGATGGATGCCCCCATTCTTATATCGGGATGACCACTACCAGACTCTCCAAGCGTCTCTCGTGTCATCTTCAAGAAGGGGCCATTTTCATTCACTATAGGGAAAAACACACGGAGACCAGAAAGAGCTGAGCTTATAAAGAACATAGAAATTATTGACCATGCACCGGACCGAAAACGCCAACGTTATCTTGAAGCTTTACATATATTAGAGAAAAAACCGACTATCAACACGGTAAAAGAAAAACAGACTCCCCACCATCATAAGAAGAAATGGCGCAAGAAACCAACCGACTACGTATACATCCACGAGAGAGAGAGGAGAGATCGAGGGGGGGAGAGACAGAGAGAGAGAGAGAGAGAGATCGAGGGGGGAGAGACAGAGAGAGAGAGAGAGAGAGAAAGAAGAAGAGAGAGAGGAGCAAACAGAGAGAAAGAGCAAGAGAAGAGAGAGGAGCAGGCAGAGAGAGAAAGAGAGAGCGTTAGAAGGAGCGAACGAGAGAGAGAGAGAGAGAGAGAGAGGAACTTGCAGAGAAGAGAAAGAGAGAGCAAGAAGAGAGAGAAAGAGCGGAAGAAGTAGAGAGAGAAAGCGGGAGAGAACGAGCGGAAGATATATCAATTGTACTAGCCTGCCGCCCAAGAGGTGGGTACCCCAAACAACACCCAACCGACGCTAATAACCCCGTCCCAAACTACGTAGGTCAGAACGCCTCAGGGGAGATTTCGTTCCATCCAACGACCAATTAAAATCCGTTCCCACCGACCCACCCACTGATTGTACACGACCTTGCATGCTATAAATACTTGTAAACTGTATCTTAATTAATTCACTGTACTGTAAACTCTCATAGATGACTGCCTGTGCGCTGTCGACACGTTAGAGGAATAAACCTAAGACAAATGAAAATCTTTACATGTCCTTAGGAAACTTAATACACCAGCTACATGCTGACGAGAAAAAGATAATAAGAAGAATTGAGAAGATTCTATATAAATTAAATGCGGTTGAAACAGCTATTGTATTATTATTATTATTATTATTATTATTATTATTATTGAAACATGTCAGGTACTCCTATCTAACCTGTCACCTACGTGGCCTTTTTAAAAGCTCTAAATATCTCCCTGTTCCAACTCTATTAAATTTGCAAATGGTTCTTCTCAACAGCTTGAAATCTTTTATCATGGCATTATCATACGCATCAAATATCCATGACTCACTCTGCTCTCTCTCTCTCTCTCTCTCTCTCTCTCTCTCTCTCATGAGGACCCGATATTAAAGAAATTTGGCCAATGAAATTGCAGAGTATCAGGGCCAATTATGATCGAGAATGTTGGCAATCATCATATAATGTTTGCTTGTGCATGATAAACCTCAAATGCATTACTTATGCAAAAACCGTGCACTTGCTAGTCATATATATATATATATATATATATATATATATATATATATATATATATATATATATATATATACTATATATATATATATATATATATATATATATATATATATATATATATATATATATATATATATATATATATTATATATTATATATATATATATATATATCATTTACTAGAATTTATTTAACTGGACTGAACTTGGAATGAAATACTGAGAATTCTGTCAACGTAGAGAAGTGAGAGATTATCTATACAATAAAATGTCGAAACAGGAGGTAACGAAGAATTTTGTATGCAATGATGCAGGAGTACTGTAGGCTTTGAATAATGTTCACAATTGAACGTTTAACTGTCAAGGACTAAAGGAATGTCATACTTCGAGCATATGTCCCTATGGAGTACTCGTGACGTTTTTGTTTATATAGAAAAATAATATATGACAAAAAGGATTTTTTTTCTTAAAGAAACACCATTATGTTAATTCACACTATGATTAGGTATAATAAGCATCATAAATAATATTATCCCTTTTAAGGTTAATGTATCAATTCATCTCTTCTAATGCCATCAATAGGTTTCTGATGTCAAATCCTTTCCAATAGCGTTCATATCTATTCATATAATACCTACGAGTGTATATTCATTCTTGACAGAGATATTAAAGAAACTTAGGCCAGATTGTAATTAAAATTCATATCCTCTGAAAAAAGTTTTAATTAGAACATCATTTTTGGACAAAAAAGTGTAAATGGTGACGTAGAGGTCTATCTTAGATAACTATTAAGAAAAACTTTCAATAAAGTTTCCTCAGAAGAATTTATAAAGACTTTGATAGAGTTTCTCTCCCTCCCATACGGGTAATAAAAGGACCCAAATGATGCCTATTCACTGCCCTTAAAATTTCTCTTAATTAACAGAGGTCGGGGGAAAAGTTACCTGGTGATCACTTGAGGAGAGAATGATGTATTCAATGAAATATTCATAAAAATGCTGAAGATTTAAGACAATAGTTTTCTTAGTACAATAAAAAATGGAAAGATTGAGATTTTAATTGGTTTCTTTACATTGAGAGAAAGTTGGTGGTTTAGAATGATTTCTCTATCATATGAAATATATTGAAATTTATTCTTAATTGGCGAAAATTGAAAGTGCATGTAAGTAAAAGTTCGATAATGTCTTAAAAATAAGAAATTATAACCGTTGGTAATGTTGAAAGATTGTAAATAGATAAATTCCTAATTTTTTTTTTATCATAGCAGCAGTTCTTCGAAGTACTGCATTCACATGTTCTCTAGATAACGAGTTTCAGGGTTCTCTGAAAACTGCTGACAGAACATATTTTATTTTTACATATTAATTAAACTTCTACCCGCCCTCAGATAATCCCCAGAAAACAATTTTGTATTCATAGGGAAGGGGCCATCTTTTGAAAATCCAGTACCTTGAACGAATATTTTATTCATCTTTATCAATATTTATAAAAGAGAGGTTTACACTCCGTAAAATTCTAAGCATTGATAGGAAAGAGAATTAATATGAAAGGTAATTCTAATTGGTAGAAAATTTTAGCATTTCTGAGTAAATATATTTGCACGTTCAAATCTTAATACAATTTTCTGTGGTTTTTGTGTCGTTTTCTGCCTTATATAACTGAAGAATAAACACGTTTTTCAGGCTGTCAGACTTGTGGATGACACATTTCGCTTCGTTAACAGAAAGACAAAGAAAGAATGCGAAGGCTGAGCAAAAGCAGGAATTCTTCTTCAGGCTTTAATAAAACCTGCAGCTTAAGTGAAAGTTGGATAAACAAGAATCTGTTGACTTTCTTCATTAAATAAAACAAACAAACAAACTCTCTCTCTCTCTCTCTCTCTCTCTCTCTCTCTCAGGAATAAATTATTAGCGTTTGTGCTTCCACCCACTGACATCTGCTTTTTCAGGGGTGTGAGATATTTTAAATTTTTTTGTATGCACATAAACACATACGCAAACACACACACACACATCACACACACACCACACACACACACACACACACACACACACACACATATATTATATATATATATATATATATATATATATATATATATATATATATATATATATATATATACGTATATACATATATATATATATATATATATATATATATATATATATATATATATATATATATATATATATATATATATATATATATATATATATATATATATGATATATATATATATTATATATATATATATATATATAATTATCTGTGAATGTGTGTGTACTTCTAACTCCATCCGTTTTTTAATATTCTCATCCAGGATTGCAGGTCAGTTAATCAATTGGCACATATTTTTTTTATAATTCCAAGAAAAGACATTATCCCTGATTGCATGGTAAATATTCACATTAAACTAATAATAATAATAATAATAATAATAATAATAATAATAATAATAATAATAATAATAATAATAATAATAACTGAAGGGATTCAGCTAGCTGATGGGAGCTACATCAAACACATAGATGAGACTGGATACAAATACCTGGGAATAATGGAAGGAGGGGATATAAAACACCAAGAGATGAAGGACACGATCAGGAAAGAATACATGCAGAGCACTGGGGCAACATCTGAAAACCAGTGAAGACAAGTGGCTAAAGAGTGCATGGGAAGGACTAATAAAAGTAGACGAAGACCTAGAAATATACAGAGACAGGAGAATGACAAACAGAGCAGAGGACTGGTACAACAAACCAATGCACGGACAATACATGAGACAGACTAAAGAACTGGCCAGCGATGACACATGGCAATGGCTACAGAGGGGAGAGCTAAAGAAGGAAACTGAAGGAATGATAACAGCGGCACAAGATCAGGCCCTAAGAACCAGATATGTTTAAAGAACGATAGACGGAATTAACATCTCTCCCATATGCAGGAAGTGCAATACGAAAAATGAAACCATAAACCACATAGCAGGCGAATGCCCGGCACTTGCACAGAACCAGTACAAAAAGAGGCATGATTCAGTGGCAAAAGCCCTCCACTGGAGCCTGTGCAAGAAACATCAGCTACCTTGCAGTAATAAGTGGTACGAGCACCAACCTGAGGGAGTGATAGAAAACGATCAGGCAAAGATCCTCTGGGACTATGGTATCAGAACAGATAGGGTGATACGTGCAAATAGACCAGACGTGACGTTGATTGACAAAGTCAAGAAGAAAGTATCACTCATTGATGTCGCAATACCATGGGACACCAGAGTTGAAGAGAAAGAGAGGGAAAAAAGGGATAAGTATCGAGATATGAAAATAGAAATAAGAAGGATATGGGATATGCCAGTGGAAATCGTACCCATAATCATAGGAGCACTAGGCACGATTCCAAAGATCCTTAGAAAAGGATCTAGAAAAAAACTAGATGCTGAAGTAGCTCCAGGACTCATGCAGAAGAGTGTGATCCTAGAAACGGCGCACATAGTAAGAAAAGTGATGGACTCCTAAGAAGGCAGGATGCAACCTGGAACCCCACACTATAAATATCACCCGGTCGAATTGGAGGACTGATAGAGCAAAAAAAAAAAAAAAAAAAATAACAAAATAAAAATAATAATAATAATAATAATAATTTATAATAGCAAAAAATTAACTAATGGTTTCTGTGCAGTGACTACAATCTACCACTAATGTCATCACCAAACTAATTAGCAGTTGTCAAAACATTCACTTTCCAAAACACGCCACCTGATCAATGTTAGCTCTGCTAATTGCTTTACAAAGAACTAAGCTTTCCATGTTCCCTTTATTAGTAGATCCATGAGCAAGAGATCATCTGGTGTCAAATGAAGGATACATGCAGTAATTTGTCCATTAATAATGGAAGTCAGTTGACATGAATAATACAGCTAAAAACTAATTCTAATGATTTATAGTTTTTGGATTCAGTGTGGAAAATTAAAAATCACGATTCTGAATGAATTCATATGTAAACAAAATATTTTTAAATTCGAGATTAAAGCTGTTTCTATTCGCAGATGTATGTTAACTTAAATTATTTTAAAATTTTAACAGAAGTCAGCTGATATCAATAATGTACCGAAATATTTTTGCAATAATTCATAGTTTTTCCATTTAATGCGAAAAATCAAAACGTGTCTGTCAGAATGAATGAAAATATTGAAAACCCTCTTTATGAACTCAAGACTAAATCTGTTTGTTTATGCAACTCTGTCGTCTTCAGTTATTTCAAAATGTTAATTTATTTTTCTCTATAAATAATTATCTTCACTTTCAGTGATATTCAGAATCATTCACAAAGGGAAATTAAACAAATTATCTGAGAACCGTGAAGAATTGATATTCTTTCATTTTGGTCCAATGGAAAATATTAATTAGCATAATTTATCTCTAATTAAGATTCTGACTTATACTTCGATATTCTTTTCACATTGTATCAATAAGTGATTCATTTGTCTTTCTGAATCTTAAGGGAGGGTTTGAACTTAACAGAGGAAATCAATGTTATAACAACTTCGTTTGCAATTTATATTATATATTATATAATTTATATAATTATATAATATAAATATATATATATATATATATATATATATATATATATATATATATATATATTATATATATAATATATATATATACATATATATATATAACCATATATATACCATTATATATATATATATATATATATATATATATATATATATATATATATATTCGTAGGGAAATATAACAGTTAACGCATACCCCGCCGCGTATGGTGACACTTGTACCGTCAGATAAGTAAATAAGTAAATAGATAAATAAATACTTCAGACAGAAGAGCCATCCTTCAGGCCAAATAGGAAAAAATTTCTTTATAATTCTACTCGAGATACCGTTTAAAGTGCAAGACTGGAATTACAAAAGAGAGAGAGAGAGAAGAGAGAGAGAGAGAGAGAGAGAGAGAGAGAGAGAGAGAGAATGGACTGGGCACCAACAATATCTAGGATGGAGATAAAGGTTAATGTGTAATGCAATAATTAAGAATATTAGAATTGATTCTCATTAAAGGACGTTAATACAATATAAGTATTTTAAACGAAAGATTAATAAGAAAACTTAATGTATTACCTTTCTTTTTTCGTTTTATTTCCTAAATTACCATTCAAAATGCGTCTCCTATTTTGCCCAAAGACCCGCAATCATGTTTGTCTTTTAAAATATTTTAACTTTCTTGCTCTGTATCAATAATTACCTATTGATATAATTGCCTTTTCAAATGAGCCTCCAACTGTCCAAAGACCCGAAATCTTGTTGATCCCTTTAAAAAAAAAAATTATTTCGCCATGACAGTCGCCCTGATGGCTATTAACATTCTGTCCCAAAATTGACGAACTGATAATCAGGGATGCAACGGAAATCAAGAAAGATTTTTGCAAGCGAATTGTTGTCCTGATTATGCAATTAAGATCGGATGGACGTTTCGTTGCACATTAGCGAATGGTAAATGGTTCGCGAACCCCCACGTACTTGTGAAACAAGTGAAACAAACACATTACATAAACATTTCCTTGATGGAAAATGTTTACCAAATAGTCCTTCGTTTCTGTCTGAACGATGGTTGATGAACGGGGATTGAGAGACGTCACTTCTGTGCGTGTTTTTTTTTTTTTTTTTTTTACCTTCTTTTTGTCTCTGAACTATTTGGTGATGATTAATGGCCTTTATGTATTTAGGTTCCTATGTCTTAAACAGATCATTATGACAACTCATATATTTATACAATTTTTTATTCGTAAAATGCGAAATGTGATACAGTTTAGAATATAATATCTAGAATTTATTACTTTTATTACCACAAGTAGAGCTTACACACACACACACACACACACATACGCACACGCGCGCCGCACACACACACACACACACACACACACACACATATATATATATATATATATATATATATATATATATATATATATATATATATATATATATATATGTATATATATATATATATATAATATATATATTATTATATATATATATATATATATATATATATATATAATATATATATATATATATATACTATATAATATATATATATATATATATATATATATATAGATATCTATTATATATATAAATTATTATATATATATATATCTATTATATATATATATATACATATATATTATAAATATATATATATATATAATATATATATATATATATATATATATTTATATATATAATTGTTAATATGTGTTATATATATATACATATATATATATATATATATATATATATATATATATAATATATTATATATATATATTATATATATTATATATAATGTATAATATTAATATATAATCTATATATTATATTAATATATTATTATATAATATATAATATATATTATATATATATATAGAATATATAATATATATTATTAATATATATATATATATAATATACAACATACATACATGTTTGTATGTGCGAGTGTATGTGCAACAAATATCTTTGATAAGCACCACAGGGAGACTTACCCTATAATCCTACCCACATGATGAATGTTCACAGGATTCTCTCCGTCCTTAGGAATAAGGAAACAGGGAAATGTCAGTGGAGGGGGATGAGAAAAAAACGTCACAGGAAAAACGATAATTGGTACATGGATGGAGAGGAGCTCAGTTTTCTTTTAGTGGGCTATGATGAACGTGTAGAGAGTTGTGGGATGGGGGAAGAAAACTTATTTATGAATGGGAATTAACGAAAGAGGATAGTTCATAGAAATATTCAGAGAGAGAGAGAGAGAGAGAGAGAGAGAGAGAGAGAAGATTAACTAATAATTCTATTTAACATATCGTCAGTTTAGATATAGCAATTTTCAATTTTGATCAAATAAGAGAGAGAGAGAGAGAGAGAGAGAGAGAGAGAGAGAGAGAGAGAGAGAGAGAGAGAGAGAGAGAGAGAGAGAGTTTCATATTGGACTTTCTTAGCAAAAATTAGTCTGTATCTTTAAATATACACCAAGGACGACGACTGCAGACGACCTTTTCTCACTCTTTAAAGAAAGAACAATGTCGTCTTGAGCCGAGATGTGAACGAAAGAGATTCGTTATATAAACTGCGTAAGCTAATAAGACAAATTAAGTGCAGAGAGAAATAATCACGGATCATGAATTGTACATTTATGTTCTTCTCTTTTTGGGCGAAAGTATTTGTAAGTGTGCGAAGCAATATGAAAACTTCGTCCATCTCCAATCAACCAGGAGCCAGTGGTACGATAGAAGTCTATCTTCAATCAAGAGACTAGGAGATGATAGGAACGTAACCAAAGCAGAAGAAGAGACTAAGGACGTGGAGAGAATGTGGAGATGAATGAGGGGCGACGTCCCCTCGTCTTATAAAGATGAATTTCAGATGAGGGAGGAAACTGATAAAACCGAAAATATGCTATAAAAGGGTAAAGTGAAGTGTTAAAATGGCGTTTGAATTTGTTAGCTCTTGGAGAGAGAGAGAGAAAGAGAGAGGATTCAGTAAAAGTATTCACCTTGACCTAACTTGCGTTTAAAAAGCAGTTTCATGTTACACAAAATTTATAAGATTCCCAAACACACATTTCAAACCCTTAGTTTATGATTATTCACTAGATCAGATAACTCGAAGATACAGGCTTATTCATCAAGGCTAAATTAATCAGTAATACCCAAAGCTTACCAGTGACCCGAAACTTTGAAGGAAGGTCAGAAAATTATTTTGATGAAGGTTAGGCCGTATTTCGTGTTGATATTTTGGTAAATACATTTTGGAGGTGAAGGAGGTTAAAAGTTCCTATAAAATTACATTAATAACTAAGGGTATAGTAGCTGAACTAAAATGTAGGTTTAAAACCTATTAGTATAACAATAATTATAACATGCAAATCACTATGAAATTAATTCTATAAACTTAATAAAAATGCATATGATTATGCTTTGGTCCATGTACAAATCCTCGATTTCAGGAATCGACAAGAGAAAAAAGTACTAATATAAAAAAGACAATAATTACTATTGAAATGGATCAGCAATGTACACTTCCTCCATTTCAGAAATAAATTCTATTTAACAGAAAACTAAACTAAAAAAAGTAATTACTTATAGAACTTCTCTCTAATGTACACTTGTACACTTCCTCTTTTGTAGATATAGTTAAAATGACCAAAACACTAAAATAAAGTAATGATTACTAATAATATGACTGACTAAGCCACCAGAGATGGAAAAGTAGACGAAATGAGCGGAGTCTTTCCTTTGTCTCCTCACCAATCCATTTCCCCCGGAATCCCCGAAACGTTTTAGCCTTTCTCCGGGAATTACGTGGCAAGGAGCCTTTCAAGGCTTTTGAGACGTGCGTAGAGAGGCAAAGAAGAAACCAGGAAGACTCTCTCTCTCTCTCTCTCTCTCTCTCTCTCTCTCTCTCACACACACACACACACACACATTCATCGAGAGCAGGATCTTTTACTTTCTTCTTATTATTATCATTTTTACTGATGTTAACTAACCCCCCCTCTCTCTCTTCAAAAGGACTAACTTTTCATTTGTTGATATTATTACTGTTATCATTCTCTCTCTCTCTCTCTCTCTCTCTCTCTCTCTCTCTCTCTCTCTCTCTCTACAGATGACTATTCACTTTTAAAATATAATATACTACCTCTCTTTCATTGTCAATACCTATCAACAAAAACAAATCTTTTACTTTCTTCTTATTATTATCATTTTTACTGATGTTAACTAACCCCCCCTCTCTCTCTTCAAAAGGACTAACTTTTCATTTGTTGATATTATTACTGTTATCATTATCTCTCTCTCTCTCTCTCTCGCTCTCTCTCTCTCTACAGATAACTATTCACTTTTAAAATATAATATACTACCTCTCTTTCATTGTCAATACCTATCAACAAAAACAAATAAAATGGCAGAATAGCAATACTATAAAGACACAATATGAATATTTGAGTAAGAAAAATAAAGTTTTTTTGCATCTGATGAAGTATAACTTCGAGTTTTTTTTATCTTAGTTTACGTATTTAAGGGAATATAGACATCATCATATTTGTAAATATAAGTGATTAGTTATTAGCCTTGTGGTCTTGAAAAATATTTCTGATGTAATTTCCTCGTCATTTTTCAGAGCATAAAGAAAAAATCTCAAGAATAAAGGTTCTGAACAGTTTAATAATCTTTAGCCTCTTCACACAATACAAAATCTCATCCAGGCTTTCATATATATCTCGCATCTATCAACAAATAAGAATCTGTTGTCTAGACAGACAATCATGAACTATGCGGAACTAACATCGTTACCTTGACAAGAGAATCTATAGAACGAAGGATACTGGGTTCCATTCTGTCCACTTACTTCTCATATATGTTGAGCAGTGTTTTTATATATTGCTGTACTTTATAAGTTATGTTGTATTACTTTTGTAGGTGTAGGACTTTCCTAAATAGCAGTCTTATTTTTGCTATGTTGTCACACATGTTTCTGCATTTATTTATTATGTATTTTGATCAGAAATCGAATTAAATATGATACTTATTATTTATTCTAATTTACATTTGATTTTTCCTGAGATAATATATATTTAAGTTTTTTTTTTCCAACTTTTCAAGGTATACTCTTTTTGGACATTCTAAAATAAATTACAATCATAGCCTTCAAATATAATAAAAATGTATTGCATTTTTATCCATCATAAATAAGTACAAAAAATAACATATTTAAGAATTAATACAATGTCAAATGTAAATAACTAAAATAATAAATATATGGTTTTATATCATAGCAAATATTGTCAACTAAACAGTCATAAATCTAAACTTGTATATATCATAAATAATTAATAATAAAATGATCATTTAATTTTGCATATATCAGATGAATGAACTAAAAAATAATATAGTTCAGCTCTTATAGTACACAACCCAATATAATACACTATAAAATAATACATTTAGGCATTTGATTCCAGTATGAAAGTTGCCACAAGTAGAGCAATAACTTCAAAAGTAAAGACGATGGTCAGATGAACATTATTCTTGTGCCAAAATCAGAAATGAATATCTTTGCTAACTGAGGGTTTATTTATGAATACATTGAAGATCTGGACTATTTCAGACGTGGATTATGAGAACTTGGCCAATAAAGTTGAACTGCCAAAACCACAAAGAAAATTAAGTGCCACCTGTATGAGGATTGGGGCATATTCTTGAAGACTTGTCTTAGGCTCCTAGTCTATTACAACCAGTCCTTTCTCTACTCTCTCTAGCAGTTTGTTTCAGTAGTTATTAAATGCGGCTCTCTCTCTCTCTCTCTCTCTCTCTCTCTCTCTCTCTCTCTCTCTATTACTTATTTCTATGATTTTCACTTTAGATGTTAAAGTAGAATAATTTTCCCATCTGTATGTGCTTGCAAGAGATTACACTTATTTTTTGTGCACATGCTACAATCTCTCTCTCTCTCTCTCTCTCTCTCTCTCTCTCTCTCTCTCTCTCTCTCTCTCTCTCTCCTAGAAAATCAATGTATCATGGCAATATTTGAAACGATCATCTGCACCCTTTTATACCATACTTTGCGTTATAAATTTCTCCCCTTACCCGAAATTCCCTTCATCACGACAGCAGGGGAGAGAGAGAGAGAGAGAGAGAGAGAGAGAGAGAGAGAGAGAGAAAATATTTCATTTCACCAACCTCCTTCCCTCTGCTGTGTTATTCTCCCTTATTCTACTTTCTATTTCGTTTACATTCTGATTTCCTTACCAACTCGTTTCAACTGGGTACCTCCACCGGCTCCTGCGTTCTGAGAGACGAAGGATGGACTGTTATCTCACACCATTTCGTCTTCCAATTTATTTCAAGCGCAATTTATTTTAGGGGACAGTTTGGGAGATTGTCTTATTTCTTGATGAACGGTAATTTATTTTGGGAATTAGTTTAATTTCTTTATTAAAGTGGGATTTGCTTCCTATATCTCCGTTCCTATTGGGTAAAATATAGGTTTTTAAGTTTTTTCCTTTTTTACATATCTTTAAATGCAATATAGAAAGAAGAAAAACTAATTTAGTGTCTTTCTTGATTCAAAACCTCTTCCAAGAAGTTAAACCTTCCTATGGAAGAGACAGACTATTCTCCACAACCAATAGAAATGAATTATCCAAAGCATCGATATGCAATAGGACTCACAATGTCAACTGAAAACCTAACATAAAACTTCAAGATATTCTTTAACAAAAAAACAGTAAAATTACTCTACTTGATTCTTCGTTAAATATCTATGTCCTGAGAGATCGTAAATCAATTCTAAAAAATGTTGGATCACATTTTTACAATAAAAGAAAACTCCAACGTTACACATCTATTTCCTGAGAGCTGTCTGATCAACTCTGAGATACTGAATAATTTGACAGTTCTTAACAAACAAACAATAAACAAAAGAATCCTGATTCCTGCATTTGAGAGATATTAGAGCAGCTCTAAGGGACAGTTTAACGTTCCTTGAAAACAAAAAACTAAATAATACAGTTTATTTCATCTCATATATGGCCGGTTCTCGTATCCTCTTGATAGCCCAGCCCGAATACATCGACTTTCTTAGATTTTAACGTTCAAAAAAGTTTAAGGGGAGGTTTCACTTACAAAGTATATCTGGCCCGGAAGATTAGATTTTTTTAACGTGGCTAGGAACCACTTGGTTACTTAGCAACAGAACTACGGCTTACTGTCGATCCGAACCACATCGAGAATTGAATTTCTATCGCCAGATTTAAATTCTCCTGATTTCGCGTTGGCAGAGCGGGGAATGGTTTCAATTACAACTTAAGGTACAGACAGTAGAAAATGAATGTAATTTTTTAGGTATTTTCTTTTGCTACACAGAAGAGATAGTCAATATTTACTTTAAATGACTTCGTTTCTCTATTTTTACGAATAATGAGGTACTTACATTTTTATCATATATATATATTTTTCCATATATTTTCCATTTTTATGAACTTGAGTGGTTCATTACCTACTCTTCAAGATTTTATTCTGTTCTTTTTATTTTGCTTATATTCTTCTAATTAGATGATAAAGGTCGTTTAATTGGTACATCTAGATGCACATTACTTTGTTTTAGTCCAGTCATTCTACTTTTTACAATTATTCAAGGACCACCTGGACGGTGGTTCGATCCATGGGGGGACGAAATTGTTATCACTTAAAAATTCCCCTTCGGTACATATATGAAAATATATCATTTGGGAGGTAAAGTGAATTTAGATATTAAAGGACATTTGTAGCTTGAATTGATATATAAATGGATCACGGTTCGATGTGATAATTATTCATATATATATATATATATATATATATATATATTATATATATATATATATATATATATATATATATATATATATATATATATATATATATATATATATATATATATATATATATATATATATTCGTATATGAGAACATTTTAGAATATGGCATTGGGACAGAAGAGCCAGGAAATTATTCAACGACATTGTAGCACAAACGTAAGTGAAGTTACAAGAGGATTGTAATTATTGAGAATGTTTTAAGGAAAATCGACGAGAGATTGTTGTGACAATTTCCATTGTAGACACATCAAGTTTCGAGGTAAAGGCTTTTCAACTTTATACTTCTTTAACAAATTAACAGAACCTGGTTCTGAAGGCAACTAACACTATATTTACTACTAGAAGAGTAATGACCCAGTGTCCACGAAAAGAATATTACAAAATATGCAAACGAAAGATTTTTAGAAGCAACAAGAATTTGCAATCCGATTTTTCTCAAAAAACGAGATTTCAATTACAGAAACCTAATTAGATTACTATTCCTTCCTCATTTTTTATTTATTTTTTTTTTTTTTATCAAAAGGACCACCTGGCTTCTCATTACTACCAGTGACCTTTTTAAAACTTCTAATTAAAACTTGATTAGTCATTCGGCAGTTTCCCATGCAACTGAGGGGAAAAATGCAAATTCCCACAGACACATTTCCTGTCCTAAGGTTTGATGAAATCAGCTTCTTTGCAAAGTTCGACTTAGTGACAAAAATATAATCTTGATACGCTTGAAACTGAAACACAAACACAATGACTTATTATATTTCTTATTAGTTACGTAATTCTGGCATGTTGATTGAAATATAAACACAATGACTTATGACTTCTATGTTGCAAAATGGAAGTCTTTGCAATATCTTAATATATCCACTAATACAGGTATAAGTCTGTTGATTTTGTCGTCTACTTTGCTATAAATAACCATCAGATTATTGATTTATAAACAGATTAATATTATATCAATTTATCGTCAATCATCCGTCATCTATATATATATATATATATATATATATATATATATATATATATATATATATATATATATATATATATATATATATATATATACATACATGCATACATATATTATATATATATATATATATATATATATATATATATATATATATATATATGTATATGTATATGATATATATATACATATATATTATATATATATACTATATATATATATATATATATATATATATATATAATAGAACACAATAAAAATAAAATGAAATAAATAAACTTACATAAAGATAAATGGTGTACACAAACCTCAGATGGCTTTCAGTCGATCTGCGAAAGTCTTTCTATGAAAAGTTATACGACTCACAAAGGTAAGAGCTGGAGAGTTATCGCTTCTTAACGCCTGGATTCTCTCTCTCTCTCTCTCTCTCTCTCTCTCTCTCTCTCTCTCTCTCTCTCTTATACCTCCATACTGGCACACATAGTAAGAAAAGTGATGGACTCCTAAGGAGGCAGGATGCAACCCGGAACCCCACACTATAAATACCCGCCACCCAGTTGAATTGGAGGACTGTGATAGAGCAAAAAAAAAAAAAAAAAAAAAAAAAAAAAAATAATAATAATAATAATAATAGACAAAATGGTAATGAAGAACAGTAGGAGAAGGAAAACCAACCTAAGCATGGCATGGATAGACTATACAAAAGCCTTCGACATGATACCACACACATGGCTAATAGAATGCCTGAAAATAAATGGGGCAGAGGAAAACACCATCAGCGTCCTCAAAAATACAATGCGCAAGTGGAATACAATACTTACAAGCTCTGGAATAAGACTAGCAGAGGTTAATATCAGGAGAGGGATCTTCCAGGGCGACTCACTGTCCCCACTACTCTTCGTAGTAGCCATGATTCCCATGACCAAAGTACTACAGAAGATGGATGCCGGGTACCAACTCAAGAAAAGAGGCAACAGAATCAACCATCTGATGTTCATGGACGACATCAAGCTGTATGGTAAGAGCATCAAGGAAATAGATATCCAAATCAAGACTGTAAGGATTGTATCTGGGGACATCAGGATGGAGTTTGGAATAGAAAAATGCGCCTTAGTCAACATACAAAAAGGCCAAGTAACGAGAACTGAAGGGATGAAGCTACCAGATGGGATCAACATCAAACACATAGATGAGACAAGATACAAATACCTGGGAATAATGGAAGGAGGGGATATAAAACACCAAGAGATCAAGGACACGATCAGGAAAGAATATATGCAGAGACTCAAGGCGATACTCAAGTCAAAACTCAACGCCGGAAATATGATAAAAGCCATAAACACATGGGCAGTGCCAGTAATCAGATACAGAGCAGGAATAGTGGAATGGACGAAGGCAGAACTCCGCAGCATAAATTAGAAAACCAGGAAACATATGACAATACACTGCGTCAACATTGAGAACAGAGCACTGGGGCAATATCTGAAAACCAGTGAAGACGAGTGGCTAAAAAGTGCATGGGAAGAAGGACTAATAAAAGTAGACGAGGACCCAGAAATATACCAAGACAGGAGAATATCAGACAGAACAGAGGACTGGCACAACAAACCAATGCACGGAAAATACATGAGACAGACTAAAGAACTATCCAGCGATGACACATGGCAATGGCTACAGAGGGGAGAACTAAAGAAGGAAACTGAAGGAATGATAACGGCGGCACAAGATCAGACCCTAAGAACCAGATATGTTCAAAGAACGATAGACGGAAATAACATATCTCCCATATGTAGGAAGTGCAATACGAAAAATGAAACCATAAACCACATAGCAAGCAAATGCCCGGCACTTGCACAGAACCAGTAAAAAAAGAGGCATGATTCAGTGGCAAAAGCCCTCCACTGGAGCCTGTGCAAGAAACAACAGCTACCTTGCAG
The DNA here is from genome assembly GCF_015104395.2 of Macrobrachium nipponense. Taxonomy (NCBI): domain Eukaryota; kingdom Metazoa; phylum Arthropoda; class Malacostraca; order Decapoda; family Palaemonidae; genus Macrobrachium; species Macrobrachium nipponense. The sequence goes on along the minus strand of NC_061098.1, from coordinate 44,729,176 downwards.
TAATAAGTGGTACGAGCACCAACCTGAGGGAGTGATAGAAAACGATCACTCAAAGATCCTCTGGGACTATGGTATCAGGACGGATAGGGTGATACGTGCAAATAGACCAGACGTGACGTTGATTGACAAAGTCAAGAAGAAAGTATCACTCATTGATGTCGCAATACCATGGACACAAGAGTTATAGAGAAAGAGAAGAAGGAAAAAATGGATAAGTATCAAGATCTGAAATAGAAATAAGAAGGATATGGGATATGCCAGTGGAAATCGTACCCATAATCATAGGAGCACTAGGCACGATTCCAAGATCCCTGAAAAGGAATCTAGAAAAACTAGAGGCTGAAGTAGCTCCAGGACTCATGCAAAAGAGTGTGATCCTAGAAACGGCACACATAGTAAGAAAAGTGATGGACTCCAAAGGAGGCAGGATGCAACTCCGTAACCCCGCACTATAAATAAATACCACCCAGTCGAATTGGAGGACTGTGATAGAGAAAAAAAAAAAAAAAAAAAATAATAATAATAATTATAATAATAATAATAATAATAATAATAAGGATAGACTATAAGAAAGCCTTCGACATGATACCACACACATGGCTAATAGAATGCCTGAAAATATATGGGGCAGAGGAAAACATCATCAGCGTCCTCAAAAATACAATGCGTAACTGGAATACAATACTTACAAGCTCTCGAATAAGACTAGCAGAGGTTAATATCAGGAGAGGGATCTTCCAGGGCGACTCACTGTCCCCACTACTCTTCGTAGTAGCCATGATTCCCATGACCAAAGTACTACAGAAGATGGATGCCGGGTACCAACTCAAGAAAAGAGGCAACAGAATCAACCATCTGATGTTCATGGACGACATCAAGCTGTATGGTAAGAGCATCAAGGAAATAGATACCCAAATCCATACTGTAAGGATTGTATCTGGGGACATCAGGATGGAGTTTGGAATAGAAAAATGCGCCTTAGTCAACATACAAAAAGGTCAAGTAGCGAGAACTGAAGGGATGAAGCTACCAGATGGGATCAACATCAAACACATAGATGAGACAAGATACAAATACCTGGGAATAATGGAAGGAGGGGATATAAAACACCAAGAGATCAAGGACACGATCAGGAAAGAATATATGCAGAGACTCAAGGCGATACTCAAGTCAAAACTCAACGCCGGAAATATGATAAAAGCCATAAACACATGGGCATTGCCAGTAATCAGATACAGCATAGGAATAGTGGAATGGACGAAGGCAGAACTCCGCAGCATAAATTAGAAAACCAGGAAATATATGACAATACACAAAGCACTACACCCAAGAGCAAATACGGACAGACTATACATAACACGAAAGGAAGGAGGGAGAGGACTGACTAGTATAGAGGACTGCGTCAACACCGAGAACAGAGCACTGGGCAATATCTGAAACCAGTGAAGACGAGTGGCTAAAGAGTACATGGGAAGAAGGACTAATAAAAGTAGACGAAGACCCAGAAATATACAGAGACAGGAGAATGACAGACAGAACAGAGGAATGGCACAACAAACCAATGCACGGACAATACATGAGACAGACTAAAGAACTAGCCAGCGATGACACATGGCAATGGCTACAGAGGGGAGAGCTAAGGAAGGAAACTGAAGGAATGATAACAGCGGCACAAGATCAGGCCCTAAGAACCAGATATGCTCAAAGAACGATAGACGGAAATAACATCTCTCCCATATGTAGGTTGTGCAATACGAAAAATGAAACCATAAACCACATAGCAAGCGAATGCCCGACACTTGCACAGAACCAGTATAAAAAGAGGCATGATTCAGTGGCAAAAGCCCTCCACTGGAGCCTGTGCAAGAAACATCAGGTACCTTGTAGTAATAAGTGGTACGAGCACTAACCTGAGGGAGTGATAGAAAACGATCAGGCAAAGATCCTCTGGGACTATGGTATCAGGACGGATAGGGTGATACGTGCAAATAGAACCAGACGTGACGTTGATTGACAAAGTCAAGAAGAAAGTATCACTCATTGATGTCGCAATACCATGGGACACCAGAGTTGAAGAGAAAGAGAGGGAAAAAAGGGATAAGTATCAAGATCTGAAAATAGAAATAAGAAGGATATGGGATATGCAGTGGAAATCGTACCCATAATCATAGGAGCACTAGGCACGATCTCAAGATCCCTGAAAAGGAATCTAGAAAAACTAGATGCTGAAGTAGCTCCAGGATTCACGCAGAAGAGTGTGATCCTAGAAACGGCACACATAGTAAGAAAAGTGATGGACTCCTAAGGAGGCAGGATGCAACCCGGAACCCCACACTATAAATACCACCCAGTCGAATTGGAGGACTGTGATAGAGCAAAAAAAAAAAAAAAAAAAATAAAATAAAATAAATAAATAAATAAATAAATAATAATAATAATAATTTATTTAAAGTAATGGCTACTTCAGCAGCGTTACACTTGTAGAGATTCTTCTCTATTTTGCGAATAGCGGCTTTTTCGGTGCTACTTAAACAGGCTAGTAGAGTGCCTATAGAGGTCATGGTAAAATTTTGACCCTGTATTTTACCATGACCTCTATAGGCGCTCTACTAGCCTGTTTAAGTAGCACCGAAAAAGCCGCTATTCGCAAAATAGAGAAGAATCTCTACAAGTGTAACGCTGCTGAAGTAGCCATTACTTTTAATAAAGTATGCTTGAGAGAGGGTCTGCTTCCTAAGTACAATAATAATAGTAATAATAATAATAATAATTGAGCTAATGGTTTCTGTATGGTGACTACAATCTACCACCAATGTCATCACCAAACCAATTAACAGTTGCTAAAACATTAACTTTCCAAATCACGACACCTGATCAATGTCAGCTGTGGTAATTGCGGTACAAATAACTAGGATCTTCATGTTCGCTTCATTGCTAGATCTTTGTGCAAGAGATTCTTCTTCTTTCAAACGTTATCCCTACACTAAGGGATTGGTTGCCTGATGCGCCTTTACTTACAACATTAGGCATTGTTTGTTTTTTGGCAAAGGGGTTTTGCTGTCATCAACCACAGTTAATGGCAGTGGGCCTCGCCTTTGATTAAAAAAGTAAGACTGCAAGGCAGCAGCTGTCCTTTTAGTCGCCTTTTACGACACGCAGGGCCTACAGTGGTAGTATTCTTACACCCCTACCACAAGGTGGATCCATGAGAAAGAGATTATCTGGTGTCAAGGTTACTTACAGTAATTTGTTTATCAATAATAGAAGTAAGTTGACATGAATAATGCATCTAAAAAAATTTTCTAATGAATTATGGTTTTTGGATTCAGTGTGGGAAATCAAAACGTTTGATTCAGAATTACTTAAAATATAAACAAAATATTGGATCTGTTTATCTTCGCAGGTGCATGCCATCTTAAATTGTTTCAAAATCTTAATTGAAGTCAGTTGATATAAATAATATACTGAAATATTTCTATAATAATTCATAGTTTTTTCAATTTAATGGGGAAAATCAAAACGTGTCGATCAGAATGAATGAAATTATTGAAAGCCTTCTTTATTAACTCAAGATTATATTTGTTTTTATTCAAATGCGTTGTCTTAAATTATTTTAAGATGTTAATTTATATTTCTCTATAAATAAATATCTTCACTTTCAGTGATATTCAGAATAATTCACAATGGGACATTAATCAAGTTATCTGAGGACCGTGATCAATTGATATTCCTTCATTTTGGTCCAATGGAAATATTAATTAGCATAATTTATCTCTAATTAAGATTCTGACTTCAAGCACTTTATTTAGAAATTCACTGAAGCAAATACTTCGATATTCTCTTCTTGTTATATCAAGAAGTGATTCATTTGTCTTACTGAATCTTAAGGGTGTCACCAAGGGAGGTTTTGAAGCTAATTGAGGAAATCACAGTTATAACAGCTTCTTTTGGATTATGTATATTCCTAATTAAATATAACAGTTACCGCATACCCCACCGCGTAAGATGATATTTGTACCATCATATAAGTAAACAAGTAAAAAAATAAATGAACACTTTAGACAGAGGAGCCATCATTTAGGGCAAATACGAAAAATTTACCTCAAAATTCTACACAAGATCCCGTTTTATGCACAAGACTGTAATTACAAAGAAACTAACCTCAAAGTCCAATACACTGATTGTAGCTGGGGTCTTCCTTGTTGAAAACTGGTTTTATTTCGGGCTAAAATCAATGACTATAGGGTTGTTGAACCAATGAAAGCTTTGTAATATATTAGAAAACGCATCACACTTTGACGCCTTCAAAATCACTCCATTCCTCTTCTGAAGCACAAAACTCGAGCCGATCACATCCTTTTGCTTACCTACTGGTTTAACCGTCACCCAAAGATGGCTTGGTAGTTTGGGCGTCGTCTTATACTACCAGCCACAGGGCCTGAAACCAGGACGATCAGACTGAAATTTGGGTGGCGGTCTAATTGAAAGTCTCCTTCATTAACCGTCTAAATACACTGAACATATTCAGAGTTTGTTCAGTGACTTGATTAGTTACTGACCATAATTGAAATTGGTTCGTTTGTCCCAACAATTGAAAAGTTATGTCAGTTGCCATAATTCTGTTTCTTTTGACGATGACCAGGAATTCCTCTCTTGTGTTTCACACGATTTCCTTTGAGCTTATTCTTGTTATCGAGAGAGAGAGAGAGAGAGAGAGAGAGAGAGAGAGAGAGAGAGAGAGAGAGAGAGAGAGAGAGAAATTGTCCTGTGCACCAAGAATATATATGATGGAGATGAAGGTTAATGTGTAAAGCGATACTTAAAAATATTAGAATTTCTTCTCATTAAAAGACATTAATAAAATATAATTATTGTAAACAAAAAAATCATGAAAAAATTTAATAGATTGCCTTTCTTTTTTGTTTTTTTTCCTAAATTACCATTCCAAATGCGTCTCCTATTTTGCCCAAACACTTGCAATCATGTTTGTCTCTTAAAATATGTTAACTTTTTTGCTCTGTATCCATAATTACCTGTTGATATAATTGCCTTTCCAAATGAACCTCCAACTGTCCAAAGACCCGAAATCTTGTTGATCCCTTTCCAACTTTAACCAAACTAAAAGTAAAAAATAAATAAAAAATAAATAAACAAACCACCTGATTTCGCCATTGTTCCCGAGGCATGATGGTCTATTAATATTCCTTCCCAAAAATTGACGAACTGACATCCAGGGATGCAACGGCAATCAAGAAAGACTTTTTGCAAATTTGTTGTCCTGATTGTGTAATTAAGATCGGATGGACGTTTCGTTATTCATCAGCGAATGGTAAATGGTTCGCGAACACCCACACATTCATAAACATTTTCCTTGGTGGAAGGGGTTTACTAAATAGTCCTTCGTTTGTGTCTGAACGATGATTGATGAACGGGGATTGTGGGACGTCGTCACTTCTGTGTTTACATTTCTATCTAGATTTTTCTCTGATCTGTTTTGTGTCTGGTGAGATTAATGGTATTTCTGTAAGCAAATTCCTTCTTCATTATTCTGTATGTTTTTCTAAACAGACCATTATATAATCGCTGTTATATTAATGCAATTTTTTCTTCGTTATATGTGAACTAGCACCACACTAGTAGAGCAGATTTTGTTTATATACAAGAAATTGTCTTATTCTGTTATCATATATATATATATATATATATATATATATATATATATATATATATATATATATATATATATATATATATAATATATATTATATATATATATATAAAGGTTTTT
>NC_061098.1:44713388-44718388 GCF_015104395.2 Macrobrachium nipponense | reverse complement strand
TTTAAGTATTTAACGAAATATAGATATCATTATATGTGTACATAATGATTGATTGGTTATTAGCCTTGTTGGCCTTTACACATATTGACTAATATAATAATTCATCGTCATATTTCAGAGCATAAAGAAAAAGATCTCAATCATACAGTTTCTGAACAGTTTAATAATCTTTAACCTCTTCACACAATATCAAATCTCATTAAGGCTTTCATATAGTATATCCATCTATCATTCAACAATACTCTGTTGTGTAGACCGACAATCATGATCTAAGCGGAACTTTCATCATTACCGTGACAAGAGAATCTATAGCACGAAGGATACTGGGTTCCATTCTGTCCACTTATGCCTCATATCCTCCGTTGCCCACGGTTGAGTAGTGTTTTGATATATTGCTATACAGGTTTAGGACTTTCCTAAATAACAGTTTTATTTTCTATGTGTTGTCAAGCATGTTTCTACGTTTATTTATCATATATAGTTTGATCTGAAATCGAATTGAATATGACATTTATTGCTTAGAGCCCAATTTACATTTGATTTTCCCTGAGCTAATAAATATTTAATTTTTGTTTTTTCCACTTTTCAAGGTAAACTCTTTTTGGACATCTTTAAATAAATTGCAATTATAGCTTTCAAATATAAAGAAAAGGCATTGCCTTTTTTATAACATCATATATAGTAATCAAAAACAATATAAATATTTAAGCTTTTATACAACGCCAAAATGTAAATAACTAAAAAAATAATACATATAAGGTTATATATCATAGCAATTATAATTAACTACAAAATGATAAATCTAAACTTGAATATATCATAAATCATTAATTATAGAATGATGCATTTAATCATTTATATATAAGTTGAATAAAAAAAACAATACATTTCAGCTCTTATACAAATCCAGATATAATCAACTATAAAATAACACATTTAGGTTTTTGATTTCAGTATGACAGTTGCCACAAGTAGGGCAATAACTTTAAAGGAAAGACGATGGTCAGTGAACAATATTCTCTTGCCAAAATTAGAAATGAATGTCTTTGCTAACTGAGGGTTTATTTATGAATACATTGAAGAAGAACTGGACTATTTCAGACGTGGCTTACAGAACTTGGCCTATAAAGTTGAACAGCCAAAACCAACAAAGAAAATTAATTGCCATTGTATGAGGATTGGGGCATAATAATGAAGAGATGTCTTAAGCCCCTAGTCTATTACAGCCAGTCCTTTCTCTACTCTCTCTAGCTGTCTGTTTCAGGAGTCATCAAATACACCTCTCTCTCTCTCTCTCTCTCTCTCTCTCTCTCTCTCTCTCTCCTAGAAAACCAATATATCATAGCAATATTTTAAACGATTATCTGCTCCCTTTTATAGCATACTTTGGGTTATACATTTCTCCCCTTACGCGAGATTCCCTTCATTGGGCCAGGAGAGAGAGAGAGAGAGAGAGAGAGAGAGAGAGAGAGAGAGAGAGAATATTTTCTTTCACCAACCGCCTTCACTTCACTCTGCGTTATTTTTCTCCCTTATTCTCTCTCCTCTTTCGCTTTCATTCTAATTTCCTTACCACCTCGTTTCAACTGGAAACCTCCACCGGCACCTACGTTCTGAGAGACGAAGGATGGACGGTTATCTCACACCATTTCGTCTTCCAATTTATTTCAAGCGCAATTCTTCCCATTTATTTTAGGGACCTGTTTGGGAGATTGTCTCATTTCTTGATGAACGTGGAAAATATTGGTTTTTAAGTTTTTTCCCTTTTTTAAGGACATACCTTTAAATGCAATATAGAAAGATGAGAAACTAATTTAGTGTCTTTCTTGACTCAAAATCTCTTCCAAGAAGTTACACCTTCCTGAGGAAGAGACAGACTATTCTCCACAACCGGTAGAAATGAATTATCAAAAGCATCGATATGCAATTTGACTCACAATGTCAACTGAAAACTTCGCACGGAACTTCAAGATACTCTTTAACAAGAAACATTAAAACTAACTTTCTTGATTCTTCGTTAAATATCTGTCGTGTGAAATATTAAATCAATTCTGAAAAATGCTGGATCATCATTTTTATGATAAAAAAAGAATAATCCAACGTTACACGTCTATTCCCAGAGAGATGTCTAATCAACTCTGAGATGCTGAATTATTTGATAATGCTTTATTTTACAAAAATCCTGATCCCTTTATCTGAGAGATGACAGTGAATCATTACTCTAACGTTCTTAAAAAAAAAAAAAAGCATTTCGTGTATCTAATACCTATATGGGCTGCTCTGGTAACCTCTTGATAGCACAGATGAATATATCCACTGTCTTAGATCTTTAACGCTCCAAAAAAGTGTAAGGGAAGGATTCAAATATAACTTCAGCATTTTTGAAAGGTTTCGATCGTTGCTAGACGATAGAGAGCTCTTAAATTAGACCTGAGAGCTCAGAGAAGAGAGAGGGACTTCCATCTCAAGTACCAGATGGGGTATAAGGTACAGAGAATAGAAAATGAGTCTAATTCTTTAGGTCATTTCTTTTGCTACACAAAGGTGATGGTAAATATTTACTTAACCTTACTTTGTTTCTCTATTCTACGCACAATGATTTACTTATATTTTTTCATATATTTTCCACATTTAAGAACTTGTGTGGTTAATTACTACACTAAACCCGAATATAAAGTCAACAAAATACTTAGAACACCAAACCAAACTAAAATAATATATGAAGAAAAGTGTTGGTTATCAGGACCTTTGTGTAACAGGATCTACGTATGGAATTACCCATCCTTTCTTCCATGAACTCTGCTAGATATAAACTCGCCAAATTTCTTGTCCCTTTACTCCAACCACTGACTCACAACAAGTACACATTGATAAACTGGGCTTTCTTCAAAGACGACATTATCACGCTGGACTCAGGTCTGCTTCCATGGCGAGCTTTCATGTGGAATCTCTGTTTATAAATGTTCCCGTTATCGAGACTAATTGACATCCATTTTGGACAGGCTATTTCCCAATGGACGGATTCCATTGGTTTCAACATTTTTTTTTTATAGAAACCCAATTGATATATTATATAGATTATATAGATATAATATATATATATAATAATAATATATATATATATAAAAATATTAGTATATATATATTATATATAGATGTCCTGTGTTGTGTGTGGTTTGTGTATGTATGTATAGATGTATGCATGTATATGTATGTGTCTATGTGTTCGTACTTTATCAAAGCGGAAGAGAAGTATCACTCAGAAATCCCAAACCATTACTGATACGACTTTTCAGCTTCATTCTGAGAATCGACGAGATTTCTTGCCTGACGAAACTGAAAAATTGGCACAACAGAAAAACATCTGATATTTTTTTTTTTTTTTTTTTTTTGTTTTTTTTATAAATCGGATCTCCATTGAGAGGATATTGACTTTCTGTCCACTTTATTCAAAGTCTTTGACTTTCACTTCCGATGAAGGTGTTTGTTTTCTCTTTCAAGAAGATAGATTCGGTCTCCTATTTCAAACTCTCTCTCTCTCTCTCTCTCTCTCTCTCTCTCTCTCTCTCGTCTCTCTCTCTCTCTCTGAAAGAGAGGATTTAGAAAATATCGTTACTCAGACTTAACACATATTTAAGCAATTATTTCCTGAATTAATATATCTAAAACCATAGTAATACAAATTCACGCTATCAAAATTGAAGGATCATATTTAACATTCCAAATGAATGTTACTTTTCCTCCTCTGAAAGTAATTTTCAAACTCAGTGTAAGAATCTAGCGCACAACTTCTGGTATTTAATTAATGTAGATAATATTAATCCGTAATTCTGATTCCTCATTTCAATTCATCTCTTTATGAAATCTGTTTCCTGATTTTTCTTTTAAATCTCGGTGTCGAAATAGTGATGTTTGCTAAATATTTATTTAAACCCAGTTGAATAATTATTGGTGGTATGAATAGTGTAAAGTAAGGCTAAAAGTCTCATTATTATTACAATGTAGACTAATAGGCTATTTTTATATGACAAAATACTTTATTCGTTATAGAGGTCTCTGATTATTCCATTTCATGACTAAGCACCTGAACCATATAAGGCCTGATATGTCACTCGTACTGAATATATCCTTCAATAAAAACTATGAAATATTGATCTGAATTTATTATGGTGATACCTCAGTATTCTGATCTTGAATTAGATTTGGATTTGATTACAAATTATATTGCCTTATATAAATCCCTCTGGGGTTAACAAGAGAAAAAGTATATAGAAGGTTTTCCTTTAAACATTACTGAATAAGGTTTACAGAGAGCCCTCTACAACTATAAACATATCCCTTTGAATGCAATTTCTCTCTCTCTCTCTCTCTCTCTCTCTCTCTCTCTCTCTCTCTCTCTCTCTCTCTCTCTCTCTCTCTCTCGGCAAAAAAAAGAAGAGCCTTTGGAAGCTTCACTGAGCCTTCATTTCCAGCAGCGAAATCTTTCCATGACTGAAGGCGTGAAAGGATTCTTCGGTAAAGGTTGTGTAGTTCCCTGCTTTTTGTGGATGATGCAAAACCAAAGTCTATCAGTGTTCACCAGTAAAACCCACCCTATGTTATATTCGCTACTCACTTTCTCTTTTCCTAGATTATATTTCGAAATGAAAATTATGCTGCTGTGTGACCCAGACAATGAGATATTTTTTTTTTTTTTTTTTTTTTGTTTTTTTTTTTTTTTTTTTTTTGAGAACAGGTATATACTGACACTTAATACTTGGCCCTGCAGTTTATTGCTTTGTTTACCAGTGTCTCGTTGTCGCTTTCCCTCCCTTCCTGTCTGTTTAGAAAATATACTGAACAATGATAGAATAAATATATCAGGAAAACTCGTGTGAATTGCCAGACTATTAAATTTAATATTATAAGAAATAAAAGTTCTATATAACAAAATTATTTTTAGCTTAATAAATAACACATACTTCTAGAAACTTAGAAATAATGATGTCATAAAGATATCA
>NC_061098.1:44693388-44705888 GCF_015104395.2 Macrobrachium nipponense | reverse complement strand
AAATGACTATGAAATATATTAGAATCAGAGAAATACCAACGCCACGTAAGAAGGAGATGAAGGCTTCAAAATTCAGGATGACTAATTGTTATTCATCCTTCATCTCCACTGATATATGGATAATCTTTCTCAGTTCCTGTTATTCATTTACACTCTCTCTCTCTCGTCTCTCTCTCTCTCTCTCTCTCTCTCTCTCTCTCTCTCTCTCTCTCTCTCTCTCTCTCTCTTACATACACACAATGAAAACTTTCTCAGTTATTTGATATGTTCTGTATAAGGTCATATGATAATATCACTACGTACAATTCAAGTTTTAGACAGCAACAATATAACCCCACAGAGAGAGAGAGAGAGAGGAGAGAGAGAGAGAGAGAGAGAGAGAGAGAGAGAGAGAGAGAAGTTAAATGTATGTGTTTCCTCTTAAGAAAAGTAATTACTCCCTACAGAGATTAAGTTGCCCAGTAATTTCTCAGGAGGACAGAGGCATGTCATGAAGGGCGTGATATATCACCCAGTTATCGTTTAAAAGAGTAATGTATAAATATGTTTTCCTTCTCTCTTAATTTTTATTGATAAATCCTATGGACATTTATATGCAAATGTATCAGACAATTTTGTAAGCTAAAATCAAAACAGTTTCCAAATCATGTACTATTCAAAGACCATTCTTTGATAAATCCCAAATTCAGCTCTTTTGAAAATGTATCAGAAAGTTTTAAAACTAATTTCAAAACTATTTCCAAACCAGATATTATTCCCAGGCTGTTCTTCTTTGACAAATCACAATTTCACTTATATCCAAAAACCAGCATCAGTCTGGACACATGTTGAAATTTTACAATGAACGGAATCACAGTCGTCATTACATTACGATTGACACATGGTTAAAAGAAATTCCATTGCGTTATACTCATTAACTACTATGCACCACGTCAGTCCATTTTCAGATACACAGAGTTTTTACCACAGTGGACAATACTTTAGATACCAAATAAACCTGTTTGCCATCGCCACCGCTGGAAATATAACATTCTCAATCCAGAGGAAAATAAAAAAAAGGTTAGGATTTGGACAGTGAAATTGTAGGCGAGACTCCACAGGGAAATGAGGTAAATATTACAATACTATTTACCCTTGAACTGAGAAGCCTTTCATAAGGAAGGGATGAAAGGGAAAATAGAATGAAAAATAGGATTAAAAATAGGATGAAAAATAGGATTTCATTTAGAGGCATAAAAATTCTTCAGTTTCAACCTTTGTTTGTTTCGTGTTGGGAGATATATATATTCTCTACCTTCATGAAATATTATAGGATGGGTAATTCAAGGTATCAATGATAGATTTTTAGTAAAAAAATGCAATTTTAAAATATTTAACCTCAATTAGAAAAAGAGAGAGAGAGAGAAGAGAGAGAGAGAGAGAGAGAGATGAGAGAGATAGAGAGAGAGAGAGATTGAGAGAGAGAGAGAGAGAAGTATTTGTAAGATGTAAAGTAAAATAAAAAAAATGAATAAGAAATTTTAAAAGCACAAATCTTCTTACAAAGTAAAAGCGAATAGAAAAGGAGGTATTTATTTCTTTCCAGCAATTTATTTGCAATTTAATGAATTAAAACTATTATATAGATTCAATAATGAATTTCCGGTTTCTTTTTTCAAGACCCAATGTTTTCCATTGTAATATTAATCAAATTCTTGAGACCTGAGCAAAGATTCGAATAAGGTCAACTAATTGCTTTGGAATTCTCCAACCATCAAGGTTTCAGGGGTTGGGACCAATAGAAGAAAACTGATTAGATGAATTCATTAACATTCCTTCGTCTTCTTTAATTACAGGTAGACTTGAGGTATTAGGCTGTTCTGCAGAGCGACCTCTTGGACGAATTTTTTAAATCGTATGAGCTCTGCAATAAGGACGAAGATGGAGTGCAATTAGGCGTTTTTAAATAAAGATTCTTCTCTCTCTCTCTCTCTCTTCTCTCTCTCTCTCTCTCTCTCTCTCTCTCGTCGCTCTCTCTCTCTTCTCTCTCTCTCTGCTCTCTCTCTAAGTGCTATTTTCTAATGAAACGTTATGAACCTGAAAGCCATGTTATGAAACTGATCTGTTGGATGATATTTAGGATGTCAAGCCAAACTCCGGGGCACTCTCGTCCAATCAGCGATTAGGAAGGTGAAAAGGAGGAGTTTGAGTGGTTGGACAGCAAGAGAGTAAGATCCAGAATATAAAGGAGATGAGGTTCAAGGGACTAAAGGCGGAAGAAGGAGAAAATCCAACAGTTGCAGAAAGAAATAATGGAGAGGTCAGATGGATACCTAATAACGACGAAAAAGAAGGTGGGGAATTCAAATGTCAACAAATGGACGTTGATAGGGGCCGAAGGAACGTTCCAAATACTCTTCAGTAATACTTTCAGTAATGCCTACAGTACGCCACACGAGGAACACACCCGGCACTACCGCACTCCGGCCTGGATAAAATCATGATAGAAAATAGTAAAAAAAAAAAAAAAATCGGCTAATGTTTAAACACGAATCGAATTAAATATTTAAAAGAAGTCAACAACACGACATTGAATCAGCGACAGTTCATTTCAACACAGCGTTGCACACAGCAGTTCCCTGAAAGGAATTTGTTATTTTGCAAATGATCGAGTACCGAACCAATGTTCTCTCATGAGGCTGTTCGCTCCAAATAGCTTCCCATTTGCTGTGACACGTTGATGTTGTCGCCATTTCTCTTGCCTTAAAAGCTTGCTGTTGGGGTCAGTTTGCGTGTGTGTGTATACACACACACACACACACACACACACACATATATATATATATATATATATATATATATAATATATATATATATATATATATATATATATATATATATATATAATAAGAATGAAACATACATACTGATGAAAAGCTACAACACACAGGTAAAGCTTATAAAAGACTGAAAAAGACTGATGAAAGGTTTAAAAAGACAAGTAAAGCCAGAAAAAGACTGAAAAAGACTGGCAAAATGACTGAAAAAGACTGATGAAGGTTAGAAAAGACAGGTAAAGCTGAAAAAGACTGAAAATTACGAAAATGTACTGAGAAACGGACTGTTAAAAAAATACTGGCAAAAAGACTAAAAAAAACTATAAAACATGATGATGAAAAGACTGAAAACAGACCGACATGGCTGAAAAGACTGAAAAAAGGAAAAAAAAAAGAAGAAAATAAACAAGGCAAGGTTATTTTATAATACAATGCACATGTAACTTAAGATATGATGTCAAAGATAGTCATGTACTTTTATTTGTAGATCTTTTTTTCCTTCAGTACTTTTTTTTTCAGAAGTTGATCAAAATGTAATTTAGTTACCAATGATTGTGGAATTATTTGTACTGAATCTTGCTTCCAACAAAACACCAAGAAAAAAAACAGATCATTTGCACCTGGTATGAAATGACCTAGTTTTCAATATTTCATTTTATATAGTAATAGTTTCTGTATTATGGCATATTAAGAAATATATAAAAAGACTCTAACGAAATCATAGTACTGAATAAAGCTCCGAATTTCAAAGTTTTGATAAATTTTACTTTGTTTGCAAATATAAAATAATAAATATTGATAAAAACAAGAAGAAATAGTCTTCAATTCAAAGATATTTAACCCAGCGAAGAGGAGTCCGCAGAGGCAGCTTTCCATATTGAATTTCAAAACATCAAAAGCTTTGATACCGAAGTTTATGATGTTGATTGAAAGGCGCTACAGTTATTCTCGCAAGTTGGAGAGATCCAGGTCTTAACCGGTGAGGAGTACGAATTGATCCATTATCTGGCGGTTGCAAATTGATCCTTTGAAATTAATGGTGATCAGAGAAGGGGATTTGTTCCATTTCGTACCTGGAGATTGCCCTGGAATACCGATCTAAATCCAATGACTAATGAATGTAGTTTATGCTGAAATCACCGGTGGATTATGTGTAGAGCGGCCTGCTGTCATTGGAACAAGAGAGAGAGAGAGAGAGAGAGAGAGAGATATGAAGGTTTCATATATTACTTGAAACTAACAGCTTTTAATTCCTGTAGCTCAAAATAAACATTTCGTCGAATTCCTTTCATCATTCATTCCTAGCATAATGAATTTCAGGGAAAATTGTTAATTATTCTTATATATTCATTTTCTCCAACAGTATAATCACTTATTTGAATTTTCATGTCGATTGCAGAAATCTTGGCGAGAGATGAGCTGGAAGGAGGCGAGAGAAATCCCAGAGAGGAAACACTCATTGATCCTACTGACGGTGAAGGTGAAAGTGACTTCCTTTGAAATACACTGGAGTAAACAAAGCGAAAGATAGTGGGACCTTATATTGTGAGACGTATAAGAGACAAAAACAACACGAAGCAGGTAAGGCAGCAGCATCTTTACAAAGAGTTGTGAAGTAGAAGGAATATTGATGGGAACCTTTTTTTACCGAACACGAATAGATTACAGAGACATCTGTTACTTACACTGCCACCATAATTTACAAACAGAATCAGTGATTATTCACAAGATATATTTAATCGACTGAATGCTGTATCATCTGGTTTTTTGTTACTTGAAAATCGAGGATTTCATGAGATATGATTATTGCTGTAATAATAATTCATCATCAATCATGAGGATTCGTGATTGGTTTATGAACAATTATTAATTCATACAACAATAATTAACAGTGGTGTAATTACGATGCCATAAATCTGTTTCCTTCTAGATTAACGATAATTGAATAGTGTGTCAGGTAGGGAGAGAGAGTGAGAGAGAGAGAGAGAGAGAGAGAGAGAGAGAGAGAGGAAAAAATAGTTATTAATACAATCTCACAGGGACTCTAATAACATACCCACTCGTCACGAGAGAGAGAGAGAGAGAGAGATTTAAAAAAACTATTCTAACTAAAGCGATACTTCTCAGAACATCTCTTAAGAAGAACGGAATAGTAATATATATCATTTCAAATATATTCTAATAACGAGAGCTGATATTAAGCAGTTTCCAGAACAGCCCTTGTCACTTTATTCGTAAAAGATTGAAATGAAATCATCCAAGTCCAATTGTTTTAGAAAGTGATTCCTATATAGACTCATCCGGAACTATGTAATGTTGACGTATTTATTTTCCCCAACAAAATCCTTCAGAATTGACCATAATCAGTTCATATTCAAGCATTATTCCTTCATTGCTTCATCTAGATCCATAATTTTGTCAAGAGCCTTTTTGGTTATTTAATATAATTGATATCCATAAGTAATAGTTTACTGGATTTTTATGTCAGTTTTAATTTAAAGGATCATCCAAAATAGCCTGGAGGATTATTTTGGGATATTAACCTTTAAGTCTTAACTATCATATAATATACTTACATTATTTTTATTTATTTATTAAATTTTTAATAAACATTTCTTTTATTTAATACGTTATCTCTCTCCTTAACGTATTTCCCATTACCTTTTTCCACTCCTTTCTAATGAACACATTAATAATCACTGGAAGCTTGAATTTCAAGTCAATGGCCCCTATCGTGGGCCAGTTCCATAGGAAGGTGGGGCTCATCTTCAGAATAATAATAATAATAATAATAATTAATAATAATAATAATAATAATAATAATAATAATAATAATACCCCAGATGTGACGCTGATTGACAAAATCAAGAAGAAAGCATAACACATTGATGTTGCAATACCATAGGACACCGAGTTGAAGAGAAGAAAAGAGAAAAGATTGATAAGTATCAGACCTGAAAATAGGAATAAGAAGGATATGGGTAAGCTTCCCTTTCTCTTATGGTTACGTTTGTTTTTGTTTCTTACCGTGTGATCTCCGATTTTTGTTTACCTTGTAACTTTCTTTTCAACTATATCTCACTTGTGCCTCGACAATGTCTCATTAAAGGACGAAAGTGCTCGGCTAGAATTTCTGCCTATTATTTCTCCTGTGGTATTCGCTTATATCATAAAGTCATGTGCATCTACTGTCATTTTTTAAGTATATACATAAGTATATATTAAGATATATACATATGTATATAGATATGTGTATAGACATATATGTATATATATTACGCCTAGGGTTATGATTAATGATATATTGCCAATATGTTCGCTGTGACCTATTGGCATGTGGAGAAGCAATGACCTGAGAAAAGCTGATCAATGGTTTCTGTGGGTGGCGTGATATTAAAACTGCATGGAAAGACAAGTCAATGTACTCAGTTCATAAACTCTTTCCAAAGTGCCTTTGGGAAACTGGTTTTAGCCAGTAATGTGAGGCGTTGTTTAAATGTGCATTCGTATGTGCGTGTGCGCCTCTTCTGTTCTTAATGTACACCTACCCAAGTCTATGGGGGATTGGCATAGAGGCGGCTTTGAGAGAAAGGCAGGATGCCGTGGAAGTGCAGCGAAAGTCTCTTTATAATATCAGTGCTTGAAATATTCCAGCTGCTTGGGTGAGGCTTATAATATTTTAGCCAAAGAGTGGCTTGTTACCTATTTAACATTTTATGGGAATATTCAATCTTTGACTTTGTTGTTAAACTTATGTATGTACTTACGAGTGTTTCTCATGTCTTTGAAACAGACGGTTCTGGCAAGGAACTATGGGGAAATAGACATTTGGTGTGACCATTACTATTTAGACATTTTACTGTTGGGGTTTTTTTTAACTGAAGTAAGTTAGTCAGTAAGACTTGATTGATTCATTATCTTTTCATTGTTAATAAATGTATTTCTTATAATGCAACTCTCTCATTTTGATTACCTGTTAGAGTGGAGAGAAAGAGGTGAAGAGAGAGGAGAGGAGAGAGAGAGAGAGAGAGAGAGAGAGAGAGAGGAGGAGAGAGAGAGCGGTCGCTTGACGAGAGAAGAACAGAAAAGAAAAGTCACGAGCCGCTGGTTGCTTAGAGAGAGAGAGAGATTTATTTGTTGTTTGCCTGACGCTCGAGTTACACGTTTACCAAATGAATAATGAGGATCATATCCTCATTACAGGTGGTGGCAGCTGGCAAAAAGCGATATTAAAAGTTTTTTATGCCTGAGTACACCAATGAAGAGATAGGTGACCAGTTAGGAAATAAAGGGGTTATGGCTTTAGTGATAGTTTTCGAATTACAAAGCCTTTTATGGGATTGTGGAAAATTGTTAAATTGTTAGTTTTCAGTTACTAAGTGAGAAAAAAATTAGAAATATCCATCCAGGAGGGTGTAAGGCTGAGGAAAAAAAATGTATTAGAGTCAACAAATTTGCCCATACCGAGATCCTCCAGGGCGTGAGAGTAACTCAGTCTGGTTTGTGAGTGAGTGATTGTCAGGTGCCTTCTTGCTGAGCGCGTTTTGCGTCTTGTGCCGACGAGATTCGCGTATTTGCGCAGATTCCGGGTTGTTTTCTCTTATTTTGAACATGTAATGTTACAGTGTGTTTATTTTTAATCCTGGGGGCTTTTTTTGAGACGGGTTTAAGAAGTCAACATTTGTTTTTCTTTGCCTATAGTAGCAGAAGTGTCGTGTTTTTCTTATTGGCGCGTGTTTAGAATAGACGCATTCGTCTTTGTTTAACGTAATAAGGGTGTATAAAGATGTTTTTTATGCATGCGAACTGTGCTTGGATAGCATATTTTGCTTGGAGACAAAGCGCCCACCATTTCCTACGGGCTCAGCAGATTTCTGCTAACCGACACAGGGAGGTATTGCAAGGGGAGTATGGCCTGCCTCGGGGGATAGTACATGGGAGGGTACTACTGGCCTGCCTAAGGGGGTATTGCAAGGAGATGGGGAGTTACTCAGACACCATTCAAGGGGGATGTTCTAACGGGAGGGTGAACTCGTCCTTCCTTTTTTTTTTCTTTGTCGGGCTGTTGGAAGACGAGTCTGGCCTTGACAATGAATGCTAGGACATCAGCTGATTGATTAGTTGATGAAGTGAAACGCCCGTAGTCTTTTTTTTAGAAAAGAGATTTTCTTTCTCTTGGATGAAGAGAAAAGGAAATAAAAAGAGATTTTCTTTCTCGTGAATGAAGAGAAAATGGTAGTTAACATGCACGGGATGTGTTGTATGTTTTCCTTATGCTTGGAAGACACAAATATAATGGGGATACACAGATTATTTTTTTTTTTGTTGTGTTGGAGGGATTACATTGAAATGCCGATGATTGTTGTTGCATCTGTGTTGGTTGTGTGGGTGTGGCAGTGGTGGTATATCATGGTGTTGCATCTGGTGTTGATTGTGTGCGTTCAGCATTACTGGTGTATGCTATCTGAATTACACCCTTGCTTGAGATCTTTGCAAGAGAATTGTTACTATGAGTTATTATTATTATTATTAATTATTAGACATGAGATGTTTCATGGGAGGGTTGCTTAAGTAATAATTATCATTATGGGGGACTTGTTTTGCAAGAGATTTGTGATATTTCATGGGAGATTAATAAATTATCTTATGATATTACATATAATTATTCATGGAGAATTATTACAATGAAATTTATATGAGAATCTTGTGTTAGTTATTTGTTGAATTTTTATGACTTTGGAGAATATTTCAGTCATTCATGAGCGATGAGTTTTGCTGAATCTTGAGGAATCTGACTGAATCTTGGTGAATTGGGTTGAATCTTGCTGAACTTTTGCTGAATGAAATTTTGTGCTGAATTTTGATTTTGATGGATAAGCATTAACATTGATGATGTTTTTATACTAATACTGGTGATTTTGATGATAGCAATTTTGGTTATTTTGCTGATAATGATATTTCTGATACTGATTTTTTTTGTACTAATACATGGGTGTTGTAATGCTATCTAGGGTGGTGAAATCTTTTTTGAATTTGGGAGGGGGACTAACAACACATTAGTTTTTTTTTTTTTTTTCCTTTTTTTTATGAGTTCAGCAATAATGCTTGACATCTAGTGAGTCACGGGAGATAGTTAACAATGCCGTTGATTTTTCTTTTCTCCTTTCTTTGGAAGTTAGCCATCGCTGACACAAGTTTTTTTTTCATCATGGGTGAATTTGAATTTATTTTTTCTCTCCAGTTGGTGTGAGTATTTTTTAATGTCTCAGTTCGTGACTTAGAGTCATTATTTGGGAACGTGTTTGTGTTTCAGCTATTTGATGCTGTAGAGAAATTTACGGGAGAATTCTTGCATGGTTTTGAATGCATACATTATGGCACTAAATTTTTTTTTTTTTTCTCTGGATATTATGTTCCAGAAATTGTGAGTTTCTTGCACAATACCTTTGTTGTATTTGTGACAACTTTGTGAGAGATAGGAAACTTGGTTAAGTTTTCTAGTGGCCTATGTCGTAGTGTATATGGAAAAGTCTTGGCTAAGACACTTCTTTTTGGAGTTTTGTTTTGTTATAAGGAGTTGTAGCACATTGTGATTTTTTTCTAGAATTTTCTAGACAGTTTTTTATTTGCCGAGTTTTTGCCCTTTTTTAGCAGTTATGCTAAATTGAGAGAGTTTTATAGTTTTTGACTATAACAATGTGTTATTCTCTGGAGAAATTGAGATATATTATTTGGATTAATTGGGAGGTATATTATTTTGGAGGTATAATTTAGGAGTTATAATTGAGATATAATTGGAGATATATTTTTTGGCCATTTTGATATTTGCCAATGGTGATGAGAGCTACGTTTAGTTCAATTATTTTGCTGCCATCTTTGTTGCAAATGGACACACATTTTATTGGAGATTATGGGGCAATATTTGTGAGTGTGTGAGTTAGATGCTTTGAGTGCACATTTTTTTGGAGATAGGATTTCATTTTTTTGATATTCCTTTTTTGGAGTCTTGTTTTATTCCACATGGAGTATTGGGGATATAGAGGTAAATATTTTTTATTTGCCGAAATAGAGGTGATTATTCGTTATTCCTGAGTGGTGTTTTTTTTATTAACATGTGGCTATCAGAGAAATTAGAGGGAATATATGGATGTGGTTATTAACCAATGGAGGAAATATTTTTTTCACTGGAGTGTTTCTCATTATTTAATATGGTGTCACGTAATTATGTATGGAGGTGGAATTAATCTTGGGCGGGTGACCCTTTTTTTGTGGGTATGGATTTTTTTGTTTTGTTTTTTTCGAGCAAAGAGAAGATTTCTGTGGTTCTTTCTTTTTGGTTTTCGTGACTATTTGGAGGCGAGTGGCATTACTGCATTGTGGTCCTATGGAGATGTTGTGCATTTTTTATGTTCACAAGTGTATTATTTTTGGAGGCATATAATTGGGCAAAGTCATGTTGACAGAATACGTCTTTGAGACAAATTTTTGAACACATTAGTCATATCCTGGAGTAATTTGTGAAATGCGCCTACTTCGTGTCAGTTAGACGTTTTTTGAGAACCATGAGTTTTCCAAACTTGTGTGTCTGACTAGACATTTTTTATGCTGCTGTTTGAGCTCATGTCTGCAGGTGGATTTTCTGCTGACAAGCGCTGTGTGCTGTTCCTTTTCCTCTGGTAATGATTGCTCAGAGTTTTTGCAATATCTTGGAAAATGTTTGACAATAGCATTTCACGAAAGTGCATGTGTAAGAGTTGCTTTCTGGACATGTCCAGTCGATAAAGTTGCTATGTCGAGGGAAATTCCGTAACTTTACATGGGGCATTTCTTGGGAAAAACGCGGGGGGTTTTTATGCATATTATACATGTATTATGTATCTTGTGATGTGGGGAAATTTACTTGTGATTATCTATATTTTATTTTGCTTCCTTTTCCTACGAGAGATATAATTGGGGGATTGAGATTAAATAGCATTTCTTTTTGGACGGGAGATGTAATTTTTCGGGGGTTGTTATTTGCGTAAATGGGAGTTTGACATTAAGTCTCATTGTACTTAATTGTATGAGCAGTAAAGGGGTTTTTGCTGTTAAACATTGGAGATTTTTACTGATTTTGTGGGTTGTTCAAATATCAGAGCTTGAGAGAACATTTTTGGGTCTGGGCGTGTTGCGTGATACTTTTTTTTTCCTTGGGCTCATTACGATTTTTTTTCTTTTTTTTTACTTATGAGAACATTTGAGTTTGAAATGTGAGTGCAGAAAATCCGTGGAGTTGCTGTGAGTTTTTTGGTTGTGTGTGTGCTGATTTGTGAGTTTTGGAGAATTGAGTTGGAGAACTTGATGTTTTTTTTTCTTTGAGAGTTATGATAATGACTTATGATTTAGTAGTCATATTAAGTGGAGTTAATTGGGAGACGTTCAGTTAGTATTTCTGACTTTTTGAGATCGTTGTTTGATAGAAGTAGTATGTCTGGGGTTAATTTTCTTAGATTGACCAATCACTTGACTGACATACTAACACATCAAAAAGTCGTTTCCCAACGCTAGCAAGACATCCACCAGCCGTGCAGAGAGGTTGCTGTCGTTTTTGTCCATGGTGATCACGAGAATTCTGCAACGTGTCTTTTGGGATCTGCTGAAGTCGTGAGAAGTCTTCTACAATGAGGGAGGCATTCCGTCTTCCTACAGTCTGCTACAGTTCGAGCAGCTAGTTGCAGACAATCAAAGAGTGATATTCAAGAATCCACGATGAGAGAAAATTCTAGTGTTATTTGGAGAAATGAAGCATGATAAGACTTTATTTTATAATGCCAGAACGTGCAGTTATTACTTATATTTTATTTTAAGCCGGCCAATGTGTTTTTATATTATATAAGCTGTTTTGTTTGACCAATTTGCTAGGCGGGAGCTAGCATTGGTTAGCGGCCAAGCCATATTACTCCTAGGGTTATGATTAATGATATATTGCCAATACGTTTCGCTGTGACCTATTGAAATGTGGAGAAGCAACGATCTAAGAAAAGCTGATCAATGGTTTCTGTGGGTGGCGTGATATTAAAACTGCATGGAAAGACAGTCAATGCACTCAGTTTTCATGAACTCTTTCAAAGTGCCTTTGGGAAACTGGTTGTAGCCAGTAATGTGAGGCGTTGTTGAAATGTGCATTAATATGTGCGTGTGTGCCTCTTCTGTTCTTAATGTATACCTACCCAAGTCTATGGGGGATTGGCATAGAGGCGGCTTTGAGAGAAAGGCAGGATGCCGTGGTGCTCAGCGAAAGTCTCTTTATAATATAGCGCTTGAAATATTCCGGCTGCTTGGGTGAGTCTTATAATATTTTAGCCAAAGAGTGGCTTGTTACCTATTTAACATTTTATGGGAATATTCAATCTTTGACTTTGTTGTTAAACTTATGTGTGTACTTACGAGTGTTTCTCATGTCTTTTGAAACAGATGGTTCTGGCAAGGAACTAGGGGGGGAGAACGAGGAAGTCCGATGGGGAAATAGACAGTTTGGTGTGACCATTACTATTTAGGCATTTTACTGTTGGGGTTTTTTAACTGAAGTAAGTTAGTCAGTAAGACTTGATTGATTCATTATCTTTTCATTGTTAAAAATTAATAAATGTATAATAAGCAACTCTCTCATTTTGATTACCTGTTAGATGAGGAGAAAGAGGTGAA
>NC_061098.1:44673086-44692888 GCF_015104395.2 Macrobrachium nipponense | reverse complement strand
TAGGAAAAAACCACCTTTGTTCAAGCTGACTCCAAGGAAGAGGTTGAAGCCCTTCGCCAGCAGTTCCTACGCAACAGCGCCCTTAATTTCACAATTGAATTCAGCAGCGAAGATCGGCTCCACTTCCTCGACGTCCTAATTACGAAGACTACCCCGAAGATGACCACCACTGTCTACACCAAATCTACCAACTTGGGACTTTGCTTAAATGGAGAGAGTGAGTGTCCTGCGAGGTTCAAGACCACCACCGTCAGGGCCTTCGTAGGAGGGCCGTTAACGCACTCTTCAGCGTGGCAGGACACCCACGCAGAACTGGACCGAGCCTCACAAATGATGATTAACAACGGTTACTCCAACAAGCTGATCAACAGGGAGATCAGAACAGCCTTAAACAAATGGTACATGGAGGACGGAGAGAATAAAGAGAATCCCCCTCCGAGGATAGACGTATTTTCTACAAGTCCTTCATGCACCAGGGATACAAAGAAGAAGAGAGATGCCCTCAAAGAAGATTGTGGAAGGAAGAGAACGTCACCCCCGTGAGGAAGGGGAAGAGGGGGGGCTCTCTCTTATAATCTTATTATAAGAACAGGAGAACAAGGGACCTGATTATGAGAAATAACCCCACCCTGCCTGAAGGAGACCCCCTGAAGCAGAATAACGTCGTCTACCGGTACACATGCCCTATCCAAGGATGTCCTGGAGTTTATATAGGTATGACAACGTTACGACTGTCTAAGAGGATCTCATGTCACGCCCAGAACGGTGCCATAGAACACCACGCCCTCACCGCCCACCAACAGCACGTCGTGCGAGAGAATATCGTAAAGAACTCAGAGATAATTGGGAGAGCCCCCGATATGCCACACCTACGCATCCTTGAGGCGTTATTCATCCTTGAACAAAATGCCTTCCTTAATAGACACAGGAACCCTTCCTGCTGCCCACCTGTGTAAGGAAGACCAGCAACCTCCCCCCCCCCCCCCCCCGCCCCCCCCCCTCACCAGACGAGAACACCAGCGCCCAGGACGGGACCAATATCAAAAGAGGTTGGTAGAAATACTAAGAGTTACGTCACCACGGTCGCAGCAATGAAAACCCTGCTCCAGGTGACACACACACCTGAGAAGGTCAACGCGCCTCGAGAGTTTCCGACGTCTAGCTGCTAGCCAATGAAAAGTCGAGCACCCTCCGGGTCCTGCAGGAGCAGCCATAGCAGCGCCGCAAACCATGATATATAGCGAAGGACTCACTACTAAGATTCAGCCCTCCAGCAACCATCGCTGTGACCATGCCCTGGCAGATCTGGGCGAAACGTCAGAGAGAGAGAGAGAGAGAGAGAGAGAGAGAGAGAGAAGAGAGAGAGAGAGAGAGAGAGAGAGAGAGAGAGAGAGAGAGAGAGAAACTTGTAGCAGTAATATATGTATATAGCAGTAATAAAGATAATTCAAATATGAACTACACTGGATTTGACGATCCCCTTTAGCACTTTGCTTGCCAGTTTCAGCAACATTGAGAAATGCTTAATAAGGAAAATAGAGAAGACTCTATACAAAATTATTGGAGCTGATGCAGCAATCCTTTTCAATAATAATAATAATAATAATAATAATAATAATAATATAATAATAATAATAATAATAATAATAATAATAATACAAAAAGGCAAAGTAACGAGAAATGAAGGGATAAAGCTACCAGATGGGAGCAACATCAAACACATAGATGAGACAGGATACAAATACCTGGGAATAATGGAAGGATGGGATATAAAAAACCAAGAGATGAAGGACACGATCAAGAAAGAAGATATGCAGAGACTCAAGGAGATACTCAAGTCAAAACTCAACGCCGGAAATATAGATAAAAGCCATAAACACATGGGCAGTTCCAGTAATCAGATACAGCGCAGGAATAGTGGAATGGACGAAGGCAGAACTCCGCAGCATATATCAGAAAACCAGGAAACATATGACAATACACAAAGCACTACACCCAAGACCAAATACGGACAGACTATACATAACACGAAAGGAAGGAGGGAAAGGACTACTAAGTATAGAGGACTGCGTCAACATCGAGAACAGAGCACTGGGGCAATATCTGAAAAGCAGTGAAGACGAGTGGCTAAAGAGTGCATGGGAAGAAGTACTAATAAAAGTAGACTAAGACCAAGAAATATACAGAGACAGGAGAACGACAGACATAACAGAGGACTGGCACAGCAAACCATTGCACGGATAATAAATGAGACAGACTAAAGAACTAGCCAGCGATGACACATGGCAATGGCTACAGAGGGGAGAGCTAAAGAAGGATACTGAAGGAATGATAACACCGGCACAAGATCAGGCCCTAAGAACCAGATTTGTTCAAAGAACGATAGACGGAAATAACATCTCTCCCATATGTAGGAAGTGCAAAACGATAAGTGAAGCCATGAACCACATAGCTAGCGAATGCCCGGCACTTGCACAGAACTAGTACAAAAAGAGGCATGATTCAGTGGCAAAAGCCCTCCACTGGAACCACCTGTGCAAGAAACATCAGCTATCTTGCAGTAATAACTGGTACGAGCGCCCAACCTGAGGGAGTGATAGAAAACGATCAGGCAAAGATCCTCTGGGACTATGTTATCAGAACGGATAGGGTGATACGTGCAAATAGACCAGACTTGACGTTGGTTGACAAAGTCAAGAAGAAAGTATCACTCATTCATGTTGCAATACCATAGGGACACCAGAATTGAAGAGAAAGAGAGGGAAAAATGGATAAGTATCAAGATCTGAAAATAGAAATAAGAAGGATATGGATATGCCAGTGGAAATCGTACCCATAATCATAGGAGGACTAGGCACGATCCCAAGATAGTAAGAAAAGTGATGGACTCCTAAGGAGGCAGGATGCAACCCAGAACCCCACAATATAGATACCACCCAGTCGAATTGGAGGACTGTGATAGAGCAAAAAAAAAAAAGAAAAGAAAAAAAAAACAATAATAATAATAATAATAATAATAATAATAATAATAATAATAATAATAATAATAATAATAATAATAATAATAATAAAATGTGGCGCCGTGGCAGAGTGGGTTAGGCCGTCAATTGACTGCTTAAGAAACATTAGGGCTGGTCAGTCGTTGGATGGGTGACCGCTCTCCTCGGCCTTGATTCCTTGGGAAAGGATCTTTACCATAATTTCCTCAGTCTACTCAGCTGTAAATGAGTACCTATTCCTAATGGACAAGAGAAGAAAATAGGGAAATATGGAGATGCTATATGAGAAGCAACCCGACAGAGAGAGGAGAAGATATAGAAGAGGAATAACACCCCCCAAACAGAGCAGAGGCTGGCAGGCCAAGTAAGGAACATAAAAAAAAGAACTGGCACTCCCCAACAGAAAGAGAGGAATTGGAAAGGGAAATGACACACGGCAACGAACTACAAGAAGACGAACTGAGAGACGATGCCATAGAAAACGACACAAGAGGTATCAAACAACGACACAAGAAGAAACACCGACGAAATAACAGACAGGACAGAATGGGTGGAAAAGATCAGACATGGATGAAGCAGATACGAGAGAACAAAGATCCCCTCCATGAAAGCCTACAAACACCAAGAAATTAAAGGAGAAAACAAGTGAGGTCAATGAAACAATGAGACTAATACACACCACCAATATCACAGAAACAAATAACTTGACATATGCAGGAGCAAGATTAGTCGCAGAACTGATGGGGATACGAATACCATCACCACCAGCACAACCAACCCAACAGAACCCAAAACAGCAACCACCTTGGAAAAGGTGCCTGGAAAAGCAAATCATGGTGATGAGATCTGACTTGAGTAAACTGAAAGAGATGGCCAAAAAAAGGATAAGAAGCAAGAAAACAAGGGAGGAACTCAACGAGAAATACAAAGTACACGAGAGGGGACTAAACAACACAATAGAAGATGTAAAACAGAGGCTTAAGGCCAAAGCACATAAGATCCAATGGTACATGAACAGGAATAAAGGATACCAACAGAACAAACTATTCGGAACCAACTAGAAAGACTCTACAGCCAACTAATAGGGGAAGATAACCACCAAGAAATTCCTGAAGCCGAACCAACGTAAAGAGACTCTGGAAAACCAAAAATCTGGAGCAATCCGGTATCACACAACAAACATGCAACAGGGCTCCAGGAAGTCAAGGCTGAAGAAACAGGGAGAATATAACAAAGATTCACTGGGATCACGACAGACACAGTCAGACACCAACTAAAGAAAATGCCCAGCTGAAAAGCCCCAGGTCCCGATGAAGTCCATGGATACTGGCTCAAAAACTTCAAGGCCCTACACCCAAGAATAGCAGAACAACTCTAGTATTGTATCACAAATCACCATGCACCCAAATGGATGACCACAGGAAGAACATCCTTAGTCCAGAAAGACATGAGTAAGGGAAATATAGCCAGTAACTACAGGCCTATCACCTGCCTATCAATAATGTGGAAGTTACTAACAGATATCATCAGCGAAAGGCTATACAACTTCCTAGAGGATACAAACACCATCCCCCACCAACAGAAAGGCTGCAGAAGGAAGTGTCGGGCACAAAATACCAGCTCCTAATAGACAAAATGGTAATGAAGAACAGTAGGAGAAGGAAAACCAACCTAAAAATGGCATGGATAGACTATAAGAAAGCCTTCGACATGATAGCACACACATGGCCAATAGAATGCCTGAAAATATATGGGGCAGAGGAAAACACCATCAGCTTCCTCAAAAATACAATGTGCAACTGGCATACAATACTTACAAGCTTTGGAATAAGACTAGCAGAGGTTAATATCAGGAGAGGGATCTTTCAGGGTGACTCATTGTCCCCACTACTCTTCGTAGTAGCCATGATTCCCATCACAAAAATACTGCAGAAGATGGATGCTGGGTACCAACTCAAGAAAAGAGGCAACAGAATTAACCATCTGATGTTCATGGAAGACATCAAGCTGTATGGTAAGAGCATCAAGGAAATAGATACCCTAATTCAGACTGTAAAGATTGTATCTGGGGACATCAGGATGGAGTTTGGAATAGAAAAATGTGCTTTGATCAACATACAAAAGGGCAAAGTAACAAGCACTGAAGGGATAAAGCTACCAGATAGGAACAACATCAAACACATAGATGAGACGGGATACAAATACCTGGGAATAATGGAAGGAGGGGATATAAAACATCTAGAGATGAAGGACACGATCAGGAAAGAATATATGCAGATACTTAAGGCGAAACTCAAGTCAAAATTCAATGCTGGAAATATGATAAAAGCCATAAACACATGGGCATTGCCAGTAATCAGATACAGCACAGGAATAGTGGAATGGACGAAGGCAGAACTTCGCAGCATAGACCAGAAAACGAGGAAACATATGACAATACACAAAGCACTACACCCAAGAGCAAATACGGACAGACTATACATAACACGAAAGGAAGGAGGGAGAGGACTACTAATCATAGACGACTGTGTCAACATCGAGAACAGAGCACTGGAGCAATATATGAAGACCAGAGAAGACGAGTGGCTCATGAGTGTATGGGAAGAAGGACTGATAAAAGTAGACGAAGACCCAGAAATATACAGAGACAGGAGAAAGACAAGCAGAACAGAGGAATGACATAACAAACCAATGCACGGGCAATCAGCGATGACACGTGGCAATGGCTATTGAGGGGAGAGCTTAAGAAAGAAACTGAAGGAATGATAAAAGCGGCACAAGATCAGGCCCTAAGAACCAGACATGTCCAAAGAGCGATAGATGGAAATAACATCTCTCACATATGTAGGAAGTGCAATACAAAATATGAAACCATAAACCACATAGCAAGCAAATGTCCACCACTTGCACAGAACCAGTAGCAAAAGCCCGCCACTGGAGCTTGTGCAAGAAACACCAGCTACCTTGCAGTAATAAGTGGTACGAACACTAACCTGAAGGAGTGATAGAAAACGATCAGGCAAAGATCCTCTGGGACTATGGTATCAGAACGGATAGGGTGATACATGCAAATAGACCAGACGTGACGTTGATTGAAAAAATCAAGAAGAAAGTATCACTCATTGATGTTTCAATACCATGGGACACCAGAGTTGAAGAAAAAGAAAGGAAAAAATGGATAAGTATCAAGATCTGAAAATAAAAATAAGAAGGATATGGGATATGCCAGTGGAAATTGTACCCATAATCATTGGAACCTTAGGACGATCCCAAGATCCCTGAAAAGAAATCTGGTAAAACTAGAGGCTGAAGTAGCTCCAGGACTCATGCAGAAGAGTGTGATCCTAGAAATGGCGCACACAGTAAGAAAAGTGATGGACTCCTAAGGAGGCAGGATGCAACCCGGAACCCCACGCTATAAATACCACATAGTCGAATTAGAGGAGTGAGATAGAGCAAAAAAAATATATATATAAATATATAAATAATAATAATAATAATAATAATAATGAATAATAATAATAATAATAAATAATAATAAATAATAATAATAATAATAATTATAATGGCAAAAAATTGACCTAATAGTTTTTGTACGGTGACTACAATCTACCTATAATATCATCAATCTAATTAACTGTCCCCAAAACATTCACTTTCCAAAACACGACACCTAACCAGCGTTAGCTCTGCTAATTGCGGTACCAAAAGAAGGATAAATACAGTAATTTGTCCATTAATAATGGAAGTCAGCTGACGTGAATAATGCAGCTAAAAACATTTTCTAATCATTTATAGTTTTGAGATCCAGTGTGGAAAATTAAAACGCATGATTGAGAAATACTTAAAATGAGAATAAAATTATTTCTATACTCGAGATTAAATCTGTTTATCTTACCAGATGTATGTTGTCTTAAACTGTTTCAAAATTTCAATTGAAGTCAGCTGATAAAAAAATGTACTGAAGTATTTCTGCAATAATTCATAGTTTCCAATTGAATGTGAAAAAACAAAACGTGTCGGTCAGAATGAATGAAAATACTGAAAGCCTTTTTTATGACCTTGCATTAATATGTTTGTCTATGCAAATAAGTCGTCTTAAATTATTTCTAAATCCTAATTTATATTTCTCCATAAATAAATATCTTCACTTTCAGTGATATTCAGAATCATTCAAAATGGGAAATTAACCAAGTTATTTGAGAACCGTGAACAATTGATATTCCTTCATTTTGGTCCAATGGAAAATATTAATTAGCATAATTTATCTCTAATTAAGATTCTGGCTTCTAGCACTTTATTTAGAAATTCACTGAAGCAAATACTTCTATATTCTTTTCATGTTGTATCAAGAAGTGATTAATTTGTCTTACTGAGTCTTATGGGTGTTACCAAGGGAGGTTTTGAAACTAATAGAGGAAATCAAAATTATGATTGCTTCTTTTAGATCATATATATTCCTAATGAAATATAACAGTTAATGCATACCACACCGCGTAAGACGACACTTGTACCATCAGATAAGTAAACACGTAAATAGATAAATGAATACTTTAGACAGAGGAATACGAAAAATTAACCTTAAAATTCTACTCAAGATACCGTTTAAAGTACAAGACTGTAATTACAAAAGCACTAACCTCAAAATCCAGTACACTGAATGTACCTGGGGTCTTCCTTGTTGAAAACTGTTTTTATTATTTCGCGCTAAAATCAGTGACTATAGGGTTGTTGAACCAATGAAAGCTTTGTAATATATTAGAAAACGCATCACACTTTGACGCCTTCAGAATCACTCCATTCCTCTTCTGAAGCACAAAAGTGAAGCCGAGCACATCCTGTTGCTTACCTACAGGTTTAACCGTCACCCAAAGATGGCTTGGTAGTTTGGGCGTCGTCTTATACCAGCCACCGGGCGTGAAACCGTGACGGTCAGACTGACATTTGGGTGGTGGTCTAATTGAAAGTCTCCTTCATTAACCGTCTAAATACACTGAACATATTCAGAGTTTGTTCAGTGACTTGATTAGTTACTGACCATAATTGAAATTGGTTCGTTTGTCCCAACAATTGAAAAGTTATGTCAGTTTCCATAATTCTGTTTCTTTTGACGATGACCAGGAATTCCTCTCTTGTGTTTCACACGATTTCCTTTGAGCTTATTCTGGTTATCGAGAGAGAGAGAGAGATTGTCCTGTGCACCAAGAATATCTATGATGGAGATGAAGGTTAATGTGTAAAGCGATACTTAAAAATATTAGAATTTCTTCTCATTAAAGGACATTAATAAAATATATTTATTTTAAATGAAAAAATCATAAAAATAATTCAATACATTGCCTTTCTTTTTTGTTTTGTTTCCTAAATTATCATTCCAAATACGTCTCCTGTTTTGCCCAAAGGCTCGCAATCATGTTTGTCTCTTAAAATATGTTAACTTTTTTGCTCTGTATCCCTAATTACCTATTGATATAATTGCCTTTCCAAATGAACCTCCAGCTGTCCAAAGACCCGAAATCATGTTGATCCCTTTCCAACTAGAAGTAAATAAATAAATAAATAAATAAATAAATAAATAAACTCACCTGATTTATCCATTGTTCCCGAGGCATGACAAGCGAATGACAGTCGCCCTGATGGCTATTAATATTCCTTCCCAAAATTGACGAACTGACATCCAGGGATGCAACGGCAATCAAGAAGGACT
The DNA here is from genome assembly GCF_015104395.2 of Macrobrachium nipponense. Classification (NCBI taxonomy): domain Eukaryota; kingdom Metazoa; phylum Arthropoda; class Malacostraca; order Decapoda; family Palaemonidae; genus Macrobrachium; species Macrobrachium nipponense. Next base: position 44,684,182 of record NC_061098.1, on the reverse strand, counting down.
TTTGCAAATAAATTGTTGCCCTGATTATGCAATTAAGGTCGGATGGACGTTTCGTTATTCATCAGCGAATGGAAAATGGTTCGCCAACACCCACACACTTGTGAAACAAATGAAACAAACACATTACATAAACATTTCCTTGATGGAAGGTGTTTACTAGATAGTCCTTCGTTTGTGTCTGAACGATGACTGATGAACGGGGATTGTGGGACGTCGTCACTTCTGTGTTCACATTTCTATCTAGATTTTTCTCTGATCTGTTTTGTGTCTGGTGAGATTAATGGTATTTCTGTGCGTAAATTCCTTCTTCATTATTCTGTACGTTTTTCTAAACAGACCATTATATAATCGCTGTTATATTAATGCAAATTTTTCTTCGTTATATGTGAACCAGCATCACACTAGTAGAGCAGATTTTTTTTTTATATACAAGAAATTGTCTTATTCTGTTATCACACACACACACACATACACACACACACACACACACACACACACACACACACACACACATATATATAATATATATATATATAATATATTATATAATAATATATATATATATAATTATATATATATATAGAGAGAGAGAGAGAGAGAGAGAGAGAGAGAGAGAGAGAGAGAGAGAGAGAGAGAGAAGTGGGCGTTGAAGGGAGGGTGAGGATTTAGAGAAATAAGACTAATTTTGTTTCACATATTGTCAGGTTTTTGTATAATAATTTTCAATATTGATCAAACTAATGCGCGCGTGTGTGTTTGTGTGTGTGTGTGTGTGTGTGTGTGTGTGAGAGAGAGAGAGAGAGAGAGAGAGAGAGAGAGAGAGAGAGAGAGAGAGCATTCATCTTAACCTTACTGAGACTTGAATTACGGTTTAAAAAAAATACCTAAAAGGTTCCAAAAAAGATTTCGTTTGAGTTCAATCATTAAATAGAAAAAGAAGAGAATCCGAGACATACATTGCTATTCAAGGCCAAACTGATCAATGATAACAAAAACTTACCAGTGACCTGAATATCAGGTTTCGGGGGACGTTTTCGTAATATTTTCGTAGTTATATTTTGGTAGTGAAGGAGGTTAACAAATACTAGGGAAATCTAATAATGATTAAGGGTATAATTTGAACCATTAGCTAATGAAGTTGTTGGTCCATGTACTCATCCTTGGTTTCTGAGATAAAGAATAGAACAAAAACACTAAAATAAAACTCAAATAATTACTCAGAAAATAGTTCACTAACGTACGCTTCCTCCGTTTTCAGAAATATCAAAATTACCAAAATACTTAAGTAAAAAAGTAATTACTTATAAAATATCTTAATAACTGAAAAAACTAAACTATAAAGAAAATAATTGCTTATAAAAAGCCTTACCAAATGTCACTTGCTCCAGTTAGAAATAGTTAATTTACCATAATATCAAATACAAAAAATAATTTCTCAACAATAACACACACCAAAAAAAATACGCATTAAATGGATCAATAAAGGTACATTTCCTCCATTTTAGAATGAAGCCAAATGGCTAAAATTCTAATGTCAACAGTAGTTTCTCACAAAATCTCTCAATGACGTAATATGAATATTACTAATGTACAGTTCCTCTTTTGCAGATGTAATGAAAAAGACCAAAACACTAAAATAAAAAAAGTAATGATTAATGATAAAAAGAGTGACCAAGACACCAAACATGGAAAAGGAGACGAAATGGACGGAGTCTTTCCCTTTGCCTCCTCACCAATCCATTTCCCCCGGAATCCCCGAAACGTTTTAGCCTTTCTCCTGGAATGACGTGACAAGGAGCCTTTTCAAGGCTTTTCAGACGTGCGTAGAGAGGCAAAGAAGAAACCAGGAAGACTCTCTCTTCTCTCTCTCTCTCTCTCTCTCTCTCTCTCTCTCTCTCCAGACAACTATTTATTTAAAAAAAAAAACAATATACTACCTCTCTTCAGGTTTTCATTGTCATTATCTATCAAGAAAAAGAAATAAAATGCATGAATAGTATTACTGTAGAGACACTATTACTGCTTGAGTAAGAAAAATAAAATTGTTTTGTAGCTGATGGAGTATAATTTCGAGTTTTTTTTTATAGTTTAAGTATTTAACAAAATATAGATATCATCATATGTGTACATATGATTGATTGGTTATTAGCCTTGTGGCCTTTACAAATATTGCTAATCTAATTTCCTCGTCATATTTCAGAGCATAAAGAAAAAGATCTCGAGAATACAGGTTCTGAACAGTTTAATAATCTTTAGCCTCTTCACACAATACCAAATCTCATTAAGGCTTTCATATAGTATATCCATCTATCATTCAACAATACTCTGTTGTGTAGACCGACAATCATGATCTAGCGGAAACTTTTCATCATACGTGACAAGAGAATCTATAGCACGAAAATACTGGGTTCCATTCTGTCCACTTATGCCTCATATCCTCCGTTGCCCACGGTTGAGTAGTGTTTTGATATATTGCTATACTTTATAAGTGTTATTGTATTATTTTGCAGGTTTAGGACTTTCCTAAATAACAGTTTTATTTTCTATGTGTTGTCAAGCATGTTTCTACGTTTATTTATCATATATAGTTTGATCTGAAATCGAATTGAATATGACATTTATTGCTTAGAGCCCAATTTACATTTGATTTTCCCTGAGCTAATAAATATTTAATTTTTGTTTTTTCCACTTTTCAAGGTAAACTCTTTTTGGACATCTTTAAATAAATTTCAGTTATACCTTTCAAATATAAAGAAAAGGCATTGCATTTTCTATAACATCATAAATAAGTAACAAAAACAATATAAATATATTTAAGCTTTTATACAATGCCAAATGTAAATAACTAAAATAATACATATAAGGTTATATATTATAGCAATTATAATTAACTACAAAATGATAAATCTAAACTTGAATATATCATAAATCATTAATTATAGAATGATGCATTTAATCATTTATATATAAGTTGAATAAAAAAACAATACATTTCAGCTCTTATACAAATCCAGATATAATCAACTATAAAATAACACATTTAGGTTTTTGATTTCAGTATGACAGTTGCCACAAGTAGGGCAATAACTTTAAAGGAAAGACGATGGTCAGTGAACAATATTCTCTTGCCAAAATTAGAAATGAATGTCTTTGCTAACTGAGGGTTTATTTATGAATACATTGAAGAAGAACTGGACTATTTCAGACGTGGCTTACAGAACTTGGCCTATAAAGCTGAACAGCCAAACCCAACAAAGAAAACTTAATTGCCATTTGGTTATGAGGATTGGGGCGGATAATAAGGAAGAAAAGATGTCTTAGGCCCTAGTCTATTACAGCCAAGTCTTTCTCTACTCTCTCTAGATGTCTGTTTCAGGAGTCATCAAATACACCTCTCTCTCTCTCTCTCTCTCTCTCTCTCTCTCTCTCTCTCTCTCTCTCTCTCTCTCTCTCCTAGAAAACCAATATATCATAGCAATATTTTAAACGATTATCTGCTCCCTTTTATAGCATTCTTTGGGTTATACATTTCTCCCCTTACGCGAGATTCCCTTCATTGGGCCAGGAGAGAGAGAGAGAGAGAGAGAGAGAGAGAGAGAGAGAGAGAGAGAGAGAGAATATTTCCTTTCACCAACCGCCTTCACTCTGCGTTATTATTCTCCCTTATTCTCTCTCCTCTTTCGCTTTCATTCTAATTTCCTTACCACCTCGTTTCAACTGGGAACCTCCACCGGCACCTACGTTCTGAGAGACGAAGGATGGACGGTTATCTCACACCATTTCGTCTTCCAATCTATTTCAAGCGCAATTCCTCCCATTTATTTTAGGGACCAGTTTGGGAGATTGTCTCATTTCTTGATGAACGTGGATTCATTTTGGGAAATAGTTTAATTTCTTTATTAAAGTCTGATTTGCTTCTTATATCTCCGTTCCTATTGGGTAAAATATTGGTTTTTAAGTTTTTTCCCTTTTTTAAGGACATATCTTTAAATGCAATATAGAAAGATGAGAAACTAATTTAGTGTCTTTCTTGACTCAAAATCTCTTCCAAGAAGTTACACCTTCCTGAGGAAGAGACAAACTATTCTCCACAACCAATAGAAATGAATTATCAAAAGCATCGATATGCAATTTGACTCACAATGTCAACTGAAAACTTCGCACGGAACTTCAAGATACTCTTTAACAAGAAACATTAAAACTAACTTTCTTGATTCTTCGTTAAATATCTGTCGTGTGAAATATTAAATCAATTCTGAAAAATGCTGGATCATCATTTTTATGATAAAAAAAGAATAATCCAACGTTACACATCTATTCCCAGAGAGATGTCTAATCAACTCTGAGATGCTGAATTATTTGATAATGCTTTATTTTACAAAAATCCTGATCCCTTTATCTGAGAGATGACAGTGAATCATTATTCTAACGTTCTTAAAAAAAAAAAAAAAAAAAAACATTTCGTGTATCTAATACCTATATGGCTGCTCTGGTAACCTCTTGATAGCACAGATGAATATATCCACTGTCTTAGATCTTTAACGCTCCAAAAAAGTGTAAGGGAAGGATTCAAATATAACTTCAGCATTTTTGAAAGGTTTCGATAGTTAGCTAGACGATTAGAAGCTCTTAAATTAGACCTGAGAGCTCAGAGAAGAGAGAGGGACTTCCATCTCAAGTACCAGATGGGGTATAAGGTACAGAGAATAGAAAATGAGTCTAATTCTTTAGGTCATTTCTTTTGCTACACAAAGGTGATGGTAAATATTTACTTAACCTTACTTTGTTTCTCTATTCTACGCACAATGATTTACTTATATTTTTTCATATATTTTCCACATTTAAGAACTTGTGTGGTTAATTAGCTACACTAAACCCGAATATAAAGTCAACAAATTACTTAGAACACCAAACCAAACTAAAATAATATATGAAAATGTGTATCAGGACCTTTGTGTAACAGGATCTACGTATGGAATTACCCATCCTTTCTTCCATGAACTCTGCTAGATATAAACTCGCCAAATTTCTTGTCCCTTTACTCCTTTTACGGGCTGCTCTGTGAGCAAGAGCCCGTGCTGGCACAAGGGCCAGCTTATCCTAAATCTTAAACAACTTTACTCCAACCACTGACTCACAACAAGCACACGTTAATAAACTCGGCTTCCTTCAAAGACGACATTATCACGCAGGACTCAGGTCTGCTTTCATGGCTAGCTTTCATGTGGAATCTGTTTACAAAAATGTTCCCGTTATCGAGACTATCGACATCATTTTGGACAGGCTATTTCCCAATGACGATTCCTTGTTCAACATTTTTTATAGAACCCAATATATATATATATTATATATATATATTATATATATTATATATATAATATATATATAATATACATAATATATATATATTATATATATATATATATATATTATATATATATATATATATATATATATATATATATATATGCCTGGTGTGCGTTTGTTGTATGTATTGTATAGATGTATGCATGTTATATATGTATGTGTCTATGTGTTCGTACTTTATCAATGCGGAAGAGACGTATCACTCAGAAATGCCAAACCATTTCTGATACGACTTTCCTGCTTCATTCTGAGAACCGAGGAGATTTCTTGCCTGACGAAACTGAAACATTGGAAAAGCACAATAGATTCTATTTGTTTGTTTGTTTTTTCTTTTGTTGTTTTTTTTTGTTTTTTTTTTTATCGGATCTCCATTGAGAGGATATTGACTTTTCTTTCTTTCCACTTTATTTAAAGTCTTTGACTTTCACTTTTCCCGATGAATGGTGTTTTGTTTTCTTTTTTTAAGAAGATAGATTCGGTCTCCTATTTCAAACTCTCTCTCTCTCTCTGTCTCTCTCTCTCTCTCTCTCTCTCTCTCTCTCTACTCTGCTGTCTTTCTCTCTCTCTCTCTCTCTGAAAGAGAGGATTCAGAAAATATCGTTACTCAGACATTAACACATATTTAAGCAATTATTTTCTGAATTAATATATCTAAAACCAAAGTAATACAAAATTCACACTATCAAAATGATGGATCATATTTTAACCATTCGAAATGAATGTTTTTTCCTCCTCTGAAAGTAATTTTCTTTTTTCAAACTCAGTGTAAGAATCTAGCGCACAAACTTCTGGTATTTAATTAATGTAGATAATATTAATCCATAATTATGTTTCCTCATTTCAATTCATCTCTTTATGAAATCTGTTTCCTGATTTTTTTAAAATCTCGGTGTCGAAAACGTGATGTTTGCATTCATATAAACCCAGTTGAATAATTATTGGTGGTATGAATAGTGCAGAGTAAAGCTAAAAGCCTCATTATTATTACAATGTAGACTAATAGGCTATTTTTATATGACAAATACTTTATTTTGTTACAGAGGTATTTGATTATTCCATTTCATGACTAAGCACCTGAATCATATAAGGCCTGGTATGTCACTCGTACTGAATATATTCTTCACTACAAACTATAAACTATTGATCTGAATATTCTGATCTTGAATTAGATTTGGATTTGACTACAAATAATACATTGCCTTATATAATCCATTTGGGTTAACAAGAGAAAAAGAATATCGAAGGTTTCTCCTTCAACATTACTGAACAAGGTTTACAGAGAGCCCTCCACAAGTTTAAACATATCCCCTTCAATGCAGTCTCTCTCTCTCTCTCCTTTCTTACCGCGGTTGTTTCGAAAATTACTTTTGGAAAAAAAGAAGAAGAACCTTTGTAAGTTCCGCGGAGCCTTCATTTCCAGCAGCGGAACCTTTCCATGACTGAAGGCGTGAAAGGATTCCCAGTTCCAAAGGTTGTGCAGTTCCTGCCTTTTGCGGATGATGCAAAACAAACCTATCAGTGTTCACCATTAAAGCCCCCGTTACATTCGCTACTCAACTTTCCCTTTTCCTAGATTATATTTCGAAATGAAAATTTGTGCTGATTTGTAGAGTAACCGAGACTGAGAATTTTTGTATTTTTTGTTTTTGAAGTTTTTTTTTGAGAGCAGGTTTATGTTGACACTTAATACTTGGTCCTGCAGTTTATTTCTTTGTTTACCAGTATCTCGTTTTAGCTTTTCCTCTCTTCGTGGGCTTAGTAAAGATAAGAATAATAATAATAATAATAATAAATATAATAATAATAATATAATAATAATAATAAAAATTATAATAATAATAATAATAATAATAATAATAAGAATATGTACTTAGGGGAGAAGCAGACCCTCTCTCAAGCATACTTTATTAAAAGTAATGGCTACTTCAGCAGCGTTACAAACATTGTAGAGATTCTTCTCTATTTTGCTTAATAGCGGCTTTTTCCGTGCTACTTAAACAGGCTAGTTAGAGCGCCTATAGAGGTCATGGTCAAATACACGGGTCAAAACATAGGTTTATATATTTGAATTTTACAGATAAACTATGTAACCATAGTCCATCAAGTCTTTAACGATCTCTCTCTCTCTCTCTCTCTCGGTCTCTTCCTCTCTCTCTCTCGTCTTATCTCTCTCTCTCTCTCTCTTTTCTTAAAAGCGAGCGGTTTCGTCTGGAGACTGCCAGACATCCTCGGGCTGGGAAGCTGAGGGTGGACTGATCTTGGTGCGGTGTCCGTCCTCGTTACATCTGTGGTTGACAGCTGGGGGTCTGCCCCATGCTTGTCTCCTATTGGCTGGTGGCAATCAAGAATCACGCCCGCACCAAACATCAGGAGGCCTTTTCCCGGGATATCATCATACAGAACACGAAAATCATCGGGAAGGCCCCTGATGCCCGTTGTTCGCCTGCTGGAGGCGCTCCTCATCCTAGCAAATAAACCACACTGAATACGACGCAGGAAGAATTTCTCCTCCCTACGAGTATGAGAAGACCTGCCACCAACAGTGACACCACCGATCATGACAACTCTACGGAAGACAACCCTCAACTCCTTTGTCTTCATTCATGTCTGTTCCTCTGACGGGAACCGATGGAGAAATGTCCCTTTCACAAAATAATATATTGGATTTGGGGAAGGAGTCTGTTGCACGGAACAGATTCACCTTGGGGGAGAATTCCTCAGGTAATATTACCTCCCATTCACGGACAACAGGAAAATGTTGGAAATGAAGAGAACCTAAGTTTACAAGATACTGACTGCATTTGCTAGACTTCGTTTTGAGCTGGTAGTCGGTCATATATATATATATATATATATATATATATATATATAATATATATATATATATATATATATATATATATAAGATTAGGAAATGACTATTGCTTTTGTTGGGAAAGACTAAAGACCTTGGTATTATGAAGATATACCTTGCGTCAAGTATACCTGCTTCTGATACGCTACGCTTGGATGATAGGGAACTATAGATATACGGCTACTGCAAAGTGAGGATACAATAGGTTTGGATCGAACACCACATCACACACATCATATATATATATATATATATATATGTGTGTGTGTTCGTCCAACCTATTGTATTCCTCCCTTTGCAGTAGCCTGTATAAAGTCTATATGTTCCCTATCATCCAAGCGTAGCTTATCAGAAGCAGGATACTTGGCGCCAGGTCAATAAAAATCTTCATAATAAAAAAACCAAGGTCTTTAGTTTTCTTTCCCAACAAAAGCAAGTACTTCCTTTTCCTAAACTTGAATTAAGATTCTCCAAAGTATCTGTAGTAAAATGTAAGATTCAGCTTTCCTTAGGGGCATCCTTTGGTTTTAAACAAAAATGTTGGTTGGGAAATTATTTTAAGCTTCAAGCATGACAATTTCTGTTTAGCGGAAGGATGTTGGATTCATGTTACCTGCCTTGGAGGAAAACAGAGATAAGAGAGGATTATCTGCAGAGATAATCTCTTCCAAAGAGTGTTAAACTCAAAAAGGTATAAGGGAAAGGAAATAAAACCAATTAATAAGTAAAAAAAAGTGAAAGAAATAAACAGCGAAAAGTTTGAAACACATGACATGTCAATCCCTTCAGTATAAATGTTAAGTGTCTTACAGAGAATAATAAATATCTTTTACATTTGGTGTAAGCGGGAAAAGTCCACAGATAAACGCGAGGAAAAAAGAGGATTTAAGTGACCAGGTATCATTATTATAACTAACGAATCTCCTAATGATTTCGGCACATTTTGATGTGAAGTTTTGCGTAAGAAGTAAATTTTTACATTGATGATGATTTCTCTGAAGAACATAATGCAAAGTGAATTACATTACCTGAACCCTCTATCTCTTTACCTGAGCTAGAAATCGATCATTCTTCTGATTTTTTTTTTTTTTTTTTTTTTTTGCTGGTACCATCAATCTGTTTACCGTGGGAAGTAATCACTAATTCTTCCGCAGAAGGCATTTTAAAATCAATAACTTTTTTCTTTCTATTTTCTATTTCTCGTCGCGACAAACTTTATACACTTCCAGTTTACACTTTCGTTTTCCTCCTCGATCCCAGCTTCGAATCCTAACAGATGCCGAGCACTTCGGTCACCTGAGAACTTCGGAAAATTGTCTCGTAAATATTTAAGACCCTAAAGCGAAGAAGAAGAAGAAGAAGAAGAAGAAGAAGAAGAAGAAGAAGAAGAAGAAGAAGAAGAGAAGAGGAGAAATCGGTCGAGGCTCGAGACGCAACCGAACGCTTTCATGCAGATGGGAACAGCCTCCGATGTTCACTCATGGATTCGTAGCGAGTCTCTTCGGTGCACTGGATTTATCTGTTGTGAGATTCGACTGTGGATGACATTTCTGCAGCAGAAATAGTGAAAGGTTCTCCTTATCCCAATCTAATTAATGATGAGTCTCTAAACGATTCTTTAGGAAGCGATTTTCCACTGGTTTGTTGGTTGTCCATGAACAGAAGTATTATTGATGTCTGTTGGTGATAGCAAGAGTATTTTTAAATTCCTATGAAGTTATCATGAATGATAAAACATTGAAATATAAGCAGAAAAAACCTTCATTATAAAATCACATTGATTTTAGCATAAACGTTTTCCCTGAAACATGAACCCTGTGTTTATATGTAAAGGTTGCACTTTCTAAATGGAAAGTTTCCTTTTTTCCAAACTGAATATTTGAAGCTACTGATAAATAATTGAGAATTTATTATATGTAAGTAAATATCTTTTGTTAAATATAATCAACTCTCAATTATTTATCATGAATTTTTTTTTCTTATTTCAAATGATGATAAAGAGGCCCACCCCAAAAATTGATAAAACTAAAAACTCTAAAAAAAAAAATTATTGTAATGGACAGGTGTTAAGCTATAACTGATGGACACATTAATCTTCTACAAAAAGAAAATGCAATAATATTCAAAACAGTCAATAGACGATCGCAAAACCTGCCGGGTTAATCTAAAGAATCAATTATGCCGTGAGGTTGGTCTATTAAAGGAAGAACCAGATATTAATTCTCCTCTCTTGCTGTTCAATCTATTTTGGTTAATAGACTGTTAACAAACACCCCCCCAACCCCCAACCACCCCCCCCAAAAAAAAAAAAATATATATATATTATATATACAGTGTTTGTTTTTCAAAGTTGAAATAGAAATATTTTGATAGACTTATATTTTGTTTTGGAATAACTAGACAACTGGCTTGATTCTCATCTGTCTAGCCGAAAGGGTTTATGTTTTAATGAAGGCATTTAGTCCTATTGAAAGTATTTCTAAGCCTAATGGCTGTAACAATCAAATATAAAAAGGTAACTATAAGACATAAAAACTGATGCCTTATATTATTGAATAGTAAACGTAAAAAGGGTGGGAATATAGAGCCTTTCGCTGACCCAAATTAGAGTTTAATCGAAAGGCCACATCATTTATTGAGCTTTTAATCTGCCTAATGAATGCAGTAGCTGGAGCTATCAAAATGAAAACTCAATTTGGGACCTTTACTAGAATTCACATTTACTGCTTCAACCATTACCAGTGGACTTAGGTCTCCAGTGACCAAGAGGAATAGGGAATTAAATTATATCTTCATTACTACAACGGATGTTATCTCTCCTTATACTTGGATAGGAATTACCTATATTCCCAGTTTTAATAATCTAGATGCGTTT
>NC_061098.1:44668086-44670586 GCF_015104395.2 Macrobrachium nipponense | reverse complement strand
GTGTGTATGTATTATGTATATATCATTAAGTCCAGCAAAGCAAATTACAATTATTAATGAGTGTATTCGTTCATATTAATACTTTTCAGAGAAAATTAGTAGCCCTTCCCTTACAGGAATATGAATAAAAACCAACATACGAGTATATAACAAATGTTTCTCTCCCTTCCTCCTTGGCTGAGTAAACCTAACTCCCACGTACTCAACAAAGAACAGAGACCAACGCAGGAGGACGAGATCCTCATTTGAGTCCTATAACAAATATGATGTCTGGTGCCCTGTGGTCACATTTGTCTTGGGATATATCGTTTCTCACACGATTCTTTCATTGCACTTCATCTAAGCTTTTTTTCTAGCTCTCGTTTGTCTTAATTAAGGGGAGAGAAGTTTTATTTCAATGTATCTTTTTTTTCAAATTTCTCTACATTTCGTTTAACACTAGTGGTCATTCACAAGAATTTTTTAATGGTTATTTTTAACAAGAACTTCACATTTGTATCGCCCATGCAATCACCATCTCCTTTCAACACTTCGGCTCCGTTTATGATCATTCTTAACGAAAAACTTTCTATCTCATGAATGGTTCCATAACGACCCGGAGATAAGAGAGTGAATAAGTTGAACATGTTACGTTTAATCTAATCATGGAGATAAATAAATAGATAAATAAATACATACACACACACACACACACTCACACACACACACACACACACATATATATATATATATATATATATATATATATATATTATATATATATATATAAACTACGACAGAACTGAAGCAACGGTGAGCAAAATCAGAACTGAAGAGCAGACGAAGCCGAGTGGCTGTTGTTTCTCTGAACGTGAGTTTCAACTCACATATCTGATACATTGACAGACATGGGTTATTATGAACGAGTTTTATGAGTTATTAAGAACTATTCATAGCGAGGCGAAATATATTATAACAGGAATGGAAAATGTATGGAAGTTATTCTAGTAAATAAATAAATGTAATTTGTCAGGATGATATAAAGAGTGTCTACCTCTGGGAAATCTTCAGCCCTAATCAGTACCAGAACCAGATATGATTTGTGCATTAAGATCTTGTGGAAACTTATAGAGTTTTAAGGGTTAATTCAATAGCAAAAGATAGAAAAATGAAAAGGAAAGCCTGGTTGACAGAAAATAGCCCAAAACAACATCGATTTGAATCAGAAGTTGACGAAGTTACTGTATTGTCAGCAACATCATAATATAATAAATTAAATACAACAAAATATTAGGAATAAGTCTAGAAACATTACGATTGAACCAATAACCAATAAAGTTACTGCAGTGTGTCCCATACCTGCCTCCTGTCAAAATTCGAGGAGGTTTCATGGGCTAAGCAAGGCAGTCTCCCATATTCCTAAGCCAATACGAAAAGCTATTTCGAAATTTTGGTCTCTCGATAGTCCAACGTCCCTAGGGGCGGGATGGCACAAGGACTCTAGGAATGGGCGGATGCTATTGCCATAGTGGGTTATGAAAGGTTTCTGCTGCTTTTGGCAGAAGTGTTAAAGTTGCAGAAGAGTTGAAGGAAAAACATGCAATGGTCAATTGTAAGTGAAGGTGCTTAACATTCACGCAAAATGTGGTTCTGGCAAAAGGAACCCTTCACCTAAAAATATCGGTATTTTGTAAAATATGATGTGCATTGAATGATGATAAAATTCTTTTAAGAAATATGAGTTCTTATGTTCACGCTGATATAGCTAATTCTAAGTAGTTATCCATATTATAAAGATGAATATATTTATGCAAAATGAAACCTTTTCACGGTGAATGTCTCTGAATAATGCAATATATTTGACTGTACGTGAATTACTCATACATATCAAACTATCAAGAGATATTAGTTAAATACTCCAATGATTTTTAATCCTAATAATAATAAAGGGAAAAGGAAAAATAATACTCGGATGATTATGCAATTAATTTATGTGAATCGATCTTCACCCCAATTTTGTGATGTTCAGAATCTTCAATGGTCTTGGGGTCTTTTTCATTTCAAGAACAAATTTATATTGCAAATTGGAGAGGAATAAAGGTGGACAACAAGCTTTTGTCATTTTCGTAAATGTTCTGGGAATGTAGATTGTAAAAACCGAAACATCCAATAGAATCCAAATAAGTTCCTTATACATTCAATTTTCTCTGTAATGTTTACTTGAAGCAATTCAACGCAAGATGCAATTTCTCCTTATTTGCAACATCCTTGATCAGAACATCTCTCAAGGTTAGTGGTCATATTTTCAAGGCAAGGAAAATGCAAATCATAGCTGACTTCTTTTAGAGGAGGAAATCTGAAAACATGGGAACTTTTGTGATACATTTCCTTTAAGGATATTTCGAATGAGATACAAATATCTAATTATGAAAGGAACACCGGTATTGAGAATTAGTGTATAGAAACATGTTCATACATTTACGTACGTGTATAACTGCTCAGAGAGAGAGAGAAAGCGAGA
>NC_061098.1:44663402-44667586 GCF_015104395.2 Macrobrachium nipponense | reverse complement strand
TGAGAAAATCAATTTCCCGCTCTGACTTTCAAAACGGTAAAACACTTTAATTTTATATAGTTCCATTTGTTCCTAAACTGTTCCTTTAGAGTCTCTAGCGATTCTCTGTAGTGAAAGTTATTCGGTCAAGTATAATTATTTCTTATTTATTCCTATCTGTGTCTTCACTATCACGATTCTAATTTTTTTTTTTTTTTTTTTTGTGACGACTTAATTTATTTGCCTCTCATATGAAATTCAACATTGCAAAATAAATCGAGTTATTAAGAAAGTGACTTTATTTCATGAAACGTTTACATAACATCTAAACTGCGATTGTACCTGGAAGATGAGAGTAGAAAAACATAAAAAAAAAAAAAATTCACATATCACTTGAATTCAAAAATAATAAAAAACAGCATAAAAATATAGAGAATAAATTGTCACACACCATAAAATTATATCTTTTATAAACAAGGCCTTAGTGCAACATGTAAGAAAGACATCAGTCGTCAGGAAGCAAAAGAGAGAAAGAGACAACTTTCACGAAGAGTAATGAAAAATGATCGGTCCAAAAATAAGACAAAAGTCTGAAAAACTCCACCACAAAGACAGGATCAAGTCTTTCCCCCCAAGGTTTTTGGCACCGGAGGAGATAAATTTTTTTTCACGCGAACAACCACTGCTAAAAATACCTCTTTTCTTACTTTCCCCGCTAATTGGAGGCCAGTCCTTCAAGAATGCATACGAATATTCAAAGAAGAAAAGAAAAGATAAAAGAGGCTTTTCATTTCCACTTTCTTTTGTCTGAACATTTTGCTCCTGTCTCCGTTATCTCTGGCGAGTTCAATCGGGATTGCACGGCTGTTGGCTGTCTCTGGAAATGGAAACGGTTTTGCGATGGATTGAATTGCTTGCCTATGAGAAATTTATACTGAAGCTTAAAGGACCCCATACACTGAACGATTGCATGAACGGCTGTCTGAACGATTGTCGTTATCGACGCACACTCACACTATTCGGACAGTATGAACATTTCAGCACCCATTTCAGGCTGAACAAAGATTTTGTCTCGGGAAGACATGACATCATCTCTAGAAGAGATGCGCGCGATAGCATTATATTGGCAGACACACACACATTTAACGACCTGTGTATGACAGACATAAGTCTCAAGCCAGCAATCTGGTCGTGACAGATTTCAGCTGAGATCGTTCAGACCACGAAACTCCACCCACTTTTGCATTCAGACAAACACTTACACAATGCTTCTGCGAACGATACAGACAATCGTTCAGTGTATGGGACCCTGTAGAGCAGGGGTCGGCAACCTTTTGAACACGCTGTGCCAGTTAATAATTTAATAAATTTTTTTTAAGTACCTTACGTGCCAGGTGCTATTTTTCAAGCACTATTATAGATAATATACATATATCCTGGGGATAGTAAAATTAAAATCATAATTGTACTGTAATAGCCATTGTAATTATATTGTATTTTCCTGAACATGCATACAATAAATGTAATTCAAATATAATTTTTATTTATTTATTTTCTGCATCTATTATTGTCTGTAACAAAAACTATTTTAGGTTTGAAGTTTTATACACTTAGTATTAATGCGATCCTTGCCCTTGCTTCCCGCCCTTTGACCAAAGTTGAAATTTCAGGTGAATATTTCGACACCTTGAGTTTCACGCAACCCTCAGAGTGATCCGTTGTAAGCCTGCTGCGATGAGGGCTGAGGATGTGCTTCATTTGTGAAAATATCTGCTCACATTGATATGTGGATCCATACGCTGATAGCAGTGCAAAAGCTACTTTCCTCATGCAAATTGAATTTATCAGGTAAGTGGATGCCCAAGACCTTAAGATAGGGATGTTGCATGATCATTCTTACTGCTTTCCAGTATTTCTCGAAGATCTTTGAATTTAGCTGACCACAATGTTGAGGCCTGAAAGTCGATTAACTGCATTTCTAATTCCTCAGTTTCCATCCACTCAAAGAGAGTCGTGTCCAAGTCACTGTATTTAAAGGTGTCCGGTCTGATTAAAAATGAAAACACTGGGCCCATGTGTTGAAAATCTTGAAACCTGATTGAGAATTCTGACTTTAATTCTTGCATGTACAGTTGTAGATCAGAAGTGTTGACTGGATGCATTGAAGATAATTTTTCAGATTTTTGAAATAACGGAAAGAGCCGGTTTCCCACATCTGTTGAGTAGATTGCAAGCTTTGCAACAAATGCTTTCCAATTATCGTACAAATCCAATACCGTTTTTCCTGCACCTTGCAGGAGAAGATTGAACTCATTTAGATGTTTGGTGATGTCTGAGAGAAACATAAGTTTCACAATCCAATCTCCGTCTTCCAACTCAGGATAGTCTTGGCCTTTTTCTGATAAGAAAACCTTGATTTCATCAAAGCATCCCACAAATCTCTCCAAGTACCTTAAACAACTTAACACCTAACACTGCAATGCAAAGGTATATCTTTGTACACACTGTCCACCTCTTCAAGAAAAGCTTGAAACTGCCTGTGCGTAAGAGGAGAGTGTGCAACAACAAAATTCACTATTTTTGTGACAGTAGTCATCACCTTCTTGAGAACAAAGCTCGAGATCTTGGCACATCAATCAATTTTCTTGATGAATTATGCAGTGCAATTTCAGAATGGGGTGCCCAATTTTCTCCTCAACCAACTTCGTAAAACCCTTGTTTTTCCCTACCATAGCAGGAGCACCATCCGTTGTAATTGCAAAAATCTTTCCTATGTCTACCCCTCTGGTCTCAAAATGGTCGGTGAATGCCTTCAGTATGTCTTCTCCCTTGGTGGTTCCATACATAGGTTTAAGACAGCACAGTTCCTCGTGTACCTCTGTCTCACTATACCTGGCAAAAACAGCCAAGCGGGGAATGTCATTTATATCCACGCTTTCGTCCAGGGCAACACTGAACACAGGTGTAATTGTTAAAGCAACCGTTTACTGCTGGGTTACATTATCAGCCATTTCAGAAATACGTCTCTCCACGGTCCTAGCTGAGACAGGCATGTCTTTTATCCAGTGTAGAGTATTTGTCTTGCAATTGAAGGAAAAGTATTACCTATAAATTTAGATATATCGTTGTTTGGAAAAACTGATATGAAATGTCGACTGTCCCCTGGAAACTGACTGAATTTTATAGAAATATAATCCAAGAAGTTAATTCCCTATTACCTTCAGCTTTTCACACATGCAAAATCCATTTATTTCTGTACTTGAACATTTGCTATAGATAGAACTGCAAGCCTTTCATTGAGCAATATTCTACTATATGAAAGACTCAAATTATTGATGTATTTCAGGTGAAGGAAAAGCATGACCTATTATTATTATTATTATTATTATTATTATTATTATTATTATTATTATTATTATTATTATTATTATTATTGTATTATTATTATTATTATTATTATTATTATTATATGATATTGTATTACCATGAGGTTTCACAAACAAGATTTAGTGTAGACTACAACTTCCATTGCTAGGTGGTTAAATAAATGAATTAGATAACAGTATCAAAGAACTAACTTCCTAATTTCCCTCAGAAGCATAAGTCAAGGAAAAATCCGCGAGACTGAAAATATGTTTAATGAAACTTTAGCTGATAAAGTTCCGAATTCCTCAACAACCTGCAACACCCCCCCCCACCCCCCCACCCCCAACCCCACCCCAGCAACCCATCTCCCACCTCTCGGTAGCGCATAGGACAGCAATCAACGCAGACTCGCCTGTTGAAATTCAGTTTAATATTCTTAAGAACCATTTTGATACCGAGTTACATTAGAGCCTCGTGGGGATATGTGTTGTGTTTCAAACTGGGAATACCTACTGTTAGTATTATAAATCCAAATGATGGCGTAAAAGAGATACTTTACACATACGCCATGATTCCAACTCCATTAAGTTCTGCAAATGGTTCATTCATCTCAACAGCTTCAAATCTTTTTCATCATATTTTTATTACCATACGCATCAAATAGACATGCTTCGCTTTCATGTAAAGCACAGGCTGGTATAATCATACTATGTGAGTTGTTAACTCTCTCTCTCTCTCTCTCTCTCTCTCTCTCTCTCTCTCTCTCTCTCTTTCATGAGGACCCAATATTAAAATTTGCAAATGATATTGGAGAGCATCAGGGACAATTATTGCCGAGA
>NC_061098.1:44655902-44658402 GCF_015104395.2 Macrobrachium nipponense | reverse complement strand
TTCCAACAGACGGCCAACTGATCTGATTTCAATCAGAGGAGAATTCGTCAGTCGGCTTTTCTGTCTGGTACATCTATAGAATTATCACAAAAATAGCAATTTCTTTTTGTCTGTGTGTGCTGATATTTGGACAAACTAGGGGCTTAGAGAAAGTCATTCACCATGAATTACTACACAGTTTTGTTTTTTCTTTGAGAGAAATCTAACTTAAATCGAGGGAGAATTCAGCAGACGACTTGCTTTTTTAGTAGATCTATAGAATTATCACAAAAACAGCAATGTATTAATCTATGCATATGCTGACAGTAAACCAAATTAAGAGCATGGAGAAATAGTCATTAATCCTCAACGAAAGAATTAGAAAACGAGCACAGCGATAGAAAAATATCGTCCAGCTTTTCTATGTTATAGATCTACAGAATTAGTATACAATAGTAAATTCTCTTCTGCTGATATAAAAGCAATATAAGGTCATAGGGAAGTAAGACTTGAACATGAAAGAAACACTTATTTTTGCCATTTGAGCGAAAGAATTATTAACAGACCGAAGCAAAGGGGAACCACCATCCATCTCCAATCAACCAGGAAGGAGCCAGTGGGCGGCAAGGGATCCATCTTGAATCCAAAGACAAGGAGATGATAGGAACGGAAACAAAGCAGAAGGAGAGACTAAGGACGAGGGGAGAATGAGGAGGTGAATCAAGGGCGACGCCCCCTCGTCTTATGAGTGATCTGAAAACGAGGAATTTCAGATAAGGGGGATGAATCGATAAAACCGAAAGTATGCTATAAAAGGGCAAAGTGAAATGTTAAAATTGTCTTTGAAGATATTGGAGAGAGACCTGACCTTACAGACCTTACAGCTTGTTCGGGTTTCCCCAGGTCCCTCAGTGAGAGAGAGAGAGAGAGAGAGAGAGAGAGAGAGAGAGAGCGTAAAGCGCATTCATCATAACTTTACTGAGGCTTGAATTACGGTTTCATGCGGTTACGAAAAAAAAAAAAAAAAAAAAAAAAAAAAAAAAAAAAAAATCCTAAGAGGTTTTCAAACAAAGATTTCGTTTGGGTTCATCCATTCAATAGAAAAAGAAAAGAATCCGAGAGACAATGTTTAATCAAACCTAACCTGATCAGATATAACACAGACTTACCAGTGACCTAAATGTCAGGTTTCGGGGGATGTTTTCGTAATATTTCCTAGTTATATTTTGGTAGGCGAAGGAGGTTAACAAATCCTATGGAAATCTAATAATAATTAAGGGTATATTTTGAACCATTAGCTAATGAAGTTGTTGGTCCATGTACTCATCCTTGGTTTCTGAAATAAACAATAGAACAAAAATACTAAAATAAAACTAACGTACACTTCCTCCGTTTTCAGAAATGATCAAAATTACCAAAATGCTAATGTAAAAAACTAATTACTTATAAAATGTCTTAATTACTGGAAAAACTAAAATAAAGAAAATAATTGCTTATAAAATGACTTACCAAATGGCACTTGATCCATTTTATAAATAGGTTAATTTACCATAATACTAAGTCAAAAACTTATTACTTAGAAAATGTCTCAATAATAACACAAAAATACCAAAATAAGAAAAAAAATTCTTATTAAATGGATTAATAAACGTACATTTCGCTCTTTTTAGAATTAAGTAAAATGGCTAAAAATTCTAATGTCAAAAGTAATTTCGCACAAAATATCTCAATGAGGTAATCTGAATATTAAAATTAGATGAAATAATAACTTATAAAACTACTTACTAATGCACAGTTCCTCTTTTGCAGATCTAATGAAAATGACCAAAACACTAAAATAAGAAAGTAATGATTACTGATAAAAAGAAAACCAAGACACCAGAGATGGAAAAGGAGAAGAAATAAGCGGAGTCTTTCTCTTTCTCCTCACCAATCCATCTCTCCCGGAATCCCCGAAACGTTCTAGCCTTTCTCCGGGAATGACGTGGCAAGAAGCCTTTTCAAGGCTTTTGAGACGTGAGTAGAGAGGCAAAGAAGAAACCAGGAAGACTCTCTCTCTCTCTCTCTCAGACAACTATCTATTTAAAAAAAATACACTACATCTTCAGGTTTTCATTGTCATTATCTATCAAGAAAAAAAAAATAAAATGCATGAATACTAATACTGTAGACACTATTAATGTTTAAGTAAGAAAAATAAAATTGTTTTGTAGCTGATGGAGTATAGTTTCGAGTTTTTTTTTTTTTTTTTCATTTTAGTTTAAGTTTTTAAGGAAATATAGACATCATTAAATATGTACATATGATTGATTATACTCTGTTTTTTTCCATTGGTCCATCAGCCTGTGGTGTTTTTGTATGGTAACACTGCGTCCCGGGCTTTAAATAGTTACGGTATGTGTAAGTTTTAGGTAAATAAAAGGATATCTGGGTATATTTGCAACTGAAAAGTGTTTTAATAATTTACTGAATGCGAAGTACACCGATAATATTCGAAATAGGATAATATTATTATAGTTGA
>NC_061098.1:44645902-44650902 GCF_015104395.2 Macrobrachium nipponense | reverse complement strand
CTGGGACTTGCACAGAACCAGTACAAAAAGAGGCATGATTCAGTGGCAAAAGTCCTCCACTGGAGCCTGTGCAAGAAAGATCAGCTACCTTGCAGTAATGAAGGAGTGATAGAAAACGATCAGGCAAAGATCCTCTGGGACTATGGTATCAGAACAGATAGGGTGATACGTGCAAATAAACCAGACGTGATGTTGATTGACAAAGTCAAGAAGAAAGTATCAGTCATTGATGTCCCAATACCATGGGACACCAGAGTTGAAGAGAAAGAGATGGAAAAAATGGATAAGTATCAAGATCTGAAAATAGAAATAAGAAGGATATGGGATATGCCAGTGGGAATCGTACCCATAATCATAGGAGCACTAGGCACGATCCCAAGATCCCTGAAAAGGAATGGACT
The DNA here is from genome assembly GCF_015104395.2 of Macrobrachium nipponense. Classification (NCBI taxonomy): domain Eukaryota; kingdom Metazoa; phylum Arthropoda; class Malacostraca; order Decapoda; family Palaemonidae; genus Macrobrachium; species Macrobrachium nipponense. The sequence continues at coordinate 44,650,501 of NC_061098.1, read as the reverse complement.
CCTAAGGAGGCAGGATGCAACCCGTAATCCCACACTATAAATACCACCAAGTCGAATTGGAGGACTTCGATATAGCAAAAAAATAAAAGTAAAAAAAAATAAAAAAAATAATAATAATAAGCAGAGTAGGGAAGGATAGTAGTTACTCTACACCGCTTTAAAAAAGACACAAGGCTCTCCCGAAAATGTGGAGCCATGCATCCAGGCTCCAAAGACCCCGGGATTGACGTGAGATCCCCAGAGACTCTGGAAGGTGATTTGGCAGAGAAAATAAGGGAGCTTGCAAACTCTCCTAAGACACTTCCAGTCGTAAAGGGAGTCAGGAATATGGAAACAGGAGTGAGTGTTGTGGGCTCTTGGGATTTAGATACTCGAGGAGAGGGAGGTGTGTTTCGGTACCTACTGGTATAATTTTGTTTTGTTCAGTCACAGATGTCGTAAAGCTCGATTGTCTGAGTGACATGTTGTAATAGGGAGATTAAGGCTTTTGCATGTTATCTGTGCGCGAGAAAATCTACTTCATTATTGCATTGTAACTATGAATTCATATTCTTAAACCCTACAGATTCCTTGGTGCTCATAATCCACACATGCGCACTAGTTAAGATTAACATTAGTTTATACAAATAAACTATTATCAAAAACCTTACCTTGAAATTTTTCGATACTTTGCAATTTTCATATGTGGTGCAAATATATATCTCAATATACGCACACATTAGAAGAGAAAAATGCAAATATATAATCAAAATATATATATGTTTAAGATGAACAAAAGAATTTAAGGGTGATGATGATCCAGAGTTTATATATATATATATATATATATATATATATATATATATATATATATATTATATATATATATATATATATGTAATGGGGAGATTCCCACATTACTTATCAGGCGTGTGCGCCTCTTCCCTTTAATAGTTTTCATACCCAAGTCTATGGGGGGATTTTGATAGAGGCGGCTAAAGAGAAAGGCAAGATGCCGTGGCGTTCGCCGGGAGTTTTTTATTAAGTGCTTATAGTGGTCCGGTTGCTTGGACGGTTCTGGCAGAACTGGCAATGGAGGGGGACAAAGATTCCCAGATGGGTGTAGACTTTTTGGTGACTACCATTACTCTTAGACATTTTACCGTTCGGGGTTTTTTTGAGTTAGTCTGTAAGACTTGATTACTTGATTGATTCATTATATATATATATATATATATATATATATACTATATATATATATATATATATATATATATATATATATATATATATAATAAGTAATGGGGAGATTCCCACTTACTTATCAGGCAGCGTGCAGCACGAACGGAAGGCAAACCAACACACGTATTACACACAGCCTCTCTCTCTCTCTCTCTCTCTCTCTCTCTCCACTCTCACTCATTTCTCATTCAGGTAATGAAAATGAGAGAGTCGCATCATAACATTAACATTTATTAACAATGAAAAATAAATAATGAATCAATCAAGTAATCAAGTCTTACAGACTAACTCAAAAAACCCCGAACAGTAAAATGTCTAAGAGTAATGGTAGTCACCAAAAAGTCTACACCCATCTGGGAACTCTTTGTCCCCCTCCATTGCCAGTTCTGCCAGAACCGTCCAAGCAACCGGACCACTATGAGCACTTAATAAAAAACTCCCGGCGAACGCCACGGCATCTTGCCTTTCTCTTTAAGCCGCCTCTATCAAAATCCCCCCATAGACTTGGGTATGAAACCTATTAAAGGGAAGAGGCGCATACGCATACGAACACACAGTTCATTAGCGCCTCGCAATTCTAGGTGCATCCAGTTTCACAAAGGCACTTTGAGAAGAGTTCATAAACTGTCGTGCTATTGACTTGTCTAACTAAGCATTTTTATCTCACGCCACCTATAGAAACTCATTGTTCAGCTTTCTCAGGTCGTTGCTTCTCACTGTTCTCCACATTCCATAAGCAATATATTATTAATCAAAAACCCTAGGCCTACATATATATATATATATATATATATATATATATATATATATATATATATATATATATATATATATATATATATACTATATATATATATATATATATATATATATATATATATATATATATATATATATTATATATATTATATATTAATTCAAACATATTTTAGTTCCGATGTTATCCGGTGGCAAAATGGGAAGCCTGGGGCAATTATACCCGTACAAACTAAAAGGTTCTAGTAAATGCTGCCCGCCATGGGTATGTTCTGATAAGGGAGGAAGATGTGAAGACTTAGTCTCTCTCTCTCTGTCTCTCTCTCTCTCTCTCTCTCTCAGAGTCGGCTTTATTGAATTGTTGATTATAAGTACCAGTGGGCAAGTGCTAAGATAAAGGTTCTCTCTCTCTCTCTCTCTCTCTCTCTCTCTCTCTCTCAGGTCGGCGGCTTTATTGAAGTGTTAATGATAAGTGGTAGTGGGCTGGAACTAGATAGAAAATTTCTCTCTCTCTCTCTCTCTCTCTCTCTCTCTCTCTCTCTCTCTCTAAGCTTTAAGCCTCCCCAGTCAGTTTTTATCAAACCTTGTTGACACGAAGCCAGCGTATGTAGGGATGTGAGCGAGCTCATCTTTCTCTCTCCCTCTCTCTCTCTCTCTCATGTATGCATATATTTCCCCTCATAAAACCTTTCATGCAGCTGCGAGAATATATGGATTCAAATTCAACGCTCCGGAAAGGACACAAAACAACCCCATTTCCTCGCAGTAATAACGGCTGTTTTGCTCGTCAGGAGCAAGTTAGGAAGTATTTTAAAAAAGGAACATCCCCTTGATTCAACATTTAAAGGAGGAACATAACTGGATATTACTTTTTTTCGGAGTCAATTTCTATTAGCAGAAAAAACTTATTTTGTAAACAGACTAAAATCCTGACAATGTATTGACATGTCATCCTCTCATTTCAAGGTGAATTCATAATGTCTTCATCACATTGATTGTCACAAAAGCTATATGAATTGCCCCTTTCTATGATCAATAATCTATGCAAATGATATTAAGATTAGCTTGCAAAACATGGAAAGTTTTAAGAAGAAACGTTTTAATCTGTTTACAGTAGTAAGTCGACCTACTTTCCCAAACTGTAACATAATTAACAAATATCCATTCAACTTTCATCTCATTATTCGCCGGAAGGAGAAATCCCTGCTGAACTGAGCAAAACGTTTAATGAGAAATTTTAGGACGTTCAACCTTTCGTTAGTGGGTGTGTGTTAGTGCGCGTGTCATCTTCCTAAATGAAATACCTGAAGACGCAATGAAATGAAAATGTCAATCATGGCGATAGTGAAACCTAGTAAGCTTTAAAGATTCAATAGAGTTTTAGCTAGATTTTCTTTCTTGTATTTCAAAATGGAAATCGTGTTTTATTCATGTTCAAAACGATACCTACTTGATTATATGACTAGACAGATTCTGAAGTTTTTTATTACACATATTACTAACTATAATTATAACTTTTATTGTTTCAATAAACATCTGTTTTCACGTAGCTTTGGCCAAGAGTCAGTTAACTACATTGCAAAAGGAATTATAAAGCTCTGGTTTGTAGTGGTTATATATCAACTATGAAACCTAGAGATTAAAGTTCTTAAATTTCAATAACCATCTGTTTTTATTAACCCTTTGCCAAGTGTCGGTGAAAGCATTTCGCACTAAAAGGGATACCTTGTATGCATACTTAGTATGTACACTTTCCACTTATTTTAATCTAGAAGTTGTCTTAAATCATAAGCTGGAAATACCTTAGCATGCAATGACTCCATCATTAAACTTCTCTACTAATTATTTATTAGTATCTGGAATTCAAAATAGACTTCTTTTTGATGCACAAATTCCAACATACTACTAAAATGTCATCCACTCCTTTAATTTGTAAAGTCTTCATCGAACCGATTTGTTGAAAAAGCTATATTATTCGCCTATGTCTATGATAGATAATCCTTCAAAATATGATAAGTAATCCTTAAAAATATAATAGATAATCCTTAAAAATAATTTTAAAACTAGCTTGCACAGTATGGAAAATAGAAAATTAATTAGCTTCCTAATTATCTTATAGACTTTTAAGCTTCTGTAATTGAAAACTATTGTGCCAGATTTGTCTGTCCGTCCTTCTGCCCTCAGACTAAACGACTACTGGGGCAAGAGGGCTGCAAATTGATATTTTGCCCATCCATCCACCAATCATCAAATATAGTAAATTACAACCCTCTAGCCTCAGTAGTTTTTATTTTCTTAGGGTTAAAGTTAGCCATGGATCGTGCATCTGGCATCGCTTTCCGTAACCATGGGACGCACCCTCACTCTACAGACGCTGATGAGAAACTAGAGAGATGCTGGTCATAGTTAATGGTTTTATACAAAATCATACTTAGTACAGAAAACTCGATTGTTTCTTCAGTGCATTTTTTACTTGTTATTTACTAACCGTCTCTCTCTCTCTCTCTCTCATAATCATGATGTTTTCTGAATTAGGAAAATGATCTCCGTTAATAACGAACGGTTCTCACGAATGACTTGGTCGTTTATGAACGACTGGATCTGACAAGCGAACGATTTCCT
>NC_061098.1:44613402-44640902 GCF_015104395.2 Macrobrachium nipponense | reverse complement strand
GCTTCTGGGAAGCGCTCTGCTTCTTCGCGAGATCAGAAGAACTAAAAAAAAAGGAAAAAAAAAGGGGAAGAGGGGCGGGTGGTTGCCGGTGGGACTTGCTTGGTCTTTAAATGAGGTATCTTTGCTCTCATAAAGAGAGTGAAGTAAATTGGTTTTAAGAAGACGTTTGTTTGTTTAATCGTTTAATTCACACGTAATAAATTACTTTTTGTTAATCTAATGTAAAAGGCTAACTGTCTGAACTTAAAACCAAAGAGAGTTATATTTCAGAAGTGTTTCTGACCCGGCTAGGATTCGAACCTGAGGCCTTTGATTTAGAGACATATAAATAGACGATTTGACCACTAGTCTATTATACTTGGGAGGCAGAAGTATTCATTAATTATGAGTCCTTTTGTACTCATAATGCCTTCCTTATATTAAATGATATTTTATACATATACATAAGTGAATTTGATACTGACTGGTATATATATATATATATATATATATATATATATATATATATATATATATATATATATATATATATATATGTTACTCCCCACTCCCCTTTGTTCACTAAACTACACAAACTGGAAACTCTTACCTGTTGTCAATGGTGTCCTCTGCCTGCAATCATGTCATTAGGCTATTAAGATCTCGTAAGTACAAAAATATACTATTTATTACCCAAAGCAGTTGATTATAAATTAGGAAAAAATGATTAACAAGTCATAATGGCAGAAACCCTAAAACTGCCCATAAAGAAACCAGCAATTTAACATTCTACCCTCCTGACTAAGAATTCACTCCCAGACCCAAAATGTCAATAAATTCATCGTATTAGTCAGGTTAGAGATTCCCGTCTCTAAATTAGCCATGGAATAGGACCCATCTGTAATAAAGATAATAATGGATAAAAGATATATCACACATATCATTCTTTTAAAAGTATTCACGTAAAGAGAGTATTTCACACTTCTATATCTTTTTCAGAAGTAATGGTTTTCTAAGTTTTGACAAAATATGTCCTACCTTTATGATGGGGCGTTCTCTCCCGACACTCGGCGTGTAACACCTCACCTCTTAGTGTTCACCTAAAAGAATGTGAGTTTTGCAAGTGCCTTGGACTATTAGGCTTGTAACACCCGGACAAACGAATGTACATACCTCACGACCGGGTGAGTGATCTCTCGGTTAAACTGCTTGCGTATTCAAATTCCTTTCTCATGTAAGCTGCCCCTACAGCTCAGCCTATCTCCAAGCGAGAAGTGATATGTGACTTCACTTAACATTACATAGCACATCACATTGGCATTTTAAACATTATTAATCATAGTCCCTCTTTCATATGACATATATACATATATAACACAACTCTGATATTATTCCATAAAAACTCATGAGTTCAGAGCCGGAAAAGCAGGCGCTTCCGTGATCAGGTTTCCTTAAAGCCGAAAATCTGAGGTCCTTCGCAAGAATTCTGCACGTCGACCAAAACTCACATACATCGAGTTTTATATATATATATATATATATATATATATATATATATATATATATATATATATATATATATATGTATATGTATATATATATATATATATATTATATATATATATATATACATATATATGATATATATATATATATATATATATATATATATATATATATATATATATATATACATATATATATATATATATATATATATATATATATATATATTATATATATATATATATATATATATATATATATATATTATATATATATATATATATATATATATATATATATATATATATATATATATATACATATATATATATATATATATATATATATATATATATAGTATATATATATATATATATATATATATATATATATATATATATATATATAATATATATATATATATTATATATATATGATAACAGAATAAGACAATTTCTTGAATATAAAAAAATCTGCTCTACTAGTGTGGTGCTAGTTCACATATAACGAAGAAAAAATTGCATTAATATAACAGCGATTATATAATGGTCCGTTTATTAGAAAAACATACAGAATAATGAAGAAGGAATTTGCGTACAGAAATACCATTAATCTCACCAGACACAAAACAGATCAGAGAAAAATCTAGATAGAAATGTAAACACAGAAGTGACGACGTCCCACAATCCCCGTTCATCAGTCATCGTTCAGACACAAACGAAGGACTATTTAGTAAACACCTTCCATCAAGGAAATGTTTATGTAATGTGTTTGTTTCATTTGTTTCACAAGTGTGTGGGTGTTCGCGAACCATTTACCATTCGCTGATGAATAACGAATCGTCCATCGAATCTTAATTACACAATCAGGACAACAAATTTGCAAAAAATCCTTCTTGATTGCCGTTGCATCCCTGGATGTCAGTTCGTCAATTTTGGGAAGGAATATTAATAGACATCAGGGCGACTGTCATTTGAATGTCATGCCTCGGGAACAATGGCGAAATCAGGTGCGTTTATATATATATATATATATATATATATATATATATATATTATATATATATATATATATATATATATATATATATATATATATATATATGTATGTGTGTGTGTGTGTGTGTGTGTGTGTGAGAGAGTATCTTCATACCGTCGAGTCTTTTCCGATTCTCGCTCGCCATTCCTGGCGAAAAATTGGCAGACTTCTTTCTTTCATTTCTTGATTTTTGTCGCAACATCTGTTTCGTCTTCTTGCATGATCAAGCGACTACTGACTTACAAATTCAGCGCTGGACAAAGCTCCGTTTCCAATTCTCCGTCAGTTTTCTTTGCGTGTTCACGAAATTAAAAAACGGTTCTCGACAGAGAATTGTAGCAGACACTAATGTATTCACTGATTTAATAAGAAACTAAAATTTCAAACAATTTAAAACTTATTAAATAACTGTACACAATATGCAAATAGGTCAATAACAAAACCACACTCATATGCAATAATAGAACAACAATTTATAAACTATAACTCTTAATTCTGAAACCACTATTTTTTACACAGATTAGCATTTCCTTTGTTGGCTCATATTTTTCTTTCATTTTGTAGCTGTCCTTCAAATGAATCCTCTTTATCAAACTATACTGAGAAAACAGACGCTCAGCATCGACATTCGATCATGAAAGTGAAAGCACTGACAATGCAAATTTTATGATTTTGAATCCCCAAATTCATCTTCAATGGTGATTAAATATTTATAAGAAGCTTCAGCATCCTTCTGCAATTCCTTCATCTTAATCTCCTCTGGAAAAGCGTGCCAAGGGATGTCCCGCCATTGGTCATCAAGCTTTTGAATGTCATAATTGTTAGCAATAATTGGGACTTCTTTTATGAGATCATTTAGGGATGGAACTGTTCTTTTTAGGCTGTTGTCCAAGATATTCGTTGGATGTAAGTAGGACACAGATTTCCAGAGTTTGCTGTTAAGTCAAACCGTTTCTTAATTTGCATGCATGCCTCCATGGTGAAAATTCTGCACCTATTTTTGATTATGGATATTGTATCACCATCCTGATACTGAGCCTTACTGAACAAGTCAATCATAGTCATCCCAAGGTAAATTTGGTTTATTGGTTTATGATTGGAGGTGTTTGATGGATCTATATCATTCAAACGAACAACTTTCGCTATTGCCTCTGAGTAACAGTAGTTTAAAAAAGTTTTATACACTCCACAAATCTTAAGGTTTAGGAGATGAATGGTTGGGCCTTGTGACTGAAATATGACATTGCAAGAATGTATTTGTCATACAACATTCTTTGAATTTCCTGCACAGATGTTAATTTTTCCTCAACCCAGATTTTGTCAAAACAAAGGTGCACGTCCCCCAGTGCTGTTTTACTCTATCTACTGCTTTTTCTAAGGATAACCACCTAGTAGCACAAGGGTGAAGCATTTAGTGGGGCTTTTATTCACAAAATAACTGATATTCTTTGAATTCATATTTTCTTTTGCCACTATGGCAAAAGAAGTTATACGCATTATGACTTAGGCCTTCACAGCATTGAAGTAGAGTTTTAGCTGCTGCACTTGAACAAAGGTGAATACTATGCGATGCACATTTAAAAATTACAATTCCTGGCAGGTCTTGTCTCAGCCTACTTGTCAGACTATTAATGCTCCCCATAATGTTTGAGGCTCCATCTGCTGCGAGGCCTATTAGGTTGCTGAGTGGTATTTATGACATTCCAGACATTTTATTAACAAGTCATACAAACCCTCCCCTGAAGACCCAACTTCATTCCCATCAAACACATTAATAATATCTAGCATTGCAGTTTTTATTTTATTTTCCTCTTGGTCAAAGAATTTAACAACCAGCGCTAAAGCTTTATTCGTGGTACAGTCAGTGGTCTCATCCAATAAGACACTGAATTTACTGGTTTTTAAATTAATTGTTAGTCGCTCAAGAAAATGGTTTCCCAGCATCTATAGAAGGGATGCACATTTCTTCCTGCCCAATGCCCTCTGAGCCGCTGTCCTCGAATCAGGAAACATCATTTTGTGCAGGTCCATAATATCTTCACACAAGCTGAAATTATTAGGTATTTACATATATATAACAGGTAATGTCTTTATGCATAGGGAGAGGCAAAAGTACCATGGAAAAACTATATACATATTTCGATCTCGATGAAACCTGAACCATTGGTCTTAGACAACAATTAAGAGTGACGATTTTAGGGCAGCCTGGTGGAGGCCTTGACCCAAAAATATTCGAAATTTGTCATAAGAGAAGCCGTTCACTGAATATTCATCAAAATTGACATTAGGCCTCTAGGTATAAGGAAAAACAGTGAGTATCACGATTTTAGTTTTCGTAATTGGCGTAAAAGAGGACACAGATCTCGTGATATTTCATATATTTTTGATTTAGTTGAAAGTGGGACCCTTCTCTGTGCCCCTGTTCATCAATAAAAAATAATGATCAGTATGCAAAATTCTTAGCCTACCTAAATGGCAAGTTATGCTGTGCTAAGAACATCAGAAACAATACAGTTGCATATGCAACTGCATCAGACAGCCCATCGTGGTCAGCATCCTCCTGCTCCACGTCCTGAGGAGATCTCTGGATCGATGGGTTTGACTGTCTTCGCGTCTCCATTAACTGATGTCTGGGACCCATGTGTCGCTTCACTGATGATATCTCGGCACTGACGTTCGTGTGACATAATTATCGTACATCGAGCCTTAGTGCGATCGCCAGGCACTTTAGCAAGCCAGCTTCTGAATAATCGGTCATTCGAAAGCCAGTGATCCTGGAAGTCTGTACCTTTACATGGAATCTTAATTAAAAGAAGATGAATACAGCTATATAAAGGAAGAGTGAAAGGGTGCCGAAGACCCTAACAAGACGCCATTGCATTTGCCAGACTGTAGCCTCACACAGATACAATGTGGAAAGTGCAACCCTCTAACTGAATTGTACAGTAACTGTTTCTCTCCCGCAATTTCTAGGCTGTGGAACCCTCACCTACTGTTGTTTTCCCTGATTCCCATAACCCCTCTGCCTTCAGGAGACATCTATCTATCACTTCTTTTAGGGCAAATTCCCTCTGTCTTTCCTGCAGCTTAAATAATAAAAAAAATCTGTTCCACATTTAGCACATGAGCATCATTCAGCGAGAAATAAATTCCTATCACCAAAAAAGAATTGGGATTTGAAAATCAATTGAAAAAATTTTTAACATCATTGCAAAAATTAACTATAAAATCAAGCATCACATTAGTTACTTGAAAACTATGGCTGTCAATGTCAAGCTACAGAGGATAAGGGGCCGTTCTAAAAACTACATAACCATTCTTAGGGTAACTTTTGACAACCAACCCCCCCCCCCCTTTTGTCACGTCTCATAACAGATGTCCAGACCCTCCCTACAAAGTTATGTAACATCAGGTAGTACCTCAACCCCCCACCCCAAATTAGTGGTTCCTATTTTAATGCAATAATATATTAAAGTCTACCATAATACCTAGATTTTCTTTTTTTTTTACCTTTACATGTTTCTTAATACATAGGGAAAAAATCTAAAAATGTATGCCAATTTCACACTGATAACACTTAACCACCCCCCCCCCCCCCCGACCCCCCCCCCCCCCCTCCCCCCCCCCCCCCCGCTCCCACTGTAAGGCGTTACGTAGTTTTTGAAAATCCCCTTAATCATTTTTCACTTGTCTATCTAGAAGTAAAAGTTATTTCAGTTTGAAATTAGTCCTCCAAGAATAAGTACAACAAAATCCCAACTTTAAACTTAGATATATTATTTCAAGTAAGAATGTTGCATAAAACTATACTGCACTTGATTAAAAAAATCCCAATATGATTTTTACTTACTTCTTTCATGTAACATTTTATTTGAAAAGTTTCTACTCAAAATCTTCACAGTAGGTTTCATCGTTGTCACTCATATTTATTGTATTCTCATCATTTTCATCACTATCACTTATAGTGATTGTATCGTTGTGATCTTCATATTTCTCTTCATCTTCATCACTATCACTCATTGTTACAGTATCATATGAAATCTCATTGTGATCCGTGTCAGTTATCATAATTGTATTATACTGAACGTCAGATTCAGTCTCCTTGATCATTACTGTATTATCATGTGTGTTATGAGCCGAATATTCACCCTCACCGTCAGAAGAGATATAATATTCATTTTCTGTGTCATTCTCGTTAGAACAATCAATATCATCTACACTGTCTCTTTCATAACAATAAGTATCATCTACACTGTCTGTTTCAGAACAATCAGTATCATCTGCACCGTCGATTTCACAGAAATACTCATTGAATAGCTTTTTCAAGTTATCAATTTCACCAGACTCTGGTTTCCTAAACACCAATGCCATCTGAGCGTTGATTTCATCGTCCCCATCTTTCGATTTTAAATATTCAATTAAATGTTTGATCTCGTTGTCGTTATCACTCATTGTTGCAATGAAGAAAGAGTGAGTACTGATCGGTACTGAGATTCAGTGCTTAAGCCCTCTTAGAAGCACAAATGATGATAATGCATGCTTACACAGGATTTAAGCTAATTTCACTTAACTCAGCAGACCACCCGTAAAATGAGAGAGAGAGAGAGAGAGAGAGAGAGAGAGAGAGAGAGAGAGAGAGAGTTCTGTTAATGCTCATCAAAAGCATAGCTAGATTTATTATAGTAAGGAGGGCCATCTAAGCAAAGTTTTCAAAGTCCTTGAGACATAAAACCATACTCGTTGCAGCAAGTTTGCGATAACAGACGCTGTATGATCGTTTTATGTTAGACTGCAAATTCTAAAAACTATAAAGGGTATAGAGGCATCAGAAAAGAAGCTACGAGGTAAAATGACATTACAAACTAATTAAAAATATTAACAGAGCGAAATTATGTTCTCGTATGATACTGGTAAACACACCTAAGAAACAGCGTAAATGACAGATGTTATTCACAAATGTAACACTCAATCCATTCAAAAATGGCATGGTGATAATCTTGAAGAATACTATATCGGTAGTAATATGTGTGATTAAGGCCGTTAGGCAAAGTGCTTTGATCCTTGAGCATTATTCAGTGCTTTTTAAAACTACCAGAGAAATCCATTTCTATCACCAGAAACTCAACTCTGTAACCCCACGATAGCCCCCAAGGCAATGAGAGAGGTGGAAATGACAAAATGATTACTGTACAATATATTCATATTACTCACGGTGAGAGACGGTAGTTGCTGGCAATGTTATCGTAATTTTCATTAATGTGGTATTGATTTTTGAATGCAATATTTATTTTAGTGAAATATTTTGTTTGTCACTGTTTATCTATTTATGTTGATTTCACAATTTATTGATAATTGGCTGCTAATTAATGGCTTAATGATAAAGTATTTTTGATTTTTCAGTAGCCTATGTTTTATACACGGATAATTATGTTTTATACCAAATAAAAGATATTCAAGTTAGTCTGCAGATATGACCGACTTCCCACTGTGAACTGGATTGTAACTGCAGACTTCTTTTCTACAGATTTAACTCGAAATTACCGCATTTTGGGAAGCCTGATTCTGGCTGACCATAGGATTCTATTATCATTACTGATAATGAATTTCAACCATCCGAAAGACACCTCTGACTCTTCAACGGAACAGACCAACCGGGCTACTTAAAAGCTAGGAAAAGCTATACACAAAGCACCTATTTCACCGATATTGTAACCTGATACTGACCTCACTTTAGTTTACCCCTAAACCATTTTTATAAAAAAAAAAAAAAAAAAATGGAACTATATTACTCTAACACACGTAATATATTTGATTAGAATAACAACACTGTTATGCAAATAAGCACATTTTCGTACTGGCACAATATCATTGATGGAAAATTCATCTCTTCTCAACTGGAAGTTAATATGTAATTGTCTCTTAACTGGCGTGTAACTAAACAGTAACTGAGCTCCTTGTTGACACTCCGTCGAAGCTGGGATAATGAAACTTGTTACAAATTGTTTCCACGTAACAAGTTTTCATAAAATGAATTATATTTTGCTTTCCAAGCAAAACGAGCAATAAAACCATTTATCTAATTATACGTAGTATTATTAAATAAGTACTTTACAGCTTTTTATAAACAAAAGTATGGGCGACTGAGAAAATTTTCCTTTCGCAAAAGAACACCCGTCGTGTGTCGTCTGCATTCCGTTTAGCAGACGAAAACGAAGCATGTTCCAGCACTGCTTAAATTTACAATCTGGCCTTTCGGCCTATTTATATCAATCATCGTGTGGGAAGAATGCCCTTCATGTATGGCCACTAGTTAGTTGGTCAAGGGATTAACTGCTTCACTATTTTAGGGCGTTGTTTTGGGTACAGAGAACATCAGAACATGCAAGAAAACTAAAGTGAAAGCGCGTAAACATGTGGTTAAATATATATATTTAAATTATAATACCATGTTCGAAGGTTTCCTCAAATATGTCTTTAAAATTAAATATAATGATAACAAATGCATTTAAATGACTCGCAAAACTGAACTGGAAAAGCAGGAAATAAAAGTATATTTTGTTGTATTAAGATTAAAAGTACATAGGATGGTCTAAGGTAAAAACGAGAAAAAATAAGAAAGTAATATAATATATATATATATATATATATATATATATATATATATATATATATATATATATATCTATACATATATATATATATATATATATATATATATATATATATATATATATATATACTATATATATATATATATATATATATATATATATATATATTTTCCACTTTATTGTGATATTTTATTCTTGGTTATATTATTATTCTTATTTGTTTGTTATGTATAAGAACTGTATTATCTATTTAGTTTGCTTTCCTCCACCCCAGTGGTTTGTCTGTTTGGTAATTGCCACTAATGACCATTCTGTCTTTCCATATTTTTGTGAGTGAATGGTGCTGTCACCGTGGCTGTGTCGGAGATTTTTTCGACTGAAGGAGTCAGTTGATCTCTGAGCCTTATTACTCCTGGTGACTGCTGAATTTGCTACGTAACGCCTGCTTGGACGTACTATTACTTGAAGGATTACTCTTTATCCTGCCTCACCCTTGGCTCAGTAAATGTCGAGGGGCTCTCGCTTAGCCAAGGTATAAGTGACTGATATTTTTGGAATATTCAGGCGATCTTTGACTGGTTTCATTTGGATGTCCCGGGTTTCCTGGAGGATCATCCTCATGGACGTAGGATCGCTGTTGTATGGGTCCTGTCGAGTACCATAAATATATCTACGTACTTTCACCACTTCGCCCCCTCACCTATATGTGTCTGGACGCAGAGACATATAAATATTTAAAAAGATCACGGCTCTAACTCCAGTGTTACGGACAACAGAAATATATAATTATGGAGATCACGGCAACAGCTCCAGTGTTTCAGAGGAGGGAAACCACCGTTAGGGTTTAGTTTGTAATTGTTAGGTTATTCTTGCCTTCCATATGTCTTCTCCTGTCTGAACCCCCTTCCCCTTTTGGATGTATCTTTGCTTTGCTATCTTAATCTTAACTGGGTAAGTGCGTTGTTTTATAAATATTTCAGGTTGATTGGTTTTCATTTATATATGTATTCCGAGGTTCAGGAATAACTTCTGTCTTGATATTTTGTTTTAATTTTAAGACTTTTTGTGGTGTTTCGTTTTCCCCCATGAATTAATTTTTGCACTCTTGATATTATTTGAGAGCTATTCCTCGGATTGTGGACTTATCTTGTGGTTGTGAACAGAGTTTGGTAAGAAAGGAATTTAATTTTTAGTAATAACGGAAAAGGACCGTTACAATATATATATATATATATATATATTATATATATATATATATATGTGTGTGTGTGTGTGTGTGTGTGTGTGTGTGTGTGTGTGTGTGTGTGTATTAACCTGAATCGCATTCTGTAGAGTATTGGCTCCATAAGGCGTAACCCTACAGCCCCTATTGTGTAATTGGTGGTTGGTAAGTATGTCTGAATCTAGTATATGTGTGCGTGCGTATTATTTTTCAGGATTGTATTTTAGTTACACTGTACTTTGTTTAAATTAGTTTTTTTGTAGATGATTATTTTACCAAAATGTTTGATAATTGTTTGCTATAAAGTTAGATTCTGTGTCTCCTTGTTATAAACTACAGGTAAATAAACAGATTGATGAGTTGGCATAAATATCATCCATCTCAGGCAGTATTCAGTGAGGAGGAAGAACATTATGTCTACGACTACACCATACCAAGTTTAAGGTTCTAGGGCGCATATTCCAGGTTCATGTTTTTCTTTCCTCTCTCATTTATTCCAGAAAAGTGCGAATATTCTGTTATATTAACAACAGCGTGCCTTCATCCGTTTATTTCTGTAGTGCTAGCTTTTAAAATCCCTCTCAATTATCCAATAAAAGAACATTTATTCAAAGGCTCTTTGACATTTAGGGAATTTACCGTATGTCAGTGGTGAGTGGTGAAAAAAAGATGAATGTTCTCTCTAGGCTATAAAAAAAAACAAACAAATGGAAAATGGAACTCGAGCGAAAATTCATTCAAGCTCTGAACATATCACCCAGACATTACCAACACAGCTTAATGAAAGCGTGTCATCCCATAGCGAAATGCTTCCGACCTTCATTCCTGTGCTGCCCTTGTGAAGGTTAAAGATTACTTTACAGGATTCAGAAAAGTTCTCGTTGATGGAAACGGAAGCGGCATCACCGATGCTGGATTTCTATTTGATATTTCTCGTTTCATATCTTTTTGTGAGATGTTTTACCTGATCCTGGAACGTACAGGAATTAAATTGTTCGGCTAAAATTCACGCCGAGAAAAACCTTTTTGAAGTTTTCGGACGGACATGTGTCAGGGGGAGATGAAAAATATCTTATCCGAGATATCAAATGGTTTCTTCATCTTTTGCTGTTACGTGAAAATAATAACATAAAAAGCGTTGGAGCTAAAGGCATTGGAAAACGTTTTAAAATCATAACAGGAAATAGATATTCTCACATATATGCTTGATTGCTGTAAACATTGGTTAACGTTTTTAACCTGTCGTAGGAAATGAATATTCTCAATGTTCTCATGCATATTCTTGATGGCTGTAAATATTAGAAAACGTTTTTAACTTGTAATAGGAAATGAATAATGTCAATGTATAATCTTGATGCCTGTAAGCATTGGAAAAAATATCTTAAACTGTAATAAGAAATGAATATTCTCTTCCTGGATTCTTAGGGGTTTATAAACACGAATAACTTGTCTAAACTTGAAATATCAAATGAATATTCTTATTGTACATTCTTGAGAGTTACAAACACAGGATAAACAGTTTGAAAAGTTAAAAAAATGACTATGAAATATATTAGGATCAGAGAAATACCAACGTCACGTAAGAAGGACACGAAGGCTTCAAAATTCAAGATAAAAACCAATTGTTATCCATCCTTCATCTCCCTGAAATATGAATATATCACTTTGAAGACAATGTGACTGAAAAGTTCGCGTTATATTCTTGGTCAGTTCCTGTTAATCAGAGAGAAAGTTATTTGTAAAATGTAAGGTAGAATTAGAAACAAAATGTATACCAAATTATAAAAGCAATGATCTTCTTGGAAAAAAAAAAAAAGAATAATGAGAGAGGTATCTATTTCTTTGCTGTAATTTATTTGCAATTTAATCAATTGAAATGAAATATAGAACCAGTAATGAATTTCCGGTTTATGTTTTCAAGAACCAATATTTTTCATTACCGTTTTTACCAAATTCTTGAGGCCTGAGCAAATCGCATAGCAGCCAGAACACAATATTCGAATAATGTCAACTAATTGCTTTGGAATTCTCCAGCCATCAAGGCTTCAGAGACCAATAGAAGAAACTGATTAGATGAGTTCATTGAAATTCCTTCGTCTTCTCTAATTACAGGTAGACTTGAGGTATTTGGCTTTTATGCAGAGCGACCTCTTCGACGAATTTTTTAAATCGTATGAGCTCTGCAATAATGATTAAGATTGAGTGCAATTAGGTTTTCATTAAAGATTCTCTCTCTCTCTCTCTCTCTCTCTCTCTCTCTCTCTCTCTCTCTCTCTCTCTCTCTCTCTCTCTCTAAGCATTTTTAATTAAATCATTTGAACTCGAAAGTCATGTTATGAAACTGATCTGTTGGATGAAATTCAGGCTGCCACGCCAAACTGTGGGGCACTTCCGTCCAATCAGCGATTAGGAAGGCGCAAAGGAGGGGTTTGAGTGGTTGGACAGCAAGAGAGTAAGATCCAAAATATAAAGGAGATGACGTTCAAGGGACTAAAGGCGGAAGAGGGAGAAAGTACAAGAGTTTCAGTAAGAAATAATGGAGAGGTCAGATGGTTACCAATAACGACGAAAGGAGGTGAAGTTAAATGTCAACAAATGCACGTTGATAGGGACGTTCCTAATATCCTTCAGTAATACTTTTAGTAATGCCTACAGTACGCCACACGAGGAACACACCCGGCACTACCGCCCTCCTGGATGAAAATCACGATAGAAAATCGTAAAAAAAAAATAGTCTAATGTTAAAACACAAATCGCGTGAAAGACTAAAAAGCGTAAATGCGTCCTACGGGCTGTTCTATGAGCTAGAGCCCGTGCTGGTATAAGGCCAGATTAATCAAATAAAAAACAACAACAACGTAAGAGGACCAGTAAGTTTATTTCACTCGCCATTGAGGATAAAACTCAAGATAGAAAATTTTAAAAAGAAAGAAAAAAAAAATCGGCTAATGTTTAAACACGAATCGAATAAAATATTTCAAAGAAGTCAACAACACGACAGTGGATCAGCGACAGTTCATTTCAACAGAGCAGTTGCACACAGCAGTTCTCTGGATGGAATCTGTTACTTTCCAAATGATCAAATACCGCACCAATGTTCTCTTAGGCGGTTGTTCGCTCCCAAATAGCTTCCCATTTGCTGTGACACGTTGATGTCGTCGCCATTTCTCTTGCTTTAACAAGCTGTTGGGTTCAGTTTGCGCGTGTTTTAAAAAAGATTGACAAAGACTGATGTAGGTTAGAAAAGACAGGTAGAGCCTGAAAAAGACTGAAAATGAAGGAAAATGTACTGAAAAACAAAAAAACTTAACAAGACCGATACAAAATTTTAAAATGCTGGCAAAGAGACTGACCAAGACTGTTGTAAAAAATGAAGTAAAACTAAAAAAAGCTGATAACAAGACTGAAAACAGACCGACATGGCTGAAAAGACTGAAAAAAATACGGAGAAAAAACTGAGAAAATGAAAAAGATTGAATGAAGACTGAAAAAAAAAATGAAAAATAGGGAAAAAAGACAAAAAATTTAAAAGACCTGATAAAAAGAGATATAAAGACTGAAAAAGACTGAGAAAGACTGAAGAAAGACTGAACAAGACTGAAAAATGTTGATCAAAAGACTAAAAAAAAAACTGAAAGACGGAAGATTGTCATTTCGGGGACTGAAAGGAGAGTGAAACTTGTGATAAAGGAGAGAAGGGAACGAAAACAAAAGGCATTGAATGAAGTATCTACAGGAGAAATATCCAGCAAATATTATACAGAAAAGACGAATAAAAGGCTCACTGCATAAGTTATTTGTAAGATTTTCTTGTTAATGACGACATTTATTTTTCGGGCTACAGAAAATTACCACAACCATTTCTCTGACTTAAAAAAATTATTACAATTGCAGATTAAATTCTGCTTCGGATCTTGGAGAATTTTTATTCTGCAGTTTTATATGGTTTTTCAAACCTGAATAGGAAAGTCCTTTTAAATATTTAGGCCTGGAACGAACTTTCTGTTATGTAAAGTATACTTTTTGTTAATTCTAAGCCTACGTAGCTCCACAAACCATTTTGCCTGAATGGGCTATTAGGATCCATTTACTCTACGAGAGTTTTGATAGAGCTATGTACGTTAAAGAATAGCTTCGGTTATATGTACACACAAACTTATATATATATATATATATCTATATATATATATATATATATATATATATATATATATATAAATATATATATATGTAATATATATATATATATATATATATATATATATATATATATATATATATATATATATATATATATATATGCTCAGTAAATCATGGGAGGAATTACATAAATGTAGGACAGAAAATGAATATGAGTAAAACAAAGATACTGTTCAATGAAGATACAGAAACAAATAAGGGTTTTAGACTAACCACCAGAGATTGTTAATGAATTTACGTATTTAATACAGACAGTAAGTGTTTCCTACGGCATCATATCGAAATTAAAAGAAGGATAAGCATAGGATAGAGAGCTTTTGGTAAATGAAATGAGACTGGGAAAGTAAAATGTCACTTTCTCTAAAAAGAAAAGTATTTAATCAGATGGTCCTACCAGTATCAACTTATGCATCAGAAACCTGGATCCTTATTAAAACCTTAGAACATAAGCTAGTTACAATTCAAAGAGATATGGAAAGAATAATGAAGGGAATAACACCAAAATACAGAAAAAGAGCACCATAAATACGAGAGCAAACTAAAGTAAAGAATATTCTAACAACAAGTAAGAAAAAGAAATGGACGTGGGCAGGACATATAATGAGAATGTTAGATAATAGATGGACAAAAAGAATAACAGAATGGGTCCTAGAGAATACAAACGAAGCAGGGGAAGGAGGAGAAGACGATGGATTGACGAGCTGATAAAATATGCGGGTATAGAATGGCATAGAAAGACTATAAACAGACGGGAGTGGAATGACATGTTTGAGACCTCTGCCCTGCAGTTGGCTAGCAATGGCTGATGATGATGATGACATATCTATATATATATATATATATATATATATATATATATTATATATATATATATATAATATATATATATATATGTAACGTCTTTGGCGGTTGACTTGTTTTTGTCACATACACACAGTATCACTTATAACGGTTTCACGGGACTTCAGAATATCACGGAGAAGGCATATTCAAAACTGTATCGAATCAGCTCATCACTCCCTCCCCAGTTCTTGCGTCCCGCAAGACACACACTGATCTTATAATTTGCGCATTGTTGTTCTTCTTCGAGTGCCACACCGCCTTTGAGTGCCGTACCATCCAGTTTGTGCAAAATTTAAAACTATTAAGGTAGGGCCATTTGGCGTGTTACAAACACAAGTTACAACAAATGAATCTCACGCCTCACAATGTGTCATACAGAAAAACAATTTTAGGTTTACATTCAATGATATCAATAAGAAAATGGATAGTCACAGCTCCAGTTCAAAAAAGTTAAATTCATAAAAAAAATTCACAGAACATGAGTGAAAAATGAAACATTACTCATAAGAAGTCTGGTAAAAGTATAATAAAACTTACTGAATTCCTTCTGCAACACAATAAAAACAAGAAAATATAAAATCAAATTTCAAAGATTACACACAAAAAAATGTTTTTTTTTTTTTTTTTTTTTTTTTTTTTCAAAATAATCTCATATTCCCACATCCTCGATGGAAGATCACAAATTTCTGACAAAGTATAAACAGCATTGGTAACGATATGAAATTTTGGACACAGCATAATTGGCATCAATAGAAATTAATAAAACTGAGATGGATTGCAATAAGATGTTTAATATGACTTGAAACGCAATCAAATTAATAATGCAATAAAAATAATAGTGCAATAAAAGATAATCAAGTTATAAACACATAGACTCACTCATTAATATATGCTTAGAACTGTAACAAAATGTTTAAAAAAATTTGATATAAATTTCTCAGCAATAACTGACATGAAACAAAAGTTCATAAGCATGTTTTTTTTATATATATTCTCTGTTCACTTTGTGACGGACACATTTATTTATGACTCGCGCTGGTATGCTACGCAAGGCAACTACACGCACTTACAAATTATGTGGATGGTTTGCTTTATCGAAGAGGGAGGAAGGGCGGCTCAACAAGTTACTAACTTTTTTTTTTCTCTCTTTCTTTTATGAAGAATTTATCTCGTGCATGTTCAGAAAACTGTGACTTGTCAGTCAACTCCCTTACACAGCCAATACATGTATACTCCCAGGGCACTCACTCTTCACATGTACAGTTCCATGGCTCTTACTCAACACGTTCATACAACAGCTGACTCACTTGCCTCTGTTTTCTGTGCAACTCACCTATAGGTGTAACTGTAACTTTTAAATGTATGGGTCGCAGTTCCTCTCTCTCTCTGGCTCGTGCCTTACAGTACTCTTGGGAGAGCGTCTGCTACTCATATTACTCTCTCTTTTTTTTTTTTTGATCAATCCCCACAATGCAAACTCTAACAGTTGTTCGATCCTACGATCTTGTTGAGAAACTAACATTCTTAAGGGCATCTCTATATCAGGGATAAAAAATACAATTTGTTCTCACTTCATCATCAAATTTAAAAATTACTTCTCTTTCCCAACGAAAATCAGACTACTCTTTCAACAAACATATCAGTCTCGTTACTTTACTCAAACAAACTCTTTAATGAATTTACGTTAATAATTTCTTCAACAACTATATCAGTCTTGTTACTTTACTCAGACGAACTCCTTAATGAGCTTACGTTAATAATTCTGTCTTTAAATCTTAATCACAGTTCTTCAATGGGGACAAATGGAATGAATTGTCGCTCGTGATACTTTAACGATAATCAGAGCACGGCCTAAGGGAACCATCCTTTTTTTTTTCTCTTATTTTTTATATAATTTTTTTTTCTAATGTTACTTTCTACAAATTCCCTATCTGCATTTCCCTAACACAACATGCTATTGATTACGCTACTAAAGGCTACACAACTCGTTCATTGTGCAGTCGAACTAATACTATTATTACTATCAGTGACAACTTTTAGCAATCTCGTCGGCTCTAGGCGGGGCAGGGTCTCCCATCTCCGGGGGTGTGAAGGGTATCCTCTCATCACATCCCCATATTGTCCCAAGACGCTATCCTGTACTATCCCTCTCTCTCTCTCTGCCATACGGTTGAGATGTTCCCGTTTTCTATGCAATTCGCTAACAGGTCAGCAGCTCGAACTATTAGTGCCAGCAGCGGTGCCGGCGAT
Organism: Macrobrachium nipponense; assembly: GCF_015104395.2. NCBI lineage: Eukaryota > Metazoa > Arthropoda > Malacostraca > Decapoda > Palaemonidae > Macrobrachium > Macrobrachium nipponense. Next base: position 44,623,253 of record NC_061098.1, on the reverse strand, counting down.
CCGCTACTGATGCTATTAGTTTGCTTGTATCCTCTTCACATGGAGCCTGGATTCTCTCACTGGTTGCTGGCTGTCATCTGACGTCTATCAGCTATTCCTTATTCTAACATCGCTTGATCCTATCCATACCTTAGGCAGGTATCGTGACTTCCTCCACGGGCCGAGGTTGGTAAGGGAACTTCTGCACTATTCACCTTTTTAATACCATCCCTCTACTCTTCAATAGGTCGCGATCGGAAGTAGGAGTGGACTTCCCCCTTCCCACGGAGTCACGGGGGAGAGGCTCTGGTCGACCTCTCTCTGTCCTGGCATGACTCGTGGGTAGACAGATTCGTCTTCTACTTCTCAGGTTGGGGACTTGCACCCCTTCCCTCACAACAACACAACAAGGCGTCCCTTGTTCCCGGGCACTGCGTAACAGTCCCGCACAGCGCTAGGGGTAACCTGGGATACCTTCCCGGCATTACCTCCATGCAACCTCCTGCTGTCTCCTTCCGTCCTTCCCGATGAGGCTGGACTGCTCCCCATCTCTCCGTTCAAAACACATTCGTTACTCCTCTACTTGGTCTGCTACACGAGACGGTTACTCGGGGGGTCACGAAGGGTCACGAAGGTTGTTCGGGCGCCACCACCGTCGTTTGAATTTGGCGCTGCAACCGTCGATTTTGAATTCTCCCACACTACTCTTTGTCTGTTCGTATCTCGTACGGATTTTTCCAATATTTTGTGAATACTTCCGCCGAATGGAATTATTCTCTCGCCCGCTCGTTATCGAATTCGGTCGTGAAACTGTCTATAACAGAGGTAATTTATTAACGATTTCTGCGATCGCACTCTGTCTGTCTAGTTAGCACTGCGTTTTTTTTTCTAAATCGTATTGTGTGTGATTGTACACTGTCTTTATGGTTAGCACTGTGCATTTCGAATCGTATGGTGTGATTGTACACTGTCTTTATGGTTAGCACTGTGCATTTCGAATCGTATGGTGTGATTGTACACTGTCTTTCTGATTAGCACTATGCATTTCGAAATCGTCGGGCCACTCGATTTATTATTGCCGTTCTTAGCACGGTTCGCCACTTCTCTGCCGATTGCTTTAGCCATAATTGTTTTTATACAGTTCGTTCGTTTCACCATTTCCCTCGTCATCACCATCCATCGAATATTCTCTCGTTTCCATTCTTATTTCACTTCATATAACTGTTTGTCGCAAAAAAATGATGTAGCACTAACGTTTGTTTGACGCCACAAGACTTCAAAAGACCTCACAGGATCCGCAAGACCCCACAAGACCTTACAGGACCCCACAGGACCTTAAAGGACCCCGCAGGACCTTAAAGGACCCCACATGACCTTAAAGGACCCCACAGAACCCCACGACTGACACCAAAGTTATATGACCTGATCTCGGTCATTTGTGGGTTCGGGATATGAAGGAAAACACAGGAGAGAGATAAGTTCACGTGCATGCGATGTAGGACATGCAAAAATAATAATCGATGAAACGTTTAACACAGGTGTATTCTTCTTAGCTACACAGGTGGCCTGTAAATATTACGTTAACTATGCTAGTGCACAACCGGACAGCAGGTTAGACTGTTATTGACGCTTCATTGTGACACTCGTCTTTGTGTGGCGGCCGACGGCGACATATATATATATATATATATATATATATATATATATATATATATATATATATATATATGTGTGTGTGTGTGTGTGTGTGTGTATATATTTAAGCATTGTACTTCAATTCCCTGCATATTAATATTTCCTAATCCCGAGCGCGCCTTTAATACAACTCACAGAGTTGTGTGACGTTATCCTCACTCCAGATAGACCTACAAATTGTGATTCCTCCGAACTGTGTGATCGATTGTGAACATTCTGATCCTGGACACGAGTGTTGCCCATTTTTTTTTCACGCTTTTGACTGAAAGTTAGTTTGATTTTGGTAAGTTTTATGACTAGTAATTTTTTTTATTGATGTTATATAAATGATTTCGTAATTAATTGTCTATAATGTTATCAGTGCTTTGGTTTTTAATATTTTTAACGAAAGCTTAGTTTCTTTTTTAGTAAGTTTTATGACTATTCATTAATTGTCTATGATATTATTAATTCTTTATTATCTAATATTTTTTCTTTTACGATTTTAAGAAGATTTACTTGGATTTTCTATGTTCGATGACTTATTATTCTTGTTGATGTTTAGTTACCGATTTCGTTTTTTATTATTTTTTTTACTTTGAAATAATTTTCACGCTTTTAACTGAGAGTTAGTTTGATTTTGCTAAGTTTTATGACTAGAGAATTTTTTTTACTGATGTTATATAAATGATTTCGTAATTAATTGTCTATAATGTTATCAGTGCTTTAGTTGTTCATATTTTTGTCCACGCTTTTAACGAAAGGTTAGTTTCGCTTTTAGTAAGTTTTATGACTATTCATTAATTGTCTATGATATTATTAATTCTTTATTTTCTAATATTTTTTTTTACGATTTTAAGAAAATTTACTTGGATTTCTATGTTTTATGACTCTTATTATTCTTATTGATATTTAGTTACCGATTTCGTTATTAATTATTTTTTTGCTTTTCAATAATTGTCATAATTTTTTTTTAATCAAGAGCATATTTCTCACATTTGGAGGATCGTGGTTAAAATATAAAATAAAACTTCAGCTTCCTTACTTGAGGCTCCGTGACATTTTACTATTATTTAAAAACAGCTGACTCATTGGGAAACAAAAATCCAAAATCTCTGTCAAATGTCTTTGAAAACAGCCCTGAAAGGTGATTCTGGCCCATTTCATCATATCATCCGCTTTATCGTAAATTTTGTTCATAGCAAAAAGCTGTGACATATTAATAGATACCTATAACAAATGCAACTAAGTTGAAAAATATATTGTCTCTGAACTTTTTATCATTTAATGATAAATGGATTGGAGAAATGAATCCACAGTTATGTATGGTCGCATATATATACTTGAAAATAAATCTCTGCAGAAATCTTTCGGGGAACTGTTCGATTGAAAAATGAAATCGAAAAGACTCCTGAAAGCTCTGTAGAGATTTATTTTTAAATATACATGCGACCATTCATATCTGTGGTCTTATTTCTCCGATCCATCCATCATCAAATGATAAAAAGCTCAGAAACAATATATTAAAATTAAATAAATTTCCTTCTAGTTTATTATATATTTTTTGAGCTGAAGTACATTCGTTATAGATATCCATTTATGTAGCACAGCATTTTGTTTCTCCAAGTCAAGACTAATGCTACTATGAGTATTGTTCCATATATCGATTTGTCATTGAATATTATAGTGACGAAGAATTCGTCGAAAATCCTTCCAGCAAGGAAGAATGATAATAATCTCCAACAACTTGAAAAATTTACGTTGTTAAGCTCATTTATGTCATGTTTGGTATTTACTCGAAAAAAACGAGAAAAATAGCCTTTCATAATATCGTGTCCATTGCTTTTCCCTCTCCTAAAGGCTTCCCAGATTGCCAGGGAAGTTGAGAGTGCTTGAATACTTCCACAAGAGCAGCAATTTCTTGAGCAAATAACTCGGACATTTCTGAAATGATTCTCTCTAGACTTTTTCATAGCATAGAATATTCGTTATCCTTGCAATGCATCTTTTGCTTGATTAGAAAAACGTGTGAACTTTCGATATTTATGTTGTTTAAGTAAAAAGTTTAAAGGAGATACCTTTACTCTTTTGTTTCCTTTTTTTTTTTCTTGGCTCGTCTTCATGTTACAGAACCGGATGTTGGCGTTCCTTAGACACGGAGCAGTCAGAATTGGCAATCCACTGTATCCTAAAAAGAGTGAAAACCACGGTCATTTTACACCTTCAGGTTCCATTTGGCAAGTAAAAAGTGTTAATTGAATAATGCTCAATGCTTAAACTATTAAATTGTCCTCGGAATAGAGGTCTGCTTCTCAATGGTAACATTTTACCCGCTCTTTTCGTGTTGGTAGTCCTGGATCTACATGGGCTCAATTGGGCTAGCGCATTATTGATCTGAGCAAAGCTGATCGTGACATAGGATTATGAACTTGTTATTAATTATACTAAGTCAAAGTTTTTACATGAAATGGAACATTATCCTAATCAACAAGTCTAATTATTCCAATGGATGACGATCTTTAGTTCAGGAGAAATAAACCATCAAAACAATTTATTTAAGACCCCTTCTCCCCCTTATGTTAAAATTCCACCGCCCACTATGCCAAGTTCCTTAGTCATTTATAGATGGCTCTAGTAGTGCCGATTTCAGCAAAAATACCTGAAATATTTAGCTGTCTGGAAGGACTGTGTGTCACCCGGTTCAGTACGATAACTGAATAACAAAAGTCAAATATAATATGAATAATTACGTGTTTTAATTTAGTTTTATGAGCTAGTGTTAGTAACTTTTATTTCAAATGTATTAGTTCGTTCTACAATAAGAGCGACGTCCCCCAATATGCTGAAGCCTTGCCGAGGATGGGGGGCTTAGGGTTCAGCAGCTGGGCCCTGATGCCTGGTGGGAACTGCTTTCTCGCTGGGCCTTAGTGCCCGGCTGTTGATCCAACTAAATAAGTCAGCCCTTTTCTTTATACTAAAAACATTTCATCCTTCTGCATTTCATCCTTCTGCTTCCTCCCCCTATAAGGTATGGATTTTATGTTGATGACTTTGGATTGGTTTTGGACATGATTTGGATTTGTTCATTGGATTTGATGGAGGGTGAGGATGGTTGGCATGCCACTTCACCCGTAGAACTCGAGTACCTAATGTGGTCGAGCAAGGGGAAAGTTTAGATGTCAAGCCCTGCTCTTAGTGCTGGGATTGATCTCGACGGACATCATGACGCCTTAAGCACTGAGGGTGGGGTGTATATCTGGTGGGTACCCCTAGGGCAGCCCTGTATGGTATAGCACTGTCCTCTAAATGTGGCTCCATGGTGGGTGGGGGGCTACCTGGACAAACCATCAATTCTTCGTCTTAATGACATTAGTAAAACTTGTTGACAACTCAAGCAAGGATAAATGGACAAGGAAAAAACTGGTAATTCCTCCATTGTAACTTTGGAGCCTTTTTCAAATGAGCTCCTTGTTAAAAAGGTTTTGTATGTGAAACCAGTCCCTTTAGACTGGAATTGTGACACAATATTTAATGAATTTTGTGAATTTGAGAACATTAAAGAATTACGGAATAGACTTGGCAAAAATTATGTTTTTTTTTAATTCTGGATATTTTTCAACAATGAATCGGAAGTTCACAGAGCCTTTAGAGAATTTAGGTCAGATTCTATGAGTGTTGGACTTGTAGAGGTGGATGAGGTCCCTAGGTATCTGGAAATTTATAGACCACCAAATGAAATTAAAGATCCTAGAAGAATAAGTAAAATCTCCAGATCACCAGACCCAGCTAAATGGTTAATTATTACAACGCATGGTGAGAGAGGCAACCTCTTCAAGGTGAAAAGGTTGGTAAGCCAGAAGATCGGCAACGTTGGGAGCCCAGAAGTAACTGGCTTTGGGCGTAATAGTTATTTAGTTCATACCAAGACCAATGTTCAATCGATAATGCTCCTAAATTTAAAGCTTGATCCCGAGGGTATGATACAAGAGGTAAAACCTCACTATAATTTTAGTTATGCAGAGGGTGTTATCTTTAATGAAGATTTACATGAAATGGATGAGGAGGAAATTTTGGGAATGTGTCCAAATGTGGTTAGGAAGGTTTATAAAGTGCCCCGCTTGTCGATGCTTATTTTAACATTTGTAAGTTCTCTTTTGCCGTCAGAAATTGTTTTTGACAGTGAAATTATGAAAGTTCGTCCTTATAGACCGAGAGTGCTCCAGTGCTTTAAATGTTTTGGTTTTGGACACTCCTCTAACGTTTGTACCAGGAATAAACTTAGTGAATCGTGTGGCCAGCCTGAACACGAGGAATGTTCTGGACTGGTAATTTGTGTAAACTGTAAGGGTGAACATCGAGCCCGTAATAAGAAATGTAGTGCATTCAAGAAAGAACAAGAAGCATTACTAAAATCTATTGCTGAACACATCAGTGTTTGACAGGCCAAGAAGCTGTTGGCAAGGAAAACTTATTCAGATGCCTTGAAGGCACAACAATTGAATACTGCTTTTTCTGGGGCCCCTTCTGGTGGGGCTCCCCGGGGCCCCCCTGGTGAGGTTTCCCATGCCCCCTCTAGTGGGGCACCCCGCACCCCCACTGGTGGGGCTTTCCATGCCCCCTTGGTGGGGCTTCTCATGCGCTCCCTGGTGGGGATTCCCAGTCCCCCCTTGGTGGGGCTTCCTATGGCTCCCCTGGTGGGGCTTCCCATGACCCCTCTGGTGGGGCTCCTCATGTTGCGCAGGCTCTGGTCAAGCCAGGGGACCCTGTTGGTTCAAGGGTTCAAGCCAGATCTCAATATGTTGATGACTTCTCTCTGTCAGGGACATTGCCTGCCTGGGGATTATTCAAAAATTCCACTGAAGTTGATCAAGACATAATGATTTTCAGAGCCCAACATCTACTTATGAGTATTTAATCAGTATATTGCTGTGTGGCACCATGCTGTCTATTCCTCGAACTTCTGGTAAACCTCGGCGTCCTCTACTACCTTGGTGGAGTGATGCATGCGCCTTGAGCCGAAAGATAACAAGAACTTGCTTCAAGAGATATTGTAGATATCCTTGCTTAGTCAATAAAATTATCTATAAAAAAGCTCTTGCTAAGCAAAAGAAAACATTTTAGCAAGCAAAGAGGGAATCCTTTATTAGGTATATAACTTAATTAAAATATGATTCCCCTATGTCATTAGTATGGAACAGAACCCGAAAGCTGCAAGGGAAATTTTCTCCACCTCCCTTGCCTCCATTGAAAATTGATGGCTTCCTCATATCTGATTCTGGAGAAGTTTCAGAAAGCTTTGGTAGGCATTTCTCCAATATATCTAGTGCCCTACATTACTCTACTGCATTCAGGAATATTAGGGATGCTACCACGGTTATTGCAATCTCGTTATCTTCCCCAACATCTCCTTGGGAAGATGATATACTGTGCTCAATGATTTTTAATCTGCCTAGAAGTACAAAACAATTTCTTTTAGAAATTTTAAACAGATTTTGGCTTTCAGGAACTTCACCAGAGTCTTGGAAGATATCGATTATTGTACCTGTTTTAAAACCTTTTAAAGATTCCTTCCTTCCTAAGAACTATAGGCCAATTGCTCTAACTAGTTATGTTAGCAAGATATATGAGAGGATGGTCAATGCTCGACTTGTGTGGTATTTGGATTCAAAGAATCTTTTATCGACTCGGCAGTTTGGCTTTAGGAAAAATAGAAGTACTTCTGACCCTTTGATGTTCTTTACTTGGGAGATACAGAATGCTTTTGCCGTGCAAAACCAGACTATTGCAGTGTTCTTTGACCTAGAAAAAGCCTACGACACTACCTAGCGAGGGGGTATCCTTATACAACTTGTTGATTGGGGTATTGTGGGTAATTTGTTCTGTTGTCTTAAAGATATTTTGTCAGAACGTTACCTGAAAGTAAGAGTGGGCTCTTACATTTCTTCTGCTTACCCTCAAGAAGAAGGGTTAACACAGGGAAGCGTCCTTAGTCCAATACTCTTTAATGTAGCTGCCAACAGTCTACTAAAACAAGTTCCTGTCGGGGTGCATGGTCTGGCCTTTGCTGATGATTATGCAATAATCTGTAGTAAGTCTACAGCTGTCAAAGCTTGTCAAAAGATCCAGACTGCTATTAAGCTGCAACATTATGGGCCAGTGATAAAGAGTTCAATTTTTCACCAGAAAAAACCAAAGCTATACGATTTTGTCTATTAAGAAGAGTGGAAGAGATCCCTATGCTGTTTTTAAATGGTTCGATTTTACCCTAAGAAGATAGCCATAAGTATCTAGGTGTTACGTTTGATAAAAAAATAACTTTTACTCAACATGTTAAAGAAGTTTTATGTAACGTGAAGCTTCGTCTTAATAGTCTTAAAGTTGAGTCTAATTTTAATTGGGGGGCAGATCGAATCCCCCTTTTGAGGATGTACCAGGTTTTATGCCTAAGTAAAATTGATTACGGTTGTCAAGGTTATGGTTGTGCGTGCTAGACAATACTGCAGAAATTAGATGTTGTCCATAATATGTCTTGGTCCATAATAGGTCTTAACGTATTTGTACGGGAGCCTATAGAACTTCACCAGTAGAAAGCCTATATATTGAGTCAGGTCTTCCCCCATATTTATCCATAGGGAGGAATTAGGCTTGAGATGCATATCAAGAGTATTTACGTCAAAGCTGAACTCTAACCAACTGATAGAGCCCCAAATAGACCTAGACTGCCAAAGCTGCTTGAAGTTCGACTAGCAAGCTTTACCAGGGAGGTGGGATTACTACCTCCTGCAGTAGCTGAAATTTTGCACTCAAAGTTTCCTCCTTGGATTAGGCCATGCTTACAGATCTGCCCAATTAGGGACAGCAGGAACAACAGTTCTGGTGATCAGTTGAGGGCAAGTTTCTTGGATCATGCTTTTGAACATGGTGATTCTCATCATATATATACTGATGGCTCGAAGGGTTCTGATGGTGTTGGTTGCTCTGTAGTGACAAGTGATAATATCATTAAAAAGAAGCTTCCATCTAATTCCTCTGTTTTTGCAGCTGAACTGCTGGCAGTTTTGACTGCTCTTAAATATTTTTTTTTATAGTTCTTGTACTAACAAGGTTTTCACCATTTTTACCGACTCTCTGAGTGTTTTATCTTCTCTTAAAAGCCTAGTGTCTTGCCACCCTTTAGTGCAAGAAGTACAAGATTGGTTTTATCTTTTGATTAATAGAAAAGGTTTTTCTGTTAGGTTTTGTTGGGCTCCGTCCCATGTTGAAATTGTTGGGAATGAGCGAGCCGACGGCGCTGCTAAGGCTGCAACTAGGCTTAGGCACATTTCTAACATGGGCGTCCCTGTTTCCGATTTTAAAATTATCGTTCAATTGTATTGTAGAGACCAGTGGCAGGCCCACTGGTCTACTTTAGATAATAATCTTAAATTAAAGTCGATTAGGCCTACTGTTCATCCTAGGCCTCATAGCCGGATGGATAGAAGGTCCGAGATAGTTTTAGCTAGATTACGTATCGGCCAAATTAAATATACTCACGGGTATCTAATGATGATTGTAATGGATAGGCAGGTTCCTCGCTGTTCCACCTGTCATGTGGATTTGAATGTGGTGCATATTTTGGTTGAGTGCCCTCATTTTGAAAACAAACGTAGAGCTTGTTTGCTGGCAAATAAGACTCTTGCTGATATTTTAGGTGAAGGTGCTCAGGCAGAGCAAATTATGACATTTTAAATAAATATTAATCTTTTTCATGAATTGTAATTTTTTTCTCATAATTGTTTTAGTTTTCTTGTTTGTTTTTTATGAATGAATGAATTGTATGTTAGATCGGTTGTGTGTATGTTTGTTTGTGCGACAGTGACATTTTTTTAAGATATATATGAGCTGAATGGCCCCTTGGCTCCGGCGCTTGGCTGTGCCAAAAATTTTATAATCTAATCTAATCTAATAAGAGCGAAGTTATTCTACGTGAATGAGATGATAAACCCGAATGTAATGTGTAAATTAATCAGACATTTCATTACATTCAATACTGATTATTCTCATGATAATGGATAATTCCTATATTTAGCCTGGCAATCCATCCTAATAGGCTATATTTTTCAGAATTGAATGTTAAATGCTTTCAAGACCAACATTTTTCTTTAACATTCTTCCTAAAACCGTTTAAACTATAAATTATGTTCAAAATCTAGTAAAAC
>NC_061098.1:44595902-44610902 GCF_015104395.2 Macrobrachium nipponense | reverse complement strand
AAGCAACGACCCGAGGAAAGCTGAACAATGGGTTTCTGTGGATGGCGTGACATAAAACTCCATAGTTAGACAAGTCAATGTACTCAGTTTATGAACTCTTCTCAAAGGGCCTTTGTGAAACTGGTTACAGCCAGTAATTGTGAGGCGCTAACGAAGTGTGCATTCGTAAGTGCGTGTGCGCCTCTTCTATTGATAATGTATGATACCCAAGTCTATGGGGGGATTTTGATAGAGGCGTCTTTGGAAGAAAGGCAGGATGCCGTGGTGCTCACCGGGAGTCTCTTTATAATATAGTGCTTTAAATAGTCTGACTGCTTGGACGGTTCTAGCAAAGGATCATGTTGGACCGAGAGTGAGTCCCGATGGTGAAATAGCCATTTTGATGACCATTACTATTTAGACATTTTATTGTTGGGGTTTTTGAGTTAGTCAGTAAGACTTGGATCATTATCTTTTGTTCCTTAATAAATGTTTATTTTATGATGCAACTCTCTCATTTTGGTTACCTGTTAGAGTGGAGAAGTATCGGTGCTAGAGAGAGAGGAGGAGAGAGAGAGAGAGAGAGAGATCAGTGCTAGAGAGAGAGAGAGAGAGAGAGAGATCAGTGCTAGAGAGAGAGAGAGAGAGAGAGATCAGTGCTAGAGAGAGAGAGAGAGAGGTATCGCTTAGAGAGAGAGAGAGAGAGAGAGAGAGAAAGGAAAGTCGCGAGCTGTTGGTTTGTTTGTTGTTTGCCTTGATGCTCGAGTTACACGTTTACCAAGTGAATAATGAGGTTTATGTCTTCATAACCTCATTACAGGTTTGGTGGCAGGCGGTGAAAAAGCGGTATAAAAGTATTTTTATTTTATGCCTGGGAACGCCAATGAAGAGATAGGTGACCAGTTAAAAATAAAGGGGTTATGGCTTAGGGATAGTTTTCGAATGACAAAGCCTTTGTGGGATTGTGGAAAATTGTTAAACTGTTAGTTTTCAGTTAATAAGTGAGAAAAAATGAGAAATATCTATCCGTCTTGTAACAGAAGGGAGGGGAAGGATTTTATTGGACTCAGCATTTTTCCCAGGCAGGTAGGCTAGAAGCAGTGGCAGCACTCAGTATGACTTCTGTGTGTAATGTTGAGTGCATCCCGGGATAATCGTGCATGTATCACTGCCGTGTCGTGCACGAATTCCGAGTTCTTTTTGTTCCCATTATGGAATGGTGAGTGTTAAAATACAGTTTATCAAGGGGAGGTATTTTTTTTAAATAATTCATTGAAATGGGACTGGTTCAAGATGTCAAAAAAAAATTTTTTTTCTCTCCCCATAGTAGCTAAGTGACGTGTTTTCTTTATTTGCGCGTGTTTATGATAGACGCATTCGTCTTTGTTTAATATAAGGGTGTATATAGATGTTTTTTATGCATGTGAACTGTGCTTAGATAGCATATTTCGCTTGGAGACAGAGCGGCCACACAATTTTACGGGCTCAGCACATTTCTGCTAACCGGCGCAGAGAGGCGCATTGCAAGGGGAGTATGGCCTGCCTTGGGTGATAGTTGCATGGGGAGGGTACTAGTGTATACCTTGCGGGGTCACTCAGACACCGTTCAAGGGGGTTGTTCTAACGGGAGGGTGAAACTTTTTTTTTCTCATTGTGGGTGAACTCCTTTCTTTTTTTTTCTTTGTCGGGCTGTTGGAGACAAGTCTGGCCTTGACAATGAATGCTAAGATATCATCAGCTGATTGATTAGTTGATGAAGTGAATCGCCCGTAGAGTCTTTTTTTTTAGAAAAGAGATTTTCTTTCTAGTGAATGAAGAGAAAAGAGAATTGACATGCACAGGATGTGTTGTATGTTTTCCTTATGCCTTGGAAGACACAAAATGGGGAGAGACAGATTATTATTTTTTTTTTTTATTGTGTTGGAGGGATTACTTTAAAAATGGTGCCGAGTGGTGATGTATGGTGATGCCCGGTGCCGTGAATTGTGTTGTGTCTGTGTGGGTGTGGCGATGGTGGTATGTCATGGTATGTGCTGGAGAAATTGTGTACCATAGGGTTCAGCATTACTGTGTATGCAATTTGAATTTAACTCTTACTTGAGATCTTTGCATGGGGATTTGTTACTATGGAGAATTATTATTATTAGTAATAATTATTATACTTGAGATGTGTCACGGGAGGGCTGCTTATGTATAATTATCATTACGGGAGACTTGTTTTACGAGAGATTTGAGATATTTAGTGGGAGATTATTTTATAATTATTACAGATAATTATTCATGGAGAATTATTACAATGAATTAATGGGAGAAGTCTTGTCTTAATTATTTGTTGAATTTTTGTAACTTTGGAGAATATTTTAGTCAATCAAGAGCGATGAGTTTTGCTGAATCTTGATGAATCTGACTGAATCTTGGTGAATTGTGTTGAATCTTGCTGAACTTTTGCTGAATTTTTTTGCTGAATTTTTGGAGAAAGGATAAGCATTAACATTGGTGATATTTTTTTTTATACTGATACTGGTGATTTTGATGATAGCAAATTTTGGTGATTTTGCTAATAATGATATTTCTGATACTGATTTTCTATGTACTAATACGTGGGTGTTGTAATGCTATCAAGGGAGGTGAAATCTTTTTTTTGAATTTGGGAGGAACTAACAACACATTATTTTATTTATTTTTCTTTTTTTTACGAGTTCAGCAGATAATTGCTTGACATCTAGTGAGTTACGGGAGATAGTTAACAATGCTGTTGATTTTTCTTTTCTCCTTTTTTGGAAGTTAGCTATCTCTGACACAAGTTTTTTTCATCATGGGTGAATTTGAGTTTATTTATTTTTTCTCTCCAGTTGGTGTGAATATTTTTCAATATCTCTGTTCGTGACTTAGAGTCATTGTTCTGGAATGTGTTTGTGTTTCAGCTATTTGATGCTGCAGAGAAATTTACGTGAGAATTTTTTGCACTGCTTTGGAATGCATACATAATGGCACTACATTTTTTTCTCTGGGTATTTGTGTTCCAGAAATTGTGAGTTTTCTTGCACAATACCGTTGTTGTATTTGTGACAACTTTGTGAGAGATAGGAAACTTGGTTAAGTTTTATAATGGCCTATGTCGTAGTGCATATGGAGAAGTCTTTGCTAAGACACTTTGAATTTGGAGTTTTTATTATAATGAGTTGTGGCACATTGGTGATTTTTTCTAGAATTTCCTAGACAATTTTATTTGCCGAGTTTTGCCCTTTTTCAGCAGTTATGCTAAATGGAGAGAGTTTTATAGTTTTTTACTATAACATTGAGTTATTTCCTGGAGAATTGAGGTATATTATTTGGAGATATAATTGGTGGTATATAATATTTTGGAGTTATAATTAGATATAATATATTGGAGATATATTTATGGCCATTTTTCATATTTGCCAATGGTGATGAGAGCTATGTTTAGTTCAATTATTTTGCAGCCATCTTTGTTGCAAATGGAGACACACATTTGGAGATTATGGGGCAATATTTGTGAGTGTGTGAGTTAGATGCTTTGAGTACACATTTTTTTGGAGATAGGATTTCATTTTTTGATATTCCTTTTTGAAGATATATTTTTTGGAGCCTTGTTTTGTTCCACATGGAGTATTGGGGAAATAGAGGTAAATATTTTTTTTTTATTTGCCGAAATAGAGGTGAGTATTCTTTATTCCAGGAGTGATGTTTTTTTTTTTTTTTATTAACATGGCTATCGGAGAAATAAGAGAGAAATATATGTGGATGTGGTTTTTAACCAAATGGAGGAAATTTTTTTTTTTCACCGGAGTGGTCCTATTATTAATATGGTGTCACATAGATATATATGGACCCTTTTTTGTGGTTATGGAGTTTTTTTTCGAGACAAGAGAAGATTTCTGAGGTTCTTTCTCTTTGGTTTCGTGACTATTTAGAGGCAAGTGGCATTACTGCATTACGAGTCCTATGGAGGTGTGCGCATTTTTTATGTTCACAAGTGTATTATTCTGGAGACATTTAATTGGGCAATGTCATGTTGAGAATTAAGTCTTCGAGACAATTTTTGAACACATTAGTCATATCCTGGAGTTAATTTTGTGAAATGTGTCAGTTAGACCTTTTTCTGTAGAATCATGAGTTTCCAAATTTGTGTGTCTGACTGGACATTTTTTATGCTGCTGTTCGAGCACACGTCCGCAGGCGGATTTTTCTGCTGTGCTGTTCCTTTTCCTCTGATGGTGATCGATCAGAGTTTTTGCAATATCTGGAAATGTTGACAATAGCATTTCACGAAAGCGCATGTGCAAGAGTTTGCTTTCTGGACATGTCCAGTCGATAGAGTTGCAATATCGAGAAATTCCGTAACTTTACATGGGACATTTATAATATGTTATGCATATTATACATGTATTATGTATTTTGTGATAAGGAAACCTGCTTGTGGTTTTCTTTTTTTTTATTTTTTTTCCTTTTCCTACGAGAGATGTAATTAGGGGATTGAGTTTTAAATAGCATTTCTTTTTGGACGGGAGATGTGATTTATCGGGAGTTGTTATTTACGTAAATTGGAGTTTGACATTAAGTTTCATTGTGATTAATTGTATGAGCAGTAAAGGGGTTTTAGCTGTTAAACATTGGAGATTTTTACTGATTTTGTGGGTTGTTCAGATATCAGAGCTTGAGAGAACATTTTTTGGGTCTGGGCATGTTACGTGATTTTTTTTCCTTGGGCTCATTACGATTTTTTCTTTTTTTTGTCTTATGGTAACATTCGAGTTTGGAATGTGAGTGCAGAAGTCCGTGGAGTTGCTGTGATTTCTGAGTTGTGTGTGTGCTGATGTGTGAGTTTGGGGAATTGAGTTGGAGAACTTGATGTAGTCATATTAAACGGAGTTAATTGGGAGACGTTCAGTTAATATTTCTGATTTTTGAGATCATTGTTTGTTAGAAGTAGAATTTCTGGGTTAATTTTCTTAGATTGACCAATAACTTGACTGACATACTAACACACCAAAAAGTCGTTTCCCAACGCTAGCAAGACGTCCACCAGCCGTGCAGAGAGGTTGCTGTCGTTTTGTCCGTGGTGATTACAAGAGTTTCTACGTGGGTGATCACAAGAGTCCTACAGTGTGTCTTTTGGGGATCTGCAGAAGTCATTAGAAGTCTTCTAGGATGAGGGAGGCAATCCGTCTTCCTACAGTCTGCTACAGGAGCAGCAAGTTGCAGACAAAGAGGGATATTCAAGAATCTGAAGAGAGAAAATTCTAGTGTTATTTGGAGATAAAAGCGTAACAGACTTTAATTTATAATGCCAGAGACGTGCAGGTATTACTTATATTTTATTTCAAGCTGGCCAATGTGTTTTATATTATATAAGCTACTTTGTTTGACAATTTTGCTAGGCGGGAGCTAGCATTGGTTAGGTGGCTGAGCGGTACTACGCCTAGGGTTTTTGATTAATGATATATTGCCAATATGTTCGCTGTGACCTATGGAATGTGGAGAAGCAACGACCCGAGGAAAGCTGAACAATGGGTTTCTGTGGATGGCGTGACATAAAACTCCATAGTTAGACAAGTCAATGTACTCAGTTTATGAACTCTTCTCAAAGGGCCTTTGTGAAACTGGTTGCAGCCAGTAATTGTGAGGCGCTAACGAAGTGTGCGTTCGTAAGTGCGTGTGCGCCTCTTCTATTGATAATGTATGATACCCAAGTCTATGGGGGGATTTTGATAGAGGCGTCTTTGGAAGAAAAGCAGGATGCCGTGGTGCTCACTAGGAGTTTCTTTATAATATATTGGTTTAAATAGTCCGGCTGCTTGGACGGTTCTAGCAAAGGATCATGGGGGACCGAGAGTGAGTCCCGATGGGGAAATAGACATTTTGGTGACCATTACTATTTAGACATTTTATTGTTGGGGTTTTTGAGTTAGTCAGTAAGACTTGGATCATTATCGTTTGTTACTTTATAAATGTTTATTTTATGATGCAACTCTCTCATTTTGGTTACTAGAGTGGAGAGGTATCGGTGCTAGAGAGAGAGAGAGAGAGAGAGAGATCAGTGCTAGAGAGAGAGAGAGAGAGAGGTATCGCTTAGAGAGAGAGAGAGAGAGAGAGAAAGGAAAGTCGCGAGCTGTTGGTTTGTTTGTTGTTTGCCTTGACGCTCGAGTTACACGTTTACCAAGTGAATAATGAGGTTTATGTCTTCATAACCTCATTACAGGTTTGGTGGCAGGCGGTGAAAAAGAGGTATAAAAGTAGTTTTTTTTATGCCTGGGAACGCCAATGAAGAGATAGGTGACCAGTTAAAAATAAAGGGGTTATGGCTTAGTGATAGTTTTCAAACGACAAAGCCTTTGTGGGATTGTGGAAAATTGTTAAACTGTTAGTTTTCAGTTAATAAGTGAGAAAAAAAGGGAAATATCTATCCGTCCGGTAACAGAAGGGAGGGGAAGGATTTTATTGGACTCAGCATTTTTGCCCAGGCAGTCAGCCTAGAAGCAGTGGCAGCACTCAGTATGACTTCTGTGTGTAATGTCGAGTGCATCCCGGGATAATCGTGCATGTATCACTACTGTGTCGTGCGCGAATTCCGAGTTCTTTTTGTTCCCATTATGGAATGGTTAGTGTTAAAATACAGTTTATCAAGGGGAGGGTTTTTTTTTTAAATAAAAAGTGGGTCGTTAACCATTTTATTTTTGAGTGTAGTTTGTTCACCTTTCATATTATTTTATTTTTATTTCTGTTTTTGTATGATTTGCGTTTTGTTTTAGTTTGTTCGTAATTTTTTATTTTTAGTTTGTATGTGATGTTCGTTTTATTTCATGTTTTTACTGAAGCTTTTAATCAGACAATTCATTTTACTGTAATTTTTAATGATTTCTCATCCTTGTCATTTTTTCAGCCTGAAGATGAGGTTTTAAACCTCGAAAGCTCGTAATATTAAAGAATGTTCTTCCTAGTCTTGGCACTATTATTCATCATCAAGCTAAGATTTCCAAGTAGCTGCCCAATTACTGAGACTATATATATATATATATATATATATATATATAAGTATATATATATATATATAATATATATATATATATATATATATATATATATATATGTAAGTGTTTACATAATAAAAATATGGAATGTTAGTCCATATATATAAAAGACTAAAACTAAAGAGGTCAACCAGATTGCTTGCAGGAATGTGATCAGACTAGAGACGCTAAAGATGACGTATACAATAAAAGTAAGCTAAGATAACATGCCGTCACCTGTAGTCATTCATTTGTTTATAAACCTTAGTCCAAGCTCCCTGCTTGAGACATCTACAGCGACCTATAATTCAAACGGCCTACGTGATCTGTAGCTGTGGCTCATTTGATGTATGTTCGTATGAAACTATGTCATCTCATTGTATGTTCATATGTTCGAACTACTGTCTGTTCCTTCATAACTTGTAACAGAGATGGTAGACAGGGAGAACAGAGTTAGCTATTGTCATTAGAAGACCTGTACCTCTTTACCTAAGCTTTATCATGTAGAGGAATAGGATTAGCCATCATCATTGGCAGAAGCGATCAAGCTATCGTTATTAGAAGACTTGTACAATCATATCTGATCTTCAGCATGTAAAACTTCAGAAGAATATATATATTTTTATACTTCGTGTTTTCTACAAGAACCTCCTCACCATGAGTTTAACACATCGTCGTCATAAACAAGAAGATAATCCCGACTTCGTAAGTGATCTACAAACCCCAAGACACTCCATTGAAGATGGAAGTGCAATACCAACCGACTTAGCGTAAGATTATCGCAAGTCTAACATTACCTCATAGGGCGCCTTATCATACAAGGCAACAAGCCCTAAAAGTGGTGGCAAGCGTACCAGAAGGACTCTACAACTTCTCCGAAGATAAAACAGAATAATAAATCATGAAGTCAACGACGACGAAAGCAGCAGATTCTTCAAGCAACCTAGTATCATCGTTTAGTGAGCGACTTCAAAAAACAACAAGAACTTCACCGACGACGAAAAGCAAGAGATTCTTCAAGCAACTTAGTATCATCGTTTAGTGAATAACTTCAAGAAACAAAACCGACGTGTCCTTTTTCCTACGGCAACGCAAGCTTCGTCTCTCATTAGAATCATTCAAGAAAACGTCGTTAGTGAGCGTTTCCGGCACTTCAAGAAACGAACCGAACGCGTCTGCAGCATCGGATCTTTCAAGGGCTCGAATCATCGAAACAACGCGCACGGGGGAAACTGAAGCCAAACCAGGTCATCCGCTAAATAGAGAAGGAGGTCCAAGGCCGTGTGTCGTTATCGGAACACCGTGACTTCCCACAAAAGCAAGCTAAGTACAATTTTTTCTTCATTTGGAGTAACTTTGAGTGTTTCCTTTGCAGGTCGAATTTCGTTATTCCGGTGGCTGAAGTTACGAGACATTCTTAATCTTACTTTTTTACAGAAATTACCTACATCATTGAGATTTCGCTACTGCAAGTTTTTTATCTTTGAGTGTCTGTTTCCAGAAGTTCTACTGAAATATCATAATCATATACTATGTTAATTTTATCATTTTGGGTGATTATTAATCCCTTATGTAACAAATCATATTAAACAGTGAATATGCGTTTACGCAGTGGACGTCTGTATTTATACAGATGCATGGATAGTGTCGTTAAGCACCGTAGTGATTAGAAAACACACAAAAACAAGTGGAACACCCGTACAAATCTAGATAAATTAGAGGTAACACTATTTCGGGTCATGACAATAAATGCTCCTTTGCAAGTCCCGATCGCAGTTTTAGCCTTGAGTTTTTTGAGTTATATAAAATATCGAACCTCAATGACTCAACTTAACTTTTAAAATATGGCTGGATCGCAAGGAATAACATGTCTGTAAAATCTTTCATCAGGCTAAATGGGCTGACCAGGATCCCTCACTATTTCAAATTTTAGCAAAGAATGAAGTACAAACAGTTAATATTGAATACAGTAGAGATAACTTGTCTTAATAGTAATCGCTCAGTTCCTAATAGTTCGTCATTCATTGCTTTATATGTAACCAGCAACAAAATGCTAAAAACACACAATACGTTGCTGATGGTAATAAAGAGAAGGATCCTAATTATTACAAAAAGAAATAGAAACAGTAGCCCGTTCAGAATCAAACAAGCAAACTCGGAATGACGTGTTGTCACCTAGTTTGAAGCGGTCAAGGTTAGTTAAATCTGCCGAGTGTTCAAAGCATAGCAAATTCCACACAATAAGCGACTCTAGCAGAGTGGGGAAAAGCGATTGATTGGTTCATACATGCCAATATCTTTTTGAATTAAAAAGGATTTTCCTATGAAACACACGACCGTTATAAAGTAATCAGAGCAGGTTTTTCTTTTTTTTTTAATACTTAATTATTATAAGTAGTGGTGGATAAAGCCCGACTGTACGCGCCGTAAAAATTAGAATATCTTGTTTATTCCTTTAGTACACGTAATATCCTGTATTTACGGACTCACCGTCTGTTGTTCGAACTTCCCTAAGGAGAAGTCCGGATAAGCGAGCGCTTACAGATACCTCTATAGTTTATAAAAAACATTGATCTGTATCTAGTGTAATTGTAAGATCCATCTCGGGGTATACAAAATATTATCTTACATCCTGCAAAATAAGGCGTGTTTATCAAAGGAAAATCCTATAAACCTTCAACATATTAAAAATCAGTTTGAACAAAAAGAGACAATTAATCAAATAATAACTTATATAAAGGAACTATAACATTTATGTCTCATAAATCTTGTAAAGCATTTGTTTCAAATGACCCAACAGAATTCTCCCACAACCGCAGTCGTAGTTTGCATGCAAAATCTCGAGAAGCATGCACCCTCGAATGTCTTAGTGCGTGTAAAAAGACTTTGCTGGGAAATGAAATTTTAATCCTTCCCGACACTCTGAAATATAACGATTTGCCGCGAACAAAGCCCTAGACACGGTTTGACTAGCAGCAACAAGTTTAAATCTAGTGATCCACAAACGTATACTACATATCGTGGATACGGAAGTTATAAATATCGCATTTTTATTGTTGCTAATTTTTAATCCCGCCCAACCAGTCGTAGATGAATCTCTCTGATAATCTATCTAAAGTAATATCCGTAAAGTCATTCAAGCAGAGGTGATTCAGCAGAAATTTTTTTTTATCTTTTATCTGAATACCAGGAAGTTTCTCCACTAGCGAGTGATCTCTGAAAAAAAAAAAAAAAAAAAAAAAATGGATGTAATTTAACACAAAATACGGTCTAAGGACAAACATAAAGCTATATACGCACCTTCGTATAGACTCTCAATGGAATTTCAAAATAGAGATAAATGACGAAGTTGAAAAATTTTAGTAATAGGAGTCATTAGGACAAATCAAATACCCTTATAATTTTTTCCGCAAACGTCATGTTGCCATAAAAGATCGGACTTGGCGCTATCTGGCGTAGATTTCTGTCGCTTAAACAAGGAAACGACTCCCGATAGTTTCCAGTGCCATGTACCGACGACATCTTATCTCTGTTAGGTTAGAATAAATTTTTCACCAGCTTGGACTTACTTAAAAGCTTTTACCAGATACCATTACCTAAGTGATTGTACCATCATAGCACCGTTTTCAGCACCACTCAGGGGACATTATCAATTTTTACGTATGCCTCCGGCTTACGTTGCACCCCAATTACAATATAGTGTTTGGAGACTTTTAGGTGATACACACATGCCTATATGGATGATCTTTGTAATCTTTTCTAATACCTTAGAAGTACATTCACATAAACTAGAGCTAGTGCTACAGAGACAAAGACAAATAATCTCAGAGTAAAATATCTAAATGTGAGTTTTTTAAAACCGAACATGTTTATTTAGGTTTTATGTGTCTAGTCAAGGTCTTGAAGTAGTCCATGGTAAGGTGTCGGCTATTCATAACTTTCGGTACCTATTAACGTAAAAGGGGGATACAGCACTTTTGCGCTGTAGTGGGTATTACAATCGTATGCAAATATGTAACTCTTCAATCATGACAGCTCCTTTAACAGATCTTACGAAGAAGAGCGTAGATTGATTATGGTCTAAAAAGCATCAACAGGCGTTCGATATCTTAAAAGCGGAATAATGCAGCTTACCTAACTTAAAAATCCCTGATTTAAATAAGGAATTTTTTTTATTGCAACAGACGCCTCAGACCAAGGGGTAAGAGGGATACTACTTCAGCAATATGATAAACAGTTCTTTCCTATAGCTTTTTATTCGCGTAAACTAAATGCCCTCTGAAAGTAAATATACAGTAATAGGCAAGGAAGGGCTAGGTATCTTTAACACTAGTACATTTTAAGTTCATAATCTATGGCTATCCTGATAAAGTCCTTACTGAACATGAGTCCTTTACCGAGTTTTTTCAAAGGCTTTAATCACAGTCCAAAAGGAACTCGGTGACAAATGATCATTCAGGTCTTTGGAGCCAAGATAAGATTACCTGGGAAAGCAAATATAATAGCTGACGCATTATCCCGCAATCCCGCACCATACAGCAAAGAACCATTAATTGGACTAAAAGATATAGAAACATCCGTGCCTATTGGTTAAACCGTGCATCTAAACAGGAAATTCCTTAACCCAAGAGTCGCGAGCATTGAATATCTGGGTTGGACTCGCAGAACTGTTACAAACTGAACAAAGCAAGAGTCAGCAGCAATAAACACCAAACAATAAACACTTCGAACGGAAACAGGGTCAGCGGCTAAGCAAAAACAATAAACACTTCGAGCAGAAACCCTAAGGCAAAAGTATACTTAAAGTATGTGTATCAGAATAATGTAATCAAATGTAATATTATATGTGGGTCCGTGACGAGGAAAACCCGAAGAACACAGCAGATGACTAACGACCAGGTAGTAGTAATAATCTCTTTCATGCCAATCGTCATAAACTGGTTGCATTCCGTCATCCAGGGTTCCCTACTATGTCACAGAAAGCCGCAAATCACTATTTTATACGGCCTACAATGCTTACAGATATAAAAAGCACATAACTAATTGTAACACGTGTCATGAAAACAAGGGATCACTAAGACACCTGTCAGTTTAGGGGCCTATCCTGTGCCAAATCAATCCTTGAAAGAATATACGTAGAATTATTAACAGAATTACGAGTCTGAAAGAGGGAATGAACACTTCTTAGTGTTAATAGTTCCTTGACACGTTATATAGAAGTAAGAGCACTAAAAACAAACACCGCAATTGAGTGCATTAGGAATATTTATGAGTGCTAAATCAGTAAACATGGAATTCAACACATGATAATGTGACTCGGGTGGTGTAAATCAATAATAATCTCCATAACGCGTTGTGTGAATTCCTATCCATTATAAAAGAATCCAATAATATATTTTATCACCCAGAGTCAATCGGTTTGGCAGAATAATGGATAAATAAAAAAGTGTCAATGTCTTATGAGTTACAACTCGTGATATTGGATCCGAACTGGATTATAGCGGTTTTCGCGGTTTTAAATACCTTTATAATTTATATCTTGTATTTATAGAATTGATACCGCAAGTAGCCTTATACGGTACGCCGCTAGGACACTTTTCCACATATTCAAGCCAACCATTAATTTATCAAATATATATAAAAAAAATATAAATAAAAATAAATATATAAAAATAAAATATATGGATACAAAGTGGAGTCAATATAATACACTCCGTAAGAAGTCGGAAGGGTTACAAATTATAATAAAAAAGGAATCACGATAAAATCAATAAGCAAAACGTAACCATAGGTTAATTACTATCCAAATATATATGCGTAAAGATTTGAACTCTAACTTAACGCTTTAGTAATGAAAATAAGCTACAACGTTCAAACACATATCAAAACCTACTGACATATTGTCTGTCCCGGTAATTTATATTCGTAGTCAATGAAAAAAAAAATAATAATAATAAATAAATAAAGTAAAATAAAAAAGATTTTAAAGTCAGGAAGTCTAGAAGTGAAAATGTTATCTGTGGAATAATCCTATATGAATCTTATACAGGGCTAATAATATATATAGAATTTGTATGGAAAACCTTTTTCATTAGTTTGAATAAGGAATATTTGATTTAAGATAATTCTAACCAATTATGCAGATTTCCAACATGAAACTAATATATTGTTCAATTTTGGTACTGTTTTTCTTTTTCAGACATTCTTCTCATGTGGGTCGAGTATTAAAAAACAAAAAATTTATCCTAAAGTCGTATCTCTTACAGCAAGTAACGTAACTCTTAAGTTGGTGACGACGTCATCAGTCTAGAAGGGTCTGTCGCGTTTGCCGTATCAGCATTGATTCCTTTAACCTCAAATATCTGCTTGCACAGGCTTCATCTCGCGCTTGCAAAGCAGATTGACTGGAGAAAGGAATGCTTAGCCCGAACTTCTCATGGGCAAGGCAGACGTGTCTATCCGTATGCGCAATGCAACTAAGGAGTTGCAATCATTTTAAAATTAATAACAAAATAAGCAAATAGAATTTCTATAACAACAAAATGAATTAATTTTTTCTGAACCTCATAGACATTTAGAAGTATCAAGATATGTATAAGAAATATTTACTTGCAACATTAGCCTATTACAATTCAAGTAAAACATTCATGGGAAAATGTCCCATTTTCTTGAAAAACCCAAAGTTTATTTAGAAATTAGTTACATAGTGGGTTTTTTCGTGGCATTTCCTACCTATAAATAAAGTTTAAAAAATTAACCTCAGAGGATGCGCGCGAGAAAATTGAATATGAAACTTTTGTTAGGGCACATAGGATCAGATTTTATCACAACTTAATTTCAGTTAGCATAGAGAAATACAGAATCATGATTAATATTCTCTTTGACTCTTATGTTGCCTGGCAATCTTACAAATAGCTCCATTTTCCACTTCTTTGTCTAGTAACTTACTACCAGTAATATCGAATTTTCTTTGGGATTCGTATTGATATCTGTTTATTTTTATAATTATGGATATTTTTACAGTCCTCATAGACCTGGATAGGTTCACTCATTGTTAACGCCATGTATAAAAAAGTTTGTACGGCTGACTCTTTTGAATTCCAAAATATCAGCGAATTCATGTGGGTTTAAGTCTGGTCTAAATGGCTCTCTTCCCTCCCCTGTATTTGGATGTCGTCTGAATTTACTTTGCCCTTGTGACAAGTATAATTTCACTTGCAGGCTGATTAATGGAACCTGTTACAGTATCCTGAAGTACGAGAGTTCACATCGCAACTTTAAAAAAAAATCGTTCGTCGCTGCGGACGACGGCAGTCGAGTAACAACCGCCTACAATGTGAATGGAATAAGCACCATCATGGACCTCTTCGACCGACACCGTATCTCGTCGTTAATCTCGTTTTAATGCGGAACGCTCCGGCGGCTGTCGGAATCGACTACAAAAGGGACATACTTCCGACAAATTACGACCCGAAGGATATTCAACTCTACTTTGCTGGCGAAGGACTCGTACTGGGGATGTTTTTTTATTCATCGCGAACGTAATCGTGTAGCTTAGGATTCAGAGAATAAGTATGAGCGCAAAATAGAACGTTGGACCCGCCCAGGCAAATTTTTCCCTTGTTTTAACCCTGTGAAATCGGCCGTTTCATTTGGCTATAGGTGGTTGTCTGGAACTGTGTAATGGACGAAAAGTTGTTCGAACGCTAGTTAAATGTGTGGTAGTATAACCTCGATCATGTATCCTATATATATAAAGTATCATGTATCATATATATAAATGATCATAAATAACAGAATCGAAATATATTTTTTGCGTGTACGCAATAGGAATCTATTATATAAATGATCATAAATAACAGAATCTAAATATATCTTTGCGTGTACGCAATAGGAATCTATTTAAAGTGCACATATATTAATCATAATTATATGAATCCATATACATATGTATAAAACAAATCAGGTAGCCTATTAATCAATGTGTTAC
>NC_061098.1:44548402-44590902 GCF_015104395.2 Macrobrachium nipponense | reverse complement strand
ATCACAATATACATAATACATGTATAATATGCATAACTCCCGCTTTTTTCCCCAAGAAATGCTCCATGTAAAGCCCCGGAATTTGCCAGAAAGCAAACTCTCACACATGCGTCCGTGAAATGCTATAGCCAACATTTCCAGATATTGCAAAAATTCTGATCTATCACCATCAGAGGAAAATAATCAGCACACGCTCATCACATCGCTTGTCAGCAGAAAAATCGCCTGCGGACGCATGCTCAAACAGCAGCATAAAAATTGTCTAGTCAGACACATAAGTTTGGAAACTCATGATTCTCAAGAAAAAAAGGTCTAACTGACACATTTCACAGAATTAACTCCAGGATATGACTAATGTGTTCAAAAATTTGTCTCGAAGACTTATTCTCTCTACATGACTTTGTCCCCAAATTATATTTCTCCAAGAATAACACACTTGTGAACACAAAAAATGCACACACCTCCAAATGACTCGTAATGCAGTAATGACACTCGCCTCTAAATAGACACAAAACCAAAAAAGAGAACCTCAGAAATCTTCTCTTGTCTCGAAAAAAAAACTCCATAACCACAAAAAAAAAAAGGGTCACCCGCCCAAGATTAATTCCAACTCCATTATGAGACACCATATTAATAATAACACCACTCCGGTTATAAAAATATTTCCTCCATTTGGTTAATAACCAACCCCTTATATTATTCTCTTATTTCTCCAATAGCCACATGTCAGTAAAAAAAAAGACACCACTCCAGGAATAGAGAATAATCACCTCCATTTCGGCAAATACAAAATATTTACCTCTATTTCCCCAATAACTCCATGTGGAACAAAACAAGGCTCCAAAAAATATATCTCCAAAAAATGTGCACTCAAGGCAACTAACTCACACACTCACAAATATTGCCCCATAATCTCCATTTGCAACTAAGATGGCTGCAAAATAATTGAACTAAACATAGCTCATACCACTATTGGCAAATATCAAAAATGGCCAAAAATATATCTCCATATATTATATCTCAAATATAACTCCAAAATAATATATACCTCCAATTATCACTCCAATTCTCCAGAGAATAACTCAATGTTATAGTCAAAAACTATAAAAACTCTCTCCGTTTAGCATAATTGCTAAAAAAAAGGGCAAAACTCGGCAAATAAAACTGTCTAGAAAATTCTAGAAAAAAAAATCACTAAATGTGCCACAAGTCATTGTAACAGAACTCCAAATTCAAAGTGTCTAAGCCAAGACTTCTCCATATGCACTACGACATAGGTCACTAGAAAACTTAACCAAGTTTCCTATCTCTCACAAAGTTGTCACAAATACAACTAATGTATTGTGCAAGAAAACTCACAATTTCTGGAACACAAATATCCAGAGAAGAAATGTAGTGCCATTACGTATGCATTCAAAACGTGCAAAAAATTCTCCCATATATTTCTCTATAGCATCAAATAGCTAAAACACAAACACGTTCCCGAACAAAGACTCTAAGTCATGAACTGAGACAATATTCACACTAACTGGAGAGAAAAAATAAATTCAAATTCACCCATGGTAAAAAAAACTTGTGTCAGCTATGGCTAACTTCCAAAAAAAAGAGAAAAGAAAAATCAACGGCACTGTTCACTATCTCCCGTAACTCACTCGATGTCAAGCAATTATCTGCTGAACTCATAAAAAAAAAAAAAACTAATGTGTTGTTAGTTCCTCCCAAAATCAAAAAAGATTTCACCTCCCTTGATAGCATTACAACGCCCACGTATTAGTATATAAAAAATCAGTATCAGAAATATCATTATCACAAAATCACCAAAAAAAATTGCTATCATCAAAATCATCAGTATCAGTACAAAAAATATCTCCAATGTTAATGCTTGTCCATTCTCCAAAAATTCAGCACAAAATTCAGCAAAAGTTCAGCAAGATTCCACACAATTCACCAAGATTCAGTCAGATTCATCAAGATTCAGCAAAACTCATCCCCGTGAATCACTGAAAATATTCTCCAAAGTTACAAAAACTCAACAAATAATTAACACTAGACTTCTCCCATGAATTCATTGTAATAATTCTCCTTGAATAATTATATGTAATAATTATCAAATAATCTCCCATGAAATATCTCAAATCTCTCGCAAAACAATTCTCCCGTAATGATAATTATACTTAAGCAAACCTCCCGTGACACATCTCAAGTACAATAATTATTAATAATAATAATAACTCTTCATAGCAATAATTCTCTTGCAAAAATTTCAAGTAAGGGTGAAATTCAAATAGCATACACTAGTATTGCTGAATCCTATGACATACAATTTCTCCAGCATGCAACACCATGACATAACACCATTGCCACACAACACAGATACAACACCAATCATCGGCATTTCAACACAATAAAAAAAAATAATCGGTGTATCCCCCTTATATTTGTGTCTTTCAAGGCACAACAAAACATATAGCACATCCCGTGCATGTTAACTACTTTTCCCCTCATTTTCGGAAAAGAAAAATCTCTTTTCTAAAAAAAAGACTCCACGGGCATTTCACTTCATCAACTTATCAATCAGCTGACATCTTAGCATTCATGGTCAAGGCCAGACTTGTCTTCAACAGCCCGACAAAGAAAAAAAAGAAAGGGGGAGTTCACCCACAATGAGAAAAAAAAATTTCTCCCCCCCTGAGCATTGACATTCCCCCGAGGCAGACACAATAGTACCCCCATTTCCCCTTGAACAGTGTCTGAGGACCCCTTCCCAAGGTATACACTAGTACCCATCCCTGAACTATCTCTCGAGGGAGGCTAGTGGTACCTTCCATGGGACTATCCCCCGAGGCAGGCCATACTCCCCTTGCAATATACCGCCATGCAATGCCTCCCTGCGCCGGTTAGCAGAAATGTGCTGAGCCCGTAAAATTGTGGCCGCTCTGTGTCTCTAAGCCAGATATGATTATCCAAGCACAGTTCACATGCATAGAAAAATACACTCCTATGTTTTAAACAAAGACGAATGCATACGTCTATTACAAACACGTGCAAATAAAGAAAACACGTCAATATGGGGCAAAGACAAGAAAAATTGTTGACCTCTTGAACCAATCCCATAACCCTGAAATATTTAAACAAAAACCCTCTCCCTTTGATAAACAATAGTTTTAACACTTACCACTCCATAATGGGAACAAAAAGAACTCGAAATTCTCGTAGAATACGTAAATCTCGTCGGCACAATACAAACGCGATCGGCGAGATGACCCCTAGCAACCGTCACTCATGAACTAGACTGAGTTGCTTGTCTCACGACTCCCGCCCTGAAGAATCTCGGTACGGGTAAATTTGATGACCTTAATAGAAATTCTTTCCTCATCCCCCCCATCCCACGGACGGATATGTTCTCTACCCCTTTTATTTTCTAACTGGCCACCCATCTCTACATTGGCGTTCCTAGGCACAGAAAAGAAAAAAAAAACCTTTTATATCCCCTCTTAACCGCTGACACCACTATAACATGGGGGAAGGACCCCCAGTATTCATAAGGTAAGCGTGGACACGAAACGGAAGGCAGACCCACACATCCCATTACTTATAACCTTTCTCTCTCTCTCTCTCTCTCTAGCACCGACAATCTCTCTCTCTCTCTCTCTCTCTCTCTCTCTCCACCTCTTTCTCTCCATTCTAACAGGTAATGAAAATGAGAGAGTTGCATCATAACACTAACGTTTATTAACAAAAATAAATAAATCAACTAACCAAGTAATCCAGTCTTACAGACTAACTCAAAAACAGTACGTTGTCAAGTCACCCAAAAGTCCACACCCCTCCGGGAACTCTTTTGTCCCCCGGCATTTCCAGATCCGTCTGTTTCAAAGATACAGAACACATCCCGGTAAGTACACACACAAGTTCAAAGACAAAGTCAATAAAATGGAACATCTTACAAGATATCAAACAAGCCATCCCTTTGGCTAAAGTAAAGGTAACACTTACCCATTCCCAACCGGAATATCACTCACTGTTTAAAAAAAACACTTTGGCACCCGCCATCGTGGCTTTGCCTTCCCCCCACGAATCTCTGTGCAAGTCTTCCCATAGACTTGGCTAGTGATACATTATGAATAGAAGAGGCGCACACGCACATACGAATGCATACTTTGACAATGCCTCATATTACTGGCT
This sequence comes from Macrobrachium nipponense, assembly GCF_015104395.2. Taxonomy (NCBI): domain Eukaryota; kingdom Metazoa; phylum Arthropoda; class Malacostraca; order Decapoda; family Palaemonidae; genus Macrobrachium; species Macrobrachium nipponense. The sequence goes on along the minus strand of NC_061098.1, from coordinate 44,586,717 downwards.
ACAACCAGTTTCCCAAAGGCACTTTGAGAAGAGTTCATAAACTGTCGTACATTGACTTGACGAACCAAGCATTTTTATCTCACGCCACCCCCTAGAAACTCATTGATCAGCTACTCTCAGGTTGTCACCTCTGCACTGTTCTCCACATTCCATAGGTCACAGAGAACGCACGAACAATATATTATTAATCAAAATCCCTAGGCCTTACATATATATATATATATATATATATATATATATATATATATATATATATATATATAATATATATATATATATATATATATATAATTATATATTAATATATATATATATATATTATAAATATATTATTATATATATATATAGTATATATATATATATATAATATATATATATATATATATATATTTAACTATATATATATCTATATATATATATATATATATTGCAAAAGTTTTAGCCATCCCCATTTCAAGAAACGAAAGAATAAACTTAAATATATACAGATTTAGCTATCGCTGGTACATCCCACACCATTCGTTTTGAGAGACCTATGACTCAACCTTTCTCTTCCAAACACTGCTGCCTCGCATTACCTTCTAGGTAAAGGATCAAGGATGCACCTGGACGGGAGGATGAGCAACCATCGCCATGTTGGAATCAGCACGTATCGCCCGCATGGTCGTACCTGGGCGCCACGCAGGTCAAGGTCCCAAAAGGACTGACAGGCGAGCCACCTACTATGAGATTCAGGGCCTCTGTAACACGGTTTTTTTGCAATAACTTTTTATCTATGCATTTCATAAATATAACTCTTATTCAGAATACATATTATATCAACACATAAATTTTGAGTGTATTCTGCACTACGTAGGTTGAATAAATTTGGTACTTACAATGTAAGAGTGACCTTTTTTGAAGAAGGGCCAACTTACTCAGAGAAAAGGTTTCGCACGCACTTGTTACGTAACTTATGACATCATTTCTTTCCTCTTACTCGATGGATGATTGGCTATACGTAACGAAGGCTAAACCTCTGGCAACAATGTCATACAAATTTAAATACTAGCAAAGCAGTACACCTTTATGAACTCTGGAACCTCTCCACTGATAATTGTCATAATGAACAAACCAACAAAATATGTTAATAAATTCAAAAACACTTCGATTATTAGTCTAATTCCCAAAATAAGTTTCCAAAGAAATTACAGTCTACTTTATAGGTCACAATCAGATTGACAAGATGTAGGGAATTGGTAATTACCAAAAACATAGTAGACAAGCTTGATTTGATAACTGCTATATCCAATGTCAAGCAATTTTTATTTATTGGCTATCTACCTATTTACTGAAAAAGAATAGCCGGTACCGTATATTGGCTTTAAAACTTCACCAATAATTATCGTCAGAATGATGACTTCATGAGGCTCCACCCACTTTCGCCTCGTTATAATTCAGGATAACACTGAAGGCTACCATGGGCATTGTTGGATTAGAAAATTTAACTTCTGGCTATAAAAACTAATTTCTCGAGTAGTTGTAAGAAGTGCTAAATGATCCTCAAGGATCCCAGCAGTTGGTCTAAACGTTTAATTCATGTATATTACTGCTATACTGTTGCGGCACTACTGCTACAGTAGTATTACTACTCTAGCACTGATACCCGACCCACATCTATGTATCGTTCCGCCATTCATAAAGTCTTTGGGATTCAGAGCCGATGGCATTTCTGTCTGGTGGATGGGCGGGGCAACATTTAGTCAAAAGGTGTTTGTTTACCTTGCTTACGTAATGAATGTTTTTCGACTCTTGGCTCGTAATCATTGGCCATGGCGTCGGCTAGTTCATTTTTACTCTATAAAAATTAAAACTATCGGGTTTAGGTTATTGATAATGCGGACAAAATTTGTGTGTGGTTGTAAAATATACATATGTCAACTTTCACCTACATCCGATGCTTTGACAAGGAGCAAAGTCCAAAAAAAACGTGTTACAGAGACCCTGAATCTCATAGTAGGCTGAAATCGCCGAACTTACTCCAAAGGCATAAAAGCAGCCGAGTCTGGAAGAACATGCCCTAGACATTTTCTAGCCACCCGTAAAACACGTCTCACCTAGGTAATCGCTCACTAGCGAAAAAGAAAAAAAAAACATATATTGAAATGAAAGGAAAATGTATCTTCTTCGAGTAGGTCTGTGGCAAGGAGGAATTCCCGCACATGTTTCAGACGTCTGTTCTCATGATTGTTCGAGAATACTCAGGTGTCTTATGGAACTCCAGCATGCGGCCTGTCGTTAGAAATGCTGCGTATTATGATGTAATATTTCGTGTAGATCCTTATAAAAAGTTCCTGTTGAGACATGCTATATATATATAAATATAAATATATATATATATATATATATATATATATATATATATATATATATATATATATATATATATATATATATATATATGTGTGTGTGTATGTATGTTTGTATGTATGTATGTATGTATGTATGAATGCTTAATTATTATTATTATTGTAAATGTTATATATATATATATATATATATATATATATATATATATATATATATGTATACATTTTGTTGGAAGATTATTGAGTACATAGTGAGTCATAATGTCCTCAAAGAAATGATCTACTTAGCTCTCTCTGTCTCTTCTCTCTCTCTCTCTCGTCTCCCTCTCTCTCTCTCTCCATCTCACTCTCTCTCTAAGAATACTTTCCTACTAGTAACATGTTCTAATCTTATCTCTATTAAAGGCCCTGTACACACTATTTATGGATAATCTTATATAAATAAAAAATAGTTTAATGAAAAATAAGACTAAAAATAAACCACGTTTTTTTCTACAATTTATTTTTTTTCTGATAAATTTAATTAACTGTAACGTAATTGGTTAATTTCTAAGAGGCACTGAATCTGATGATTAGTAAAAACAGAGAGAATATAATAAAAAATTGGTTATAATGATATTGATAAATGACGATTATCAACTAAGACTTCGGTTTTATGAAAATTTGATTATGATGCCATTGAAAAGTAATATTTTCAACCATCGCCTGAAAACCACACTGAACTAATCCAAGCCAGATCTAGAGCCTAATTTGCATCAGACTACTTAACGGACTTCCCCCCTTCATGATGTGGAAGAAACCGTGAAAAAAAAAATCCAGCAAAAACACATATAAAACCTTTTCAAAGTTCTTATCTCCATCTCTGCCTCGCGTGAATAAAACAACAGTGTCTAGCACCAGCTGCAAAAGACTTCAGCTCAGTTAACACGAAACCCTTTTCAGATACAGTTTGGAAACTGAGTCTTTTTGTCCTTTCATTTTCTTTTCAGGAATCTGCATGGAACCTATTCGGAGTTCGTCTCTGTTCTTCTGCATCTTCTCTCTCTGTCTCTCTGTTTCTCTTTGTCATTGAATATTTACTATGGCAATTCTTGTGTTTTTTTTTCTTTAATTAGTGGTTTTTTCTATAGTTAGATTTTGTGAAACTACAAATTATATGTTATTGTGGTTCTCTCTCTCTCTCTCTCTCTCTCTCTCTCTCTCTCTCTCTCTCTCTCTCTCTCTCTCTCTCTCTCTCTCTCTCTCTCTCTCTGTCTCTCTCTATACGCACACACACACACACACACACACACACACACCCAAATATATATTAATCCTAAACTCCCCTACTTTTATGGCCTTCCCAAAACTCACAAAGACAATCTTCCATTCAGACCCATCGTTTCATGTGCCGGAGCTTTCAGTTACAAAATTTCTAAATGGTTAGCTGGTCTCCTTTCCCCTTTTTTACGCACTTTTTCTCCCAGTCACATTAAACATTCGGAAGATTTTGGTCACAAATTCAGAGAAGCACATATACAACTTCACAACGTAAAACTTTTAAGCCTTGGCATAGATTCCCTATTCACAAAAGTACCAATACAGGACGTTCTTCAGTTTTTGAGGGAAAAATTATCCACCAATTCAGATAATTTCCTATTGGCGCTTGACAAAATAATAAAGTTAGTTGAATTATGTGCATCTAATAACGTATTTTCATTCGGGGAATCATTCTACAAGCAAAAATTCGGGTGTAGCATGGGTAGTCCTTTAAGTCCTGTTTTAACCAATCTGTACATGGAATACTTTGAAACTACAGTAATAAATGCAATAAAACTCAAAAACATGGTGTGGATGAGATATGTAGATATTATTCTAACATTTTGGGATAATAGGTGGGGCAATTTTAATGAATTCCTTTCAAAATTAAACGCATTAGTGCCCAGTATCAAATTTAAAGTTGAATGGGAAACAGAAAACCAACGTTCTCACTTTCATACATTCACTACTTTAGCTATCACGACCACGACATTGCTATCAAGATAGGTGTAGCCAACAATGTGTTCTTAAGAACCTTACGAATTTGTTCCCCAGATTTCCTGGAAAAAGAATTTAAACTAATTTGTAAGCAACTTTCGTCTTTAAAGTATCCTGACCATATAATTGAAAAAGCAATTCCCAAAGCCGACATAATTTTTTACCGACCCCCTAAAGACAAGACATGAGATACACCCAACAATAAAATAAAAATTCCATACCTGGACACGATTAAGAATGTGACTCAGACCCTAGGAAAATCTAACCCTTTTGCATTTACTTACCCAAACACCTTAGCCAACCCCTGATTAAAGTCCAACAAAAGACATTACCCAAGGACACTGGGGTTTATGAAATCCCATGCCAGGACTGTGACCAATCTTACATCGGATTTACAGGAAAATCACTTCCCCAGAGATTAATACAACACAAACAGTCAATTAGGTATGGACAACAGAACTCAGCTATTTTCAACCATATAAATGAACATAACCATAGAATAAATTGGAATTTGTCACGTATAATTTATAGCAGCAACAGCCGGTACAAGAGTCAAATGATGGAATCGGCCTTAATAAAAGAGAGGCAGGTAATGAACATCTCAAAAGGAGCATGGGTTTCAGATGTGATCGACAAGGTTTTCATTCAACCAACGCTTGAGAAGATTAAAGGAAGATTATCAGCGGGGGTGACCTAAATTGGCTTACCTGTGGATGGATCTCTTGGTATAAATACCACCTTTTCTGTAAACTTTTCTCATTCATATACCTGAAGAGAGAGACAGAAGTCTCTGAAATATAGTAGTTTTCTCTATATATTTTGGTCTTTTTATGGGCTCCTTTTATTAGTTATATATATATATATATATATATATATATATATATATATATATATATATATATATATATATATATATATATATATATGTGTGTGTGTGTGTGTGTGTGTGTGTGTGTGTGTGTGTGTATGTGTGTGTGTGTGTGTGTGTGTGTATGCATTGTAATGTTCATTAAGGCCACGCTAACTTATAGTCACTCTTATAACCAATTTGACAGAACACATTTCACCAGGCCCCTTAAAAGTCTGAGTGAGAGGCAGGCAATCCCGTGTTTTTGATAATACTGGTATGGACTGGGAACAACTGGCCAAAACCAGTTTACTGTGATGGAAAAATGTCAAGGATGGCCAAGAGATGACCGAAGCACAGATATTCCGGGAGGGAGCTACCAAGATGTCACATCTCGCCTGGGGCTGATAGGCGCTCCTCCCACCATGACAAAGTGAGCCCCTCGTGTATCCAGGCACGATACTCCCCGCCTACTGCCTTAGAAGAATTCCTTACAACTAGGGTCAATCTTGCTTCGTGTTACGAGGCCTAAGCTAAGTATATCTTAGTTTAACCAGACCAGTGAGCTGATTTAAGCCAATATTTTCAATAGAACCTGAATTAATGAAGGTCTTCTTCCAGCAAATAATAATAATAATAATAATAATAATAATAATAATAATAATAATAATAATAATAATAATAATAATAATAATAATAATAATATACAGCCAACTAAGAGGGGAAGACAACCACCCAGAAATTCCTGAAGCCGAACCAAGTAAGAGAATCTGGGAAAACATATGGAGCAATCCGGTATCACACAACAAACATGCAACATGGCTCCAGGAAGTCAAGGAAGAAGAAACAGGGAGAATAAAACAAAGATTCACAGAGATCACGACAGACACAGTCAGACACCAACTAAAGAAAATGCCAAACTGGAAAGCCCCAGGTCCCGATGAAGTCCATGGATACTGGCTCAAAAACTTTAAGGCCCTGCACCCATGAATAGCAGAACAACTCCAGCATTGTATCTCAAATCACCATGCACCCAAATGGATGACCACAGGAAGAACATCCTTAGTACAAAAAGACAAGAGTAAGGGAAATATAGCCAGTAACTACAGGCCTATCACCTGCCTACCAATAATGTAGAAGTTACTAACAGGTATCATCAGTGAAAAGCTATACAATTACCTAGAGGAGACAAACACCATCCCCCACCAACAGAAAGGATGCAGAAGGAAGTGTAGGGGCACAAAAGACCAGCTCCTGATAGACAAAATGGTAATGAAGAACAGTAGGAAAAGGAAAACCAACCTAAGCATGACATAGATAGACTATAAGAAAGCCTTCGACATGATACCACACACATGGCTAATAGAATGCCTGAAAATATATGGGGCAGAGGAAAACACCATCAGCTTCCTCAAAAATACAATGTGCAACTGGAATACAATACTTACAAGCTCTGGAATAAGACTAGCAGAGGTTAATATCAGGAGAGGGATCTTCCAGGGCGACTCACTGTCCCCACTACTCTTCGTAGTAGCCATGATTCCCATGAAAAAAGTACTACAGAAGATGGATGCCAGGTACCAACTCAAGAAAAGAGGCAACAGAATCAACCATCTGATGTTCATGGACGACATCAAGCTGTATGGTAAGAGTATCAAGGAAATAGAGACCCTAATCCAGACTGTAAGGATTGTATCTGGGGACATCCGGATGGAGTTTAGAATAGAAAAATGCGCCTTAGTCAACATACAAAAAGGCAAAGTAACGAGAACTGAAGGGATAAAGCTACCAGATGGTAGCAACATCAAACACATAGATGAGACAGGATACAAATACCTGGGAATAATGGAAGGAGGTGATGTAAAACACCAAGAGATGAAGGACACGATCAGGAAAGAATATATGCAGAGACTCGAGGCGATACTCAAGTCAAAACTCAATGGGGGAAATATGATAAAAGCCCCCCCCATAAACACATGGGCAAAAAAAAGTGCCCCCCATTAATCAGATACAGCGCAGGAATAGTTGAATGGACGAAGGCAGAACTCCGAAGCATAGATCAGAAAACCAGGAAACATATGACAATACACAAAGCACTACACCCGTGAGCAAGTACGGACAGACTATACATAACATGAAAGGAACGAGGGAGAGGACTACTAAGTATAGAGGACTGTGTCAACATCGAGAACAGAGCACTGGGGCAATATCTGAAAACCAGTGAAGACGAGTGGCTCAAGAGTGCATGGGAAGAAGGACTAATAAAAGTAGACGAAGACCCAGAAATATACAGAGACAGGAGAATGACAGACAGAACAGAGGACTGGCACAACAAACCAATGCACGGACAATACATGAGACAGACTAAAGAACTAGCCAGCGATGACACATGGCAATGGCTACAGAGGGGAGAGCTCAAGAAGGAAACTGAAGGAATGATAACAGCGGCACAAGATCAGGCCCTAAGAACCAGATATGTTCAAAGAACGATAGACGGAAATAACATCTCTCCCATATGTAGGAAGTGCAATACGAAAAATGAAACCATAAACCACATAGCAAGCGAATGCCCGGCACTTGCACAGAACCAGTACAAAAAGAGGCATGATTCAGTGGCAAAAGCCCTCCACTGGAGCCAGTGCAAGAAATATCAGCTACCTTGCAGTAATAAGTGGTACGAGCACCAACCTGAGGGAGTGATAGAAAACGATCACGCAAAGATCCTCTGGGACCATGGTATCAGAACGGATAGGGTGATACGTGCAAACAGACCAGACGTGACGTTGATTGACAAAGTCAAGAAGAATATATCACTCATGGATAAGTATCAAGATCTGAAAATAGAAATAAGTAGGATATGGGATATGCCAGTGGAAATCGTACCCATAATCATAGGGGCACTAGGCACGATCCCAAGATCCCTGAAAAGGAATCTAGAAAAACTAGAGGCTGAAGTAGCTCCAGGACTCATGCAGAAGAGTGTGATCCTAGAAACGGCATACATAGTAAGAAAAGTGATGGACTCCTAAGGAGGCAGGATGCAACCCGGAACCCCACACTATAAATACTACCCAGTCAAATTGGAGGACTGTGATTGAGCAAAAAAAAAAAAAAAAAAAAAAAAAAAAAAAATAATAATAATAATATAAGGAGGCAGGCATGCAACCCGGAACCCCACACTATAAATACCACTCAGTCGAATTAGACGACTGTGATAGAGCCAAAAAAAAAAAAAAAAAAAAAAAAAAAAACAATAAAATAATAATAAAATAATAATAATAATAATAATAATAATAATAATAATAATAATAATAATAACATGTCCCCTTGTTAGCCTCATTGAGCGCATTCAGAATTACCGGAGTTTTTCCCCTGAGCGCATTGGTCAATGAAACCACTCACTCTTTTTTGATATCGGGTTTCAGCATCTCCTCCGAGTGTTATTTCATGACCCTCACAGCGGTGGTGAGGCTCTGTTCCCAAGTGGCCTCCTCTTCTTCGAGGGAAACTGTTTATCCATTAGGAAACCACACCATTAAATCATCTTCAGTCTCGGTGTTGCTAATTATTATAGTTTAGTGAGTTTACGATGGGACGAGAAACATTTCCTGCATTTGGGTCACTGGATCTTCGGGATTAGGTTCTGTTATTAATGATGTGCCGGTTCAGACTGGTATTTAAGATAGTCCTGTTGATTGATTGATTTATAGGTTTTAAGCATCATGCCAAGCACTGGGGCAACTGAGGCCATTCAGCGCTGAAACGGAAATTGACAGTAAAATGTTTGAAAGGTGTAACAGGAGGAAAACCTCAAAGCAGTTGCACTATGAAACAATAGTTAGGAGAAGGTGGAAAGTAAGACAAAAGAAATGGAATATGAAAGGAGGTACAGTAAAAGGAATGAAAGTAGTTTCAGCAAGGGGTCGAAGGGACGCTGCAAAGAAACTGAAGTAATGCCTACATTGCACCGCATGAGGTGAACCGACAGCACTAGCCCCCTACGCGAGATAGTCCTGTTAACATCAGAGATGGATTAAGTTTTGTTTATACTTCATGGGACACTTCGTGACGGTTCCTATTTGGTCATTCTTAAAATGATTTCATTAACTTTGCTTTAGACCTGATTAAGTAAAGAGATTTGCTAAAACATGCAAGTGAGTATATACGTATATATTCTGAATGAATACTTTAGGTTTGTACAATAATAACAAAATATCAACCAAATCACACAAGATTATCTATCGATGTTTCTTACACAAAGTGCCCAGGTTCGATTTATCAGCTACAATTTCCTTTGAGTGTGTGTCATTTCCTAAGTATACCGAATTCGATGTGGAACGATATTTGTGTGTATATATACAGGGTGTCCATAAAGTCCCATTACCATTACGAGCAATAAATACTTGTAAATAGTATCAGGATTTTATGGACACTGTTACGGACCCCTTTATTGGGTCCTGGTGCAGGTCTTTTATTGCACTATTTATATTCTCAGTGATGTTCAAAAATACTCTGCGTAAAATGGTCAGTGGAGACGAAAACTAAAGGGAAAACTCAACAATATTTATTCACAACAAAAAAATAACATTAAGTTAACCTTGTGGCTGAAAAAAAACGTACACTAGTCCTCAAATAATCCCGTAGGATCCATAAACGCTAAGAAAACTAAGCCCTAGATAGAAACATGAAAGAGAACAAACACAGGAATACATCTAAACAGGAATATATCCATACAATGCCTGGCCAGGCCAAAATCCAAATATACCTATTACTATAAGCGAAGGAAAGAAGGTGAAAGATAAAAGTGAGAAAACACTTAAATTCCTACCTATGAATTACAATCTAAACACCCTATTATAACAAACATCAAGGCCGACAGGCCATAAGGACCATCAGAGTCTATAAATATAGCATTGATATATATATATATATATATATATATATCTATTATATATATATATGTATATTATATATATATATATATATATATATATATATATATATATATATATATATATATATGTATAGAAAAATAGATATATAAAAAAAAATCAACAAACTCCTCACACAAAACAGTGGAAACTTCAATCCAAAATAAATTCAAATCGCCTTTAAGGAGGCCGTGATCCAATACATCTCAGCTCTGCAGACGAGGGAGGACATGAATACTCAGGTAACCACAGGTACAGGGGAGTCGGAGGAGGTCCTGCCCGACAACACAAAGACAAACTCCTACCTGGTATCTGTCTCCCTACTTGACACCTCACGAGCCAGATTGCTCCCTCAGCAGCAGCTTTAAGGTGTCCTTGGAGATACACTGATGACTGCCCAAAGCTCCACTAGTGCCGGCAGAACACGATGGCACTCAATACCCTAGGGAAATATATATATATCCACTAAGGTGGCAGTACGACGAAGTCGCAGGTGACAAAGTCAACTGCGTCGAATACAGGTCACACGACGTCACTACCTGCGAAGGGCAGCTCCAAAAACAAGATTCAAGGTTTTCCAATAATCGCCAGCTGCAGAGGTATCAGGAAGCAAAGGAAGGCCCGAACTAACTCTAGGCCGAGCACCGTCATTCAAAAGTCACCTCACAGGAGTCCTGCCGCATTCGAAAAATAAACAAACCACAATCGTTAAAACGATAGTTCAAGCAATTAAGTGAGCGGGGAGGAGGCGAGAAACTATACCGTAAACAAAACACTAAACACTTAACATTAACTGCCTTAAGAAATAATGTACTTAAATCTAGAACAAGGTTGACTTAAATAAATCGGAAAATTACGTTACTCTAATAATAGCTTATCCGAGATATCAAATGGTTTAGTCATCTTTTGAATTCACGTGAAAATAAAACTAAAATAAAAATCATTGGCGTTGAAGGCATTGGAAAACGTTTTTAAAACTATAACAGGAAATAGATATTCTGATGTATATGCTTGATGGCTGTAAAATATTGGAAAACGTTTTTAACACATAACAGGAAATGAATACTCTCAATGTATATTCTTGATAGCTGTAAGCAATGGAAAATGTTTTGAATTTGTCATAGGAAATGAATATTCTTAACATTCTCAGTGTATATTCTTCATGGCTGTAAATATTTGAAAATTTTTTTAACTTGTCATATGAAATGAATGTCGTATATTCTTGATGGCTGTAAATATTGGAAATTTTTTTTAACTTGTCATAGGAAATGAATGTCATTGTATATTCTTGATGGCTATAAGCATGGGTAAAAACTTTTTAAACTGTAATAAGAAATGAATATTCTCCTGGATTCTTATGGGTTTTCAAAACTTAAAATACCAAATTAATATTCTTATTTTACATTCTTGAGAGTTACAAACACAGGAAGAACAGTTTGAAGCGTTAATAAATGACTATGAAACCTTATAGAATAAGAGAAATACAAACGTCACTTAAGAAAGACATGAAGGCTTCAAAATTGAAGATAATAACTAAAGTCACTTTGAAAAATAATATGTGTGAAAAGTTCGCGTTATATTCTTAGTCAGTTCATGTTATTAATTTATACTCTCTCTCTCTCTCTCTCTCTCTCTCTCTCTCTCTCTCGCTCTCTCTCTTCTCTCTCTCTCTCTCTCTCTCTCTCTCTCTCTCTCTCATATACACACTGATTTGTTCTGTTTAAGGTCATATGATAATATCACTACGCATAATTTAAGTTTTATACAACAACAATAATAAGACCATTTATGACATATCCAATAGAGATATTCAGAATTTTTTTTCTAAATGTATTATATGCTGTAAACAGAAGAGAGAGAGAGAGAGAGAGAGGGGCGAGAGAGAGAAGGAGAGAGAGAGAGGAGAGAGAGAGAGAGAGGGGGGGGCGGGGGGGGGGGGGGAGGGGGGGCGTTTAATTTATGTGCCCTAAACTAAGAAAAGTAATTACTCCCTACAGGAATTAAGCTGCCCCGTAATTTCTCTGGAGAACAAAGGCATGTTATGGAGGGTGTGATATATGTCTCGGTTATCGTTTAGAAGAGTAATGTATATATGTGTGTATATATATATATATATATATATATATATATATATATATATATATATATATATATATATATATACGTATATATATATATATATATATGTATATATATATATATATATATATATATATATATATATATATATATATATATATATATATATATATATATATATATATATATATTCTTCCTTCTCTATTAATTTTTTTGAAGGTCTTTTGATAAAGTGCTATAGACATTTTTTATGTAAATGTACCAGGCACTTTTGTAACCTAAAATCAAAACAGTTTCCAAATCAGGTACTATTCCCAGACCCTTGTTAGGTAAATCATTAATTCACCTATTTAAAAAACAACAACAAGAGCAGTTGCCTAACAAGTATAAATGTATCAGAAAGTTTTAAAACTAAATTCAAAACTGTTTCCAAACCAGATACTATTACCAGACTGTCCCTCTTTGACAAATCACAATTTCAGTTATATCCAAAAACCAGCATCAGTCTGGACACGTGTTGAAATTTTACAGTTAACGGATCACAATCGTAATTACATTACGATTGACACATGGCTAAAAGAAATTCCATTGCGTTATACTCATTAACTACTATGCACCACGTCAGTCAATTTTCAGATACACAGAGTTTTTACCACAGTGGACAATACTTTAGATAAAAAATAAACCTGTTGTCATCGCCACCTCTGGGAGTCTAACATTTTCATCCAGAAGAAAATCAGAAAAGGTTAGGATTTGGACAATGGAAATGTAGGCGAGATTCACACGGAAATGAAATAAATATTACATTACCATTTACCTTTGAACTGAGCAGGTTTTCTCAGGGATAGGATGAAAAATAGGATGAAGAATAGGATGAAAAATAGGATAACATTTAGAGACATAAAAATTCTCCAGTTTCAACCTTCGTTTGTTTCGTGTTGGGTGATATATATCTTCTCTACCTTCATGAAATGGAATATGATTTGAGTTATTGATAGGAATATAGAGCGGCAGCCCGGACCATTGAGATACAACGAACGAGATACCGACTGTAACCCCTACTGGTATTCAGGAGTAGACTTGTAAACTGTGAAAATGACCGTCTGCCGAAAATATATGGGTGGCTTACTTAACTAGCACAACTTGTTAGATTTTGGTCTAGATCTAATATATGAGATACCAAATGAAACTAATATATAATATATCTGCAGACTCTACTGATTATAGAATGACCAGTGACAAAAGGGGGCGTTGATTGGATCTAGATCCAACTTAGGAGATACCGAGTAAAATTTACACTACAATAGCACTGCACATCCTAGAATACTGTGGTGGTAATGACAGATATTTTAGTTGGTGGTTACCCCCTGACAGACGCCCCACAAGTGGGGAGGGGGAGACAGGATCTGCATCCAACATTGGAGATACCAAGTAAAATTTGTACTACAATAGCTCTGCACATCCTAGAGTACTGCGGTGGTAAGGACAGGCATTTTAGTGGGTAGTTACCCCCTAACACACATCCCACAACGAGTTGGGGGGGGGGGGGGATAGGATCTGCATCCAACACTGGAGATACCAAGTAAAATATGTACTACAATAGCACTTTATATCCTAGAATGCTGTGATGGTAATATTAGACATTTTAGTGGGTGGTTTCCCCCTGATAGACATCCCACAACGAAGAATAGATAACTTGAGGATAACAGGGCATTATAATAAATGTATCTAATTCTTCAATAAAACTAAAATATCATAGGATGGGTATTGCAAAGTATCAATGATATACTTTTAGTAAAAGATATTGTATTTAAAAAAAATTATATATAGATTCAATAATGAATTTCCTTGTTTCTTTTTCCAAGAACCAATGTTTTCCATTGACATATTAATCAAATTCTTGAGACCTGAACAAAGCGAATATCAGCCAGAACGACAATATTCGAATAAGGTCAGCTAAGTGTATTGGATTTCTCCAGCCATCAAGGCTTCAGAGACCAATAGAAGAAACTGATTAGATGAATTCATTAAGATTCCTTCGTCTTCTCTAATTACAGGTAGATTTGAGGTATTCGGCTGTTCTGCAGAGCGACCTCTTTGACGATTTTTTTTTAAATCGTATGAGTTCTGGAATAAGGATTAAGATGGAGTGCAATTAGGTTTTTATTAAAGATTCTCTCTCTCTCTCTCTCTCTCTCTCTCTCTCTCTCTCTCTCTCTCTCTCTCTCTCTCTCAAATAATTTTCAAAGGAACGCTTTGAACTTCAGTCATGTTATGAAACTGATATGTTAGAATAAATTTTGGCTGTCAAGCCAAACTCTGGGACACTTTCGTCCAATCAGCGATTAGGAAGTGAAAAGGAGGAGTTGTAGTGGTTGGACAGCAAGAGCGTAAGACCCAGAATATAAAGGAGATGACGTTCAAGGGACTAAATGCGGAAGAGGGAGAAAATCCAAAAGTTGCAGTAAGAAATAATGGAAAGGTCAGATGGATACCAATAACGACGAAAGGAGGTGAAGTTAAATGTCAACAAATGGACGTTGATAGAGGCCGAAGGGACGTTCAAAATACTCTTTAGTTATACTTTCAGTATTGCCTACAGTACGCCACACGAGGAACACACCCGGCACTACCGCACTCCTGGATGAAAATCATGATAAAAAATAGTAAAAAAAAAATCGGCTAATGTTTAAACACGAATCGAAAAAAAATATTTAAAAGACGTCAACAACACGACATTGAATCAGCGACAGTTCATTTCAACACAGTGTTGCACACAGCAGTTCCCTGAAAGGAATTTGTTATTTTGCAAATGATCGAGTACTGAACCAATGTTCTCTCATGAGGCTGTTCGCTCCCAAATAGCTTCCCATTTGCTGTGACACGTTGATGTTGTCGCCATTTCTCTTGCCTTAAAAGCTTGCTGTTGGGGTCAGTTTGCGCGCGCGCGTGTATATATATATATATATATATATATATATATATATTATATATATATATATATATATATATATATATATATATATATATATATATATATATATATATATATATATATATATATATATATATATATATATATATATATGTATATGTATATATATATATATATATATATATATATATATATATATATATATATATATATATACATATCATATATATATATATATATATATATATATATATATATACATATATATTATATATATATATATATATATATATATATATATATATATATATAATATATATATATATATATAAGAATGAAATCATAAATACTGATGAAAAACTACAACACACAGATAAAGCTTATAAAAGACTAGAAAAAGACCTGATGAAAGGTTTAAAAAGAGAAGTAAAGCCAGAAAAAGAACTGAATAGGGCTGTTGAAAGGCCAAAAAAGACAGGTAAAGTTTAAAAAAAGACTGAAAAAGACAAGGAAAATGATTGAAAGAGACTGATGAAGGTTAGAAAAGACAGGTAAAGTCTGAAAAAGACTGAAAATTACGGAAAATGTACAGAAAAGGACTGTTAAAAAAATACTGGCAAAAAGACCGACCATAACTGATGTAAAGACTAAAAAAACTATAAAAGGCTGATGAAAAAGACTGAAAACCGACCGACATGGCTGAAAAGACTGAAAAAAAAGGAAAAAATATTGAGATAATGAACAAGATTGAATGAAGACTGAAAAAGACTGAAAAAGAATGAAAAATGCTGAAAAAAGAGACAACGAATTTAAAAGGTCTGAAAAAAAGACAAAAAAAATTTAAAATGACTTATAAAAAGACAGATCTAAAGACTGAAAAAGGCTGAGAAAGGCTGATCAAAAGACTTAAGAAAGACTGAGCAAGACTGAAAAAGGTTGATCAAAAGAATAAAAAAGACTGAAAAATGGAAGATTGTCATTTCGGGGATTGAAAAGGGAGTGAAACTTGTGATAAAGAAGGGAAGGGAACGAACATAAAAGGCAATGAATGAAGTATCTACAGGAGAAATATCCAACAAATGAGCACTGTAGCAAAATATTAAGCTTAAAAATGTATAAATATACAGAAAAAAAAAAAAAAACGAATAAAGGGCTCATAGCATTAAGTTTTTTGTATGATTTTCTTGTTGATGACGACATTTATTTTTCGGGCTACAGAAAATTACCACAACCATTTCTCTGACTCTTAAAAAATTATTGCAATTGCAGATTAAATTCTGCTTCGGATCTTATGGAATTTTTATTCTGCAGTTTTATATGATTTTTCAAACCTGAATAGGAAAGTCCTCATAAATATTTAGGACTGGAACGAACTTTCTGTTATGTAAAACATATCTGTTTAATTCTAAGGCTACGTAACTCCACAAACCATTTTGCCGGATTGGGCTATTAGGATCCATTTACTCTACGAGAGCTTTGATAGATTTGTGTACAATAAAGAATAACCTCTATTATATGTACACACAAACCTATATACATATTTATATGTATAACTGAATCACGAAAGTTAGGAACGTGATAAATCCATAGATAAAGATATATGCCACGAAGGAAAAATAAACGAAGCAGGACCTTCGAGACCTTTTGACGTTAAACGTCCTTTACTGAGCAGAAACAGTTTCTGCTCAGTAAAGGACGTTTAACGTCGAAAGGCCTCGCAGATCCTGCTTCGTTTATTTTTCCTTCGTTGCATATATCTTCACACACACACACTCACACACACACACACACACACACACACACACACACATATATATATACTATATATATATATATATATATATATATATATATATATATATATATATATATATATATGTATTATGTATATAGGTTTGTGTGTACATATAATAGAGGTTATTCTTTAATGTACACAAATCTATCAAAGCTCTCGTAGAGTAAATGGATCCTAATAGCCCAATCCGGCAAAATGGTTTGTGGAGTTACGTAGCCTTAGAATTAAACAGATATGTTTTACATAACAGAAAGTTCGTTCCAGTCCTAAATATTTATGAGGACTTTCCTATTCAGGTTTGAAAAATCACATAAAACTGCAGAATAAAAATTCCATAAGATCCGAAGCAGAATTTAATCTGCAATTGCAATAATTTTTAAAGAGTCAGAGAAATGGTTGTGGTAATTTTCTGTAGCCCGAAAAATAAATGTCGTCATCAACAAGAAAATCATACAAAAAACTTAATGCAATGAGCCCTTTATTCGTTTTTTCTTTATATTTATAAATTTTGAAGATTAATATTTGTTGTTGTCTAAAACTTAAATTTGTACGGAGTGATATTTTCATATGACCTTAAAAGCGCTTGCAAATAAATAGAGAGAGAGAGAGAGAAAGAAAGATAAGAGAGCGAGAGAGAGAGAAGAGGCGCTTTTGTGGATTCCAAGTCTTGTGCGGAACTTATTCATGGGAACTTAGGGCTTAAGAACGCGCGTTCTGAGTGAGCTCTATGGTTACACTTGATCAAGGCTATCAAACTCTTATGTTTCCCAATTAGCATCCAATCAAAGCAATTAATGATGACAGAGCTATTGCTAAAAATAGTCCTGTCTTAATTTTCAAGTGGATTCCTAAAAATCTTCAATTAAAATTGTACCGTGATATTTCAACTTAAATTTTGATTTATTCGCCTCCACAAAACCATGTTACACGAATTCAATAACTAAAATATGCGATAACATAAATTTAAGGTTATTTTATTACACAATGCACATGTAACTTAAGATATGATGTCAAAAGATAGTTATGTACTTTTATTTCCAGATGTTTTTTTCCTTCAGTATTTTTTTTTCAGAAGTTGATCAAAAGTTACTTTAGTTATCATTGTATATAGTAATAGTTTCTGTATTATGGCATATTAAGAAATACATAAAAAGACTCTAACGAAATCATAGTACTGAATAAAGCTCCGAATTTGAAAGTTTTGATAAATTTTACTTTGTTTGCAAATATCATAAAGTAATAAATATTGATAAAAATAAAAAGAAATTTCCTTCAATTCAAAGAGATTTAACCCAGCGAAGAGGAGTCCTCAGTGGCAGTTTTCCATATTGAATTTCAAAACATCAAAAGCTTTGATACCTAAGTTTATGATGTTGATTGAAAGGCGCTACAGTTATTCTCGCAAGTTGGAGAGATCCAGGTCTTAACCGGTAAGGAGTACGAATTGATCCATTATCTGGCAGTTGCAAATTGATCTTTGGAAATTAATGGCGATCAGAGAAGGGGGATTTGTTCCATTTCGTACCTGGAGATTACCCTGGAATACCGATCTAAATTCAGTGACTAATGATGTAGTTTATGCTGAAATCACCGGTGGATTATGTGTAGAGTGGCCTGCTGTCATTGGAAACAAAGAGAGAGAGAGAGAGAGAGAGAGAGAGAGAGAGAGAGAGAGAGATAAAGGCGGTTTCATACATTTGAACTAACAGCTTTTAATTCAATAGCTCAAAATAAGAGAAAGAGAGAGAGAGAGAGAGAGAGATTACGCTTTCATGTAATTAAACTAATAGCTTTTAAATCATGTAGCTCAAAATAAGAGAGAGAGAGAGAGAGAGAGAGAGAGAGATGAAATGACGGCGGTTTCATATATTGTTGAACTAACAGCTTTTAATCCCTGTAGTTCAAAATAAACATTTCCTCGAATTCCCTTCATCATTCATTCCTAGCATGATGAATTTCAGGGAAAAATAATATAAACTTGATTAATAATATAATTATTTATATATTCATTTTCTCCAACAGTATATAATCAATTATTTAAATTTCTTTATTTGTTGCAGAAATCTTGGCGAGAGATGAGCTGGAAGGAGGCGAGAGAAATCCCAGAGAGGAAACACTCATTGATCCTACTGACGGTGAAGGTGAAAGTGACTTCCTTTGAAATACACTGGAATAAACAAAGCGAAAGATAGTTGGACCTTATATAGTAAGACGTAAGACGTATAAGAGACAAAAACAACACGAAGCAGGTAAGGCAGCAGCATCTTTACAAAGAGTTGTGAAGTAGAAGGAATATTGACGGAAACCTTTTATACCGAACACGAATAGATTATAGAGACATCTCTTATTTACACTGCCACCATAATTTACAAACAGAATCAGTGATTATTCACAAGATATATTTAATCGACTGAATGCTGTATCATCTGGTTTTTTGTTTCTTGAAAATAGAGGGTTTCATGAGATATGATGATTGCTGTAATAATGATTCATCATTAATCATGAGAGATTCGTGATTGATTTATGAAAATGTATTAATTCATACAATGATAATGGACATTGGTGTAATGACGAGACGATAAATCTGTTTCCTTCTAGATTAACGATAATTGAATTGTGTGTCAGAGAGAGAGAGAGAGAGAGAGAGAGAGAGAGAGAGAGAGAGAGAGAAGTTATTAATACAGTCTCACAGGGGCTTCAATAACATACAACTCGTCACGAGAAAGAGAGAGAGAGAGAGAGAGAGAGAGAGATTTACAAAAATAACTATCCTAACTAAAGCGATACTTCTAAGAACATTGCTTAAGAAGAACAGAATAGTAATATATATTATTTCAAATATATTCTAATAACGAGAGCTGATGTTAAGCAGTTTCTCAGAACAGCCCCTAGTCAGTTTATTCGTAAAAGATTGAAAGAAAATCATCCAAGTCATTTCAGCAAGTGATTCCTACATAGATTCCTGCGGACTATGTAATGCTGATGTATTTATTTTCCCCAACAAAATCCTTCATGATTGACCATAAATCGTTCAAACTCAAGCAAAATTCCTTCATTGCTTGATCTAGATCAATAATTCTGTCAAGAGCCTCTTGGTTATTTCAATATAATTGATAACCATAAGTATTAGTTACTGGATTTTATGTCAGTTTTAATTTAAAGGATCACCCACAACAGCTTGGGGGATATTATCTCTCAGTCTTAACTATCATATAATATAATTAAATTTTTCTAATTATTAAATAGTTTCTGATTCAACTTTTCTTTTATTTAAAATGTGATCTCTTCTTAACGTATTTCCCATTACACAATAACTAATAATAATAATAATAATAATAATAATAATAATAATAATAATAATAATAATAATAATAATAATAATAATAATAATAATAATAATAGTACAGCCAACTAAGAGGGGAAGACAACCACCCAGAAATTCCTGAAGCCGAACCAAGTAAGAGACTCTGGGAAAACATATGGAGCAATCCGGTATCACACAACAAACATGCAACATGGCTCCAGGAAGTCAAGGAAGAAGAAACAGGGAGAATAAAACAAAGATTCACAGAGATCACGACAGACACAGTCAGACACCAACTAAAGAAAATGAAATCCAAACTGGAAAGCCCCAGGTCCGATGAAGTCCATGGATACTGGCTCAAAACTTCAAGGCCCTACACCCACGAATAGCAGAACAACTCCAGCATTGTATCTCAAATCACCAAGCACCCAAATGGATGACCAACAGCGTAGGAATAACATCCTTAGTACAAAAAGACAAGAGTAAGGGAAATATAGCCAGTAACTACAGGCCTATCACCATGCCTACCAATAATGTGGAAGTTACTAACAGGTATCATCAGTGAAAGGCTATACAACTACCTAGAGGAGACAAACACCACCCCATCCCCCACCAACAGAAAGGCTGCAGACGGAAGTGTAGGGGCACAAAAGACCAACTCCTGATAGACAAAATGGTAATGAAGAACAGTAGGAGAAGGAAAACCAACCTAAGCATGGCATGGATAGACTATAAGAAAGCCTTCGACATGATACCACACACATGGCTAATAGAATGCCTGAAAATATATGGGGCAGAGGAAAATACCATCAGCTTCCTCAAAAATACAATGCGCAACTGGAATACAATACTTACAAGCTCTGGAATAAGACTAGCAGAGGTTAATATCAGGAGAGGGATCTTCCAGGGCGACTCACTGTCCCCACTACTCTTCGGTAGGTAGCCATGATTCCCATGACAAAAGTTACTACAGAAGATGGATGCTGGGTACAAACCTCAAGAAAAGAGGACACAGAATCAACCATCTGATGTTCATGGACGACATCAAGCTGTATGGTAAGAGCATCAAGGAAATAGATACCCTAACTCCAGGACTGGTAAGGATTTTGTATCTGGGGACATCCAGGATGGAGTTTGGAATAGAAAAATGCGCCTTAGTCAACATACAAAAAAGGCAAAGTAACGAGAACTGAAGGGATAAAGCTACCAGATGGGGAGCAACATCAAACACATTGATGAGACAGGATACAAATACCTGGGAATAATGGAAGGAGGAGATATAAAACACCAAGAGATGAAGGACACGATCAGGAAAGAATATATGCAGAGACTCAAGGCGATACTCAAGTCAAAACTCAATGCCGGAAATATGATAAAGCCATAAACCACATGGGCAGTGCCAGTAATCAGATACAGCGCAGGAATAGTGGAATGGACGAAGGCAGAACTCCGCAGCATAGATTCAGAAAAAAAAAAAAAAACCAGGAAACATATGACAATACACAAAGCACTACACCCAAGAGCAAATACAGACAGACTATACATAACACGAAAGGAAGGAGGGAGAGGACTACTAAGTATAGAGGACTGTGTCAATATCGAGAACAGAGCACTGGGGCAATATCTGAAAACCAGTGAAGACGAGTGGCTAAAGAGTGCATGGGAAGAAGGACTAATAAAAGTAGACGAAGACCCAAAAATATACAGAGACAGGAGAATGACAGACAGAACAGAGGACTGGCACAACAAACCAATGCACGGACAATACATGAGACAGACTAAAGAACTAGCCAGCGATGACAATTGGCAATGGCTACAGAGGGGAGAGCTAAAGAAGGAAACTGAAGGAATGATAACAGCGACACAAGATCAGGCCCTAAGAACCAGATATGTTCAAAGAACAATAGACGGAAATAACATCTCTCCCATATGTAGGAAGTGCAATACGAAAAATGAAACCATAAACCACATAGCAAGCGAATGTCCGGCACTTGCACAGAACCAGTACAAAAAGAGGCATGATTCAGTGGCAAAAGCCCTCCACTAGAGCCTGTGCAAGAAACATCAGTTACCTTGCAGTAATAAGTGGTACGAGCACCAACCTGAGGGAGTGATAGAAAACGATCAGGCAAAGATCCTCTGGGACTATGGTATCAGAACGGATAGGGTGATACGTGCAAACAGACCAGACGTGACGTTGATTGACAAAGTCAAGAAGAAAGTATCACTCATTGATGTCGCAATACCATGGGACACCAGAGTTGAAGAGAAGAGAGGAAAAAAATGGATAAGTATCAAGATCTGAAAATAGAAATAAGAAGGATATGGGATATGCCAGTGGAAATCGTACCCATAATCATAGGAGCACTAGGCACGATCCCAAGATCCCTGAAAAGGAATCTAGTAAAACTAGAGGCTGAAGTAGCTCTAGTACTCATGCAGAAGAGTGTGATCCTAGAAACGGCACACATAGTAAGAAAAGTGATGGACTCCTAAGGAGGCAGGATGCAACCCGGAACCCCACACTATAAATACCACCCAGTCGAATTGGAGGACTGTGATAGAGGCCAAAAAAAAAACAAAAAAAAAAAACAAAAAAAAAAAAACAATAATAATAATAATAAAAATAATAATAATAATAATCTAAGGACTATCTTATATCATAACCAAACCTGAAACCAATAGATATTCCCCAAAGGAGTTTTAATTCAGAATAAATGAATGACTGCAATGGTATAAATGTCCCCAAGGTTACAGACATATCAGTCGATAGGAAACTCTGAGATGCATTTGAAAAGAAAGTTCCAAGGTAAACAAAAAGATCAAGAATACCAGATGGTTCATTGTCAAAAGGGTCAAAATCTCAGAGATAATCCAGGATAATCGAAGATCACACAGTCACAAACTAAACCCGACTTAACCATAAGAGAAACGGAAGCTTAGCCATGCAAAGTTCAAAAAACATTTATACAACTAAATATAATAATTTTGTATGGCTAAGCTTCCGTTTCTCATAAAGTTAAGTCTGTTTTATTCTGTGACCATGTGATCTACGATTATCCTGGATTATTATCTCTGATTCTTACCCTTTTAACAATTAACCATCTGGTATTCTTTATCTTTGTGTTTACCTTGTAACTGTGTTTCCAAACCTACATTATTTTGTACGAATTATGATGTTCGAACTAACAATGTTTGTCATTAGCAGTGCATGTTTTGTGAATATTATTTACATTAGTTTCTCATGCTGGGTTTAGTACGTGATCCTTTTAAAAGTATGTGTTTTGATACTGCATTCTCTCTCTCTCTCTCTCTCTCTCTCTCTCTCTCTCTCTCTCTCTCTTCTCATCCTAGCTACGATACACAACATTCAGATTATAATTCTCAGCTGGCTTTTAAGAAGAGACATAATTATCCATATGCCTCTTTTAACGCGGAATTAAAGGCACCAGCACTACTGAGAGAAAGAGAGAGAGAGAGAGAGAGAGAGAGAGAGAGAGAGAGAGAGAGAGAGAGAGAGAGAGAGAGAGAAAGTATCCCACCCTAATATTTCATAGAGTTCCCTCTAAAGTGGGTGAAGAATTTCTCCTAATTTCTCTAGTTGCATTCATTTTACAAAGGTGAACGTTTTGAATTTGTACTCTCCTCTCTCTCTCTCTCTCTCTCTCTCTCTCTCTCTCTCTCTCTCTCTCTCTCTCTCTCTCAGTGAACTAACAACCACATACTTAATTCTCTGTTTCGGCAAAGCAGATATGACAGAAGAGAGTTGAGGCGGTTGGACAGCAAAATAAAAACGCCCAGAGAAAAGATGAGACGAAGGGAAAGGATCTCAAAAGTGAAACTTGGAGAACACCTCAAATTCCACTTAAGAATTACCAGATAGAGAAGTTGGACAGCAAGATAGGAGAGAGACTAAAATAAAAAGATCAAGCTAGGGGTCGAAGGGACACTGTAAACACCATTTAGTAATCCCTACAGTACCCCGCTCATCTACGGGGAGTCCAGCATGTTTAATTCTTTGATAACAGGCTACCATTCCGTTGACTTGCAAGCAGACAAAGACAATTCCTTGTCAAGTAAAAACCTAATTAGATAAATAAACATTCCATTTTGGTCTCTCTCTTGCCTTTGAAATTCTCTTCAGCGATGCCCAAGAGAGGCAATGATCTCGATACTCTCTCTCTCTCTCATCGGGAGCGGTGCCGGATCTAATTAAGGAAGAGACAGCAAGTTCCTCACGAATAGAGTCGCTGTTATATTGTTCGTCTCGGCTGAATTTTCTCTGAGGCTTCAAAACACAGGAAAACTTGCTTTGCTTCACTCCGCTTCTTTTTCCTCTTCTTGACTTTTCTTCTTCTTGCCGAAAACTTTACAGAAATAGGTGAGCTTTTATTAGTTTCAGTTATTGGAAGTCTGCGAGAGATAGAGAGAAAAAAAAAGAGAGGGTGCGGGAATAATAGAAATAAGTACTTCAGAAATAAAATAAAATCAAGTTAATATAAAAAGATTCAGATTATGTATATATATATATATATATATATTATATATATATATATATATATATATATATATATATATATATATATATATATATATATATATATATATATATATATATATATATGTGTGTGTGTGTGTGTGTGTGTGTGTGTGCGTGTGTAATAAATGTTCCAATACCCATCATGCAGTATATATGTAAAAAATAAACGCTACAGGGCTAACAAGGACAACGTACATGGAAGCAATACCATATCATATCCAGTAACAGACAGCAGCGTTTTTTTCAGAATTTAACGTTTGATCATTAACGATTCTAAAATTGTCAAATGTGGCTAGTGAAAATTTTAGAATCGTTAATGATCAAACGACTCGTCCCCTTGTGGAATAGCCAAACCTCTGCTGGCACAATGTACCTCTCTTAGTTTCTATCTTTTATCTCCAGTCTTGACATTGCCGCTGAATAGGTTGGTCCAGCTTTGCCTAACTTTTGATTATTATTGTTTTTTTTTATTTTTTTACTTATTTTAACAGTTTTTTCTCCTGTTTATTTTACGTTTTTTTTTTTAAGTTGTCATTTTAGTTGTCCCTTTTTAATACTTTAAGTTTGTAATCATTGTGCAACTTTTATTTTTAAATTTTAAATTCTTAGCTGTATTGTAATTTTATGTTATCTATTTTTTACAGCCCTCGAAAATGTAATGAAGGTATTACGAAACGTCGGGAATTAATTCACCCATTTAGCAAGTCTTGATGTCCTCCTCCTCATTGCTGAAAATATGCTGTGGCCACCGCTGTTTGGATATATATATATATATATATATATATATATATATATATATATATATATATATATATATATATATATATTATTCATTTACTTAAATCCTTATCATTATAAACACTACCAACGTTTGCAACATGTAATTAAATCGATAAAATATAACATACACAAAAACAAACGTGTTAAGTAAAATATAATGTTGGCGTTATATAAAGTCGAAAGCCGTTTCTTGGAGATGTAACTCACGAATACCTTCCAAAACTCCTTCATTTCTGGCAAATCGGGACTTTGCACATGATCTGGTTACGACTTAAATACTTGATATAAAACTCCCCCAAAGCTAATAACCTATTTTGCATTCTGGGAGAGTTTCATACTTTTCATCTCTCTCTCTCTCTCTCTCTCTCTCTCTCTCTCTCTCTCTCTCTCTCTTATTTATGCTTTTAACGACTTTGGTTTGGTATAATTTTTCCACTGCTGAAAACTTTTTCAACTTCTTACATCCCCCAGAAGAAAAGTCTCGGTTGGATTTCCCGACAGAAAAGAGTTTTTGCATCATTTTGTTCACGTCCTCTTCTTCAAAAGACCTAGGGTTGTTTTCATTCACAGAGTTTTAAGTTGGGGGTCTATAAAGAAAGACTTTTCACGACCACTTATATGTTCACTACAGCGAATTTACACATAAAAAAAATTCATAGAAAGCATCAAAATGGCAAATAAGGTACAGATCAATAAAATGAAAAACAAAATAATTATAGAAAATGAATACATGTTCATGATAATCTTTTGCAGTTTCATTAAGAAAATATATTGCTATCTACATCAAAGACTTGATTAGGATTCCTAATGAACCAGAATAGTACAATATCGAGTAAATCTTTAGTCGTGAAGATAAATTCTCGACTACGATCTTATAATGAAAGAAAATTATTACTTCATTGTTAGCACTGAAGGATTTGGTATTACCTATGGTTTCCTCTCCAACTTTTCTGTTAGTATTTAAATAACACTTAAAGGTATTTTTTTCTTTCCTATACCCTGTATCCGTCAAAGAAGAAAGTAGGAATATTAATGTTGATTATTGACTGGGAAGCAAGGGAGTATCATACATAGTACGTAAGTGTATATTTTACAAAGTCTACTATATACTGCTAGCTTTTGAATATACTTTGAGTAAGTTAAGTATATCTTAGTTTAACCAGACCACTGAGCTGATGAACAGCTCTTCTAGGGCTGTCCCGAAGGATTAGATATCTTTACGTGGCTAGGAGCCAATTGGTGACCTAGCAACGGGACCTACAGCTTATTGTGGGATCAGAACCACACTGTATCGAGAAATTAATTTCTAATCACCAGAAACAAATTCCTCTGATTCCACGTTGGCAGAGCGGAGAATCGAACTTGGGACTACCTCGTCCGACCAGGAAATTTTTACCCCAAGAACATATATCCTACTATGAGATTCAGGGCCTCTGTAACACGGTTTTTTCGCAATAACTTTTTATCTATGCATTTCATAAATATAACGCTTATTCAGAATACATATTATATCAACACATAAATTTTGAGTGTATTCTGCACTACGTAGGTTGAATAAATTTGGTACTTACAATGTAAAAGTGACCTTTTTTGAAGGCGGGCCAACTTACTCAGAGAAAAGGTTTCGAACGCACTCGTTACGTAACTTATGACATCATTTCTTCCCTCTTTCTCGATGGATGATTGGCTATACGTAACGAAGGCTAATCCTCTGGCAACAATGACATACAAATTTAAATACAAGCAAAACAGTACACCTTTATGAAGTCTGGAACCTCTCCACTGATAATTGTCATGATGAACAAACCAACAAAATATGTTAATAAATACAAAAACACTTCGATTATTAGTCTAACTCCCAAAATAAGTTTCCAAAGAAATTACAGTCTACTTTATAGGTCCCAATCAGATTGACAAGATGTAGGGAATAGTTGGTAATTACCAAAAACATAGTAGACAACCTTGATTTGATAACTGCTACATCCAATGTCAAGCAATTTTTATTTATTGGCTATGTACCTATTTACTGAAAAAAATAGCCGGTACCGTATATTGGCTTTAAACCTTCACCAATAATTATCGTCAGAATGGTGACTTCATGAGGCTCCACCCACTTTCGCCTCGTTATAATTCAGGATAACTCTGAAGGCTACCATGGACATTGTTGGATTAGAAAATTTAACTTCTGGCTATAAAAACTAATTTCTCGAGTAGTTGTAAGAAGTGCTAAATGATCCTCAAGGATCCCAGCAGTTGGTCTAAACGTTTAATTCATGTATATTACTGCTATACTGTTGCGGCACTACTGCTACAGTAGTATTTAACTTCTGGCTATAAAAACTAATTTCTCGAGTAGTTGTAAGAAGTGCTAAATGATCCTCAGGGATCCCAGCAGTTGGTCTAAACGTTTAATTCATGTATATTACTGCTATACTGTTGCGGCACTACTGCTACAGTAGTATTACTACGCTAGCACTGTACCCCCCCACACAATCTATGTATCGTTCCGCCATTCATAAAGTCTTTGGGTTTCAGAGCCGATGGAATTTCTGTCTGGTGGATGGGCGGGGCAACATTTCGTAAAAAGGTGTTTGTTTACCTTGCTTACGTAATGAATGTTTTTCGACTCTTGGCTCGTAATCATTGGCCGTGGCGTCGACTAGATCATTTTTACTCTATAAAAATTAAAACTATCGGGTTTAGGTTATTGATAATGCTGACAAAATTTGTGTGTGGTTGTAAGATATACATATGTCAACTTTCAGCTACATCCGATGCTTTGACAAGGAGCAAAGTCCAAAAAACCGTGTTACAGAGACCCTGAATCTCATAGTAGTCAGTATTATAACCATGTAAGAAATTATTTGTTTAAAAAATCACGTGCAGCAATGAATAAAAGATCATATCTTGGTAAATATGTAAACAGCTTGATTGAAAATATTATAGCAAATATTCTATATTATCCCGAACGTGTAGACATGGGCAATAAATTAATCAGATACTATAATACAGCTCAAAAATCATAATTTCATTCACCTCTCTCTCTCTCTCTCTCTTCTCTCTCTCTCTCTCTCTCTCTCTCTCTCTCTCTCTCTCCTCGTTTTCTTACAGCGCTAATGCCTTTCAAGCAAACTACTCCAAAATCAATTGGTTGTTTACATCCCAGTTTCCTCTCTTTCGTTATCAAAACAAAGAACTGCCGGGTTGGAAGTTAACAATGGAGAGACAGAGAATAATAATAATAATAATAACAATAATAATAATAATAATAATAATAATAATAATAATAATAATAATAATAATAATAATAATAATAATAAGCTTTATTTCCAATATTTACATTGGCTATTCTGTATCTTACACAGGATAAAACGTATTTCAATGCATGAGTTACATTTTATACTCCTAGAGAGAGAGAGAGAGAGAGAGAGAGAGAGAGAGAGAGAGAGAGAGAGAGATGGGGGCTTAGAACAACGTTGATTATAAATTTATATTAAATACGATAAGACATACATTCGGCATTTATGAGTTTTCTGCCTTTTAATAATTAATTATTTTTCCTTTTATATCAAATGACCCCTTTCAGGGAATCACGAGTCGATTTTTTATATGTATAAATACACAGGTATTTTTTTGCAATACCAATATGAATATATTAATGAATTGCCTCACAGTTAGTGCTATTGCTTCTACTTTCTCAATTATTAAAAATTAGATTATAATTCCAGTTACCTTGTACACCGAGTTACATTGACTAATAGTAATAGTAATTATAATAATGGAAAAGTAAATCCACAGTAATATGTCTGTTTGATCTTGGTATTTAAAATACAAAGCAGAAAGCTTTCTTCGATGACCTGCACGGTCTCCTTGTCAATCTTGTCAATTCAAAGGTCTAGGCGATTAGCTGGTTTGCCGTTGGAGAATGAGGGGATAACTTCCACATTATTGGTAGGCAGGTGATAGGCTTGTAGTTACTGGCTATATTTCCCTTACTCTTGTCTTTTTGTACTAAGGATGTTCTTCCTGTGGTTATCCATTTCGGCGCATGGTGATTTGTGATACAATGCTGGAGTTGTTCTGCTATCCGTGGGTGTAGAGCCTTGAAGTTTTCGGACTTCATCGGGACCATGGGCATTCCAGTTGGGTATTTTCTTTAGTGTCTGACTGTGTCAGTCGTGATTATTATTATTAATTATTAGTATTATTATTATTTTTTCTAATCTATCACAGTCCTCCAATTCAACTGGGTGTTATTTATAGGGTGGGGTTCCGGGTTGCATCCTGCCTCGTTAGGAGTCCATCACTTTTCTTACTATGTGCGCCGTTTCTAGGATCACACTCTTCTTCGTGAGTCCTGGAGATACTTCAGCCTCTAGTTTTTCCATATTCCTTTTCAGAGATCTTTGATTATGGGTACAATTCCACTGGCATATCTCATATCATTCTTATTTCTATTTTCAGAGCTTCTAGATTTCCCGATGCATTCCCTATGAGGAGGATTACTTCTCATGCAGTGTTTAAGAATCTCATAGAGTTTTTTTCTCGATATGGTTTGCCTCGTACTATTCAGTCTGATTGTGGAACTAATGTAGTAAGTAAGGTATTTCGGGGTAAGTGTGCTGAACTGGCCATTCAGCACCTTACCAGCGTGCTCTATCATCCAGAGAGTCAGAGTGTGGTGGAAAGACTTCACTAGACCCCTAAATGTGTATTAAAGAAATATTGTTATGAGCAAGGAGAAGATTGTGATAAAGGGCTCCCCTTTACTCTCTTTGCCATACAGAATCACCCTAACTCTTCCACAGGCGTCGCTCCCTTCGAGTTGGTATTTGGTCACAAGGTCGTGATCCTCTGGAGATAGTCCATGAGGTGATTGAGTCTGGACGAAGAGGAGAGATGAATGTGGGTGAGTGTGGAAACCTTAAGGAGAAAGCTATCTATGGCTTGGAAGTTTGCAAGAGAGAATTTGGCTTCTTCCCAAGCTGTCGTGAAAATGAATTTTGACATGAAAACAAAGGTACGTTCGTTTGAGCCCGGGGAATTGGTTTTGGTATTAAGTACAGACTCGGACAACTTTCTCAAGCCAAGGTATAAGGGAACTTGGTAAGTTTTGAAAAAGCTGTCTGAGGTAAACTATGAGGTTGAAGCACCCAGGGTCAAAACGAAAGTGCCGGGTATCTCACATAAATAGATTGAAGTCATATACTTCTTGTGGGTAAGGACCCTTTGGTTATTGTTTATGAACCAGTATCTGTGGAAGTAGTAGAGCCTCCTATGGATGATTTTGTAAATTTGGTTGGCCTGGTGTCTTCTAATGCTCTATTTGACAATGTTCAGAACTTAGAAATTTTAAAGGGGGGATAAAGCATCTGGAGACTAACCAGAGAAGTGATAATATAGAATTAATCCTTGCCTTCCCAGAGTTATTTCAGAGTGCGCTAGGACGAACGAGCTTGCTCCAGCATGATGTGGATGTGGGCAGTGCCTCCCCAGTAAAGCAGAGTCCTAATCGATTAAATCCTATGAAGAGGGACATTGTTGATAAGGAAATTAAGTATATGTTGGGGGACGACCTCATTCAACCTTCGGTGAGTCCATGGAGTTCTCCAATTGTCCTCGTCAAGAAACCTAACGGAGAGTTCTGAATGTGTGTGGACTATCGTAAGGTAAATACTTACACTAAAATTGACTCTTTCCCTTTACCTCGTATAGATGATTGTCTCGATCAGATAGGGTCCTCCAAGTTTATCACCAAGTTGGATTTGTTGAAAGGGTACTGGCAGGTTCCCCTGTCTGATAAAGCCTGTGAAATTTCTGCCTTTGTAACTCCCTTGGGTTTTACGAGTGTAAAGTGATGCCCATTGGGATGAAAAATGTTGCTTGCACCATCCAGTGACTAATGAATAGGGTCATTTGTGGCTTGGAAGGGGTGGAAATATATATAGATGATTTAGTGGATCACAGCAACGACTGTCAGGCGCATAGGTAAGGGGCCCAATGGTGACGCAGGGCCCAATGGTGACAAAAAAAAAAAAAAAAAAACGATAATTTTTATACTAGTAATCGTAGGAACATTCTCTAGGTCAGAAAATAAAGGCTGGAGCATGACCTTTTCACTCTGAAAATTGTATGAAAATATATCTACAACTTTTTTTTCGAGGACCGAAAATGTACAGTTTTGACCTTTTCTGTTGTTTTTCTTAGCTAAACGTAAGGATTTTACTTTCTACATTTGCTTGCATCAAGACCATGTGTGGTAATTTTTGTTAACATTTGTTATTTCAGGGTACTCTAAGGTGGTTGGAGATGATGTCCAGAGAATATTAAGACCAATGAGTGATTAGTCTGGGTGTGGCTGAGGGAAAACTAAGTGCGTCACCATAGGGCCACCAAATCGTGGTGGCCTAGTGGTGACGCACATTTTCAAAACAGCTGTACGAAGGTCTAATACACACCAACATGAAGAACAATATTAGACCTTTCAAACATAGGACAGAGAACTCAGAATCACTTACCATAGATGAGCAATCAATCCTTGAACATGGGGCATTTGGGGCCCTATGGTGACGCAGTGAGCTGGCCATATGGTGACGCGCGTCACCACTAGGCCATGCGCACTGCGTCACCATAGGGCACCACTTTAGAAATGATTATTTCATGTCTAGTTTTCTTTACAGATTATAAATTAAGTGTTAACAGGAACAAAAAGTAAATATTATTAAAAGGAAATTACCCAAGTTCAGTTAAAATGGATAAAAATACTGTTAAAAGTCGGCTCTTCCCAAGAAGCCAATATACTCAGAAAGACATAGATGATGCTTTGGAAGAAATTAACACGTGGGTAAAATATGAAAACTATTGTATTTTTTCCTTATAATGAAATTTGCATGTTGAAAATAATGAAAAAAATTACCTAGCATAACTCCTCTCTCTCTCTCTCTCTCTCTCTCCTCTCCTAATCTTTACAATTGTTTCAGGTATGGGCTGTCAATAAGGGCTACTGCAAAGAAATATAATATCCCTGAGGCCACACTTCGGCACAAACATACTGGCCGGACTCCTGTCAGCAAGAAAATGGGGCCTAAATCTCTATTGACAGAAGCTGAAGAGGCAGTGCTAATGGCTTACATCAAAGGATCTATAAGGAGAGCACAACCCGTCACTAGACAAAATGTTCTTGATGCGGTAACTAGCATTCTGGAGAATGCACAGGAGAAGGCCTTCCTCATTTGATGCTGCTCCAAAGAGGAAATGGTGGCGGCTTTTCCGGAAGAGACACCCTGAAGTTGCCATCCGCACCCCTGAAACCTTGACCACCTCTCGCCATAACATCAGTGAGACAGTGATCAGGCAATGGTTTGCTGAAGCAAATACTTATTTTTCTGAGGAAGAGTTATTAGAAGCATTACATGATCCTTCACACAATTTTAATATTGATGAATCAGGGTTTTCCCTGTCACCAAAACATGGGAAAGTTTTGGCTATCAAGGGGGAAAAAAATGTTTTCGAAGTTAGTGGTCCTAATTACAAGGCCAACATATCTGTGCTAGCAA
The DNA here is from genome assembly GCF_015104395.2 of Macrobrachium nipponense. Classification (NCBI taxonomy): domain Eukaryota; kingdom Metazoa; phylum Arthropoda; class Malacostraca; order Decapoda; family Palaemonidae; genus Macrobrachium; species Macrobrachium nipponense. Next base: position 44,553,586 of record NC_061098.1, on the reverse strand, counting down.
CTGTAAGTGCAGATGGGAGAGTTCCGCCTCCCATGATAATTTATCCAAGAAAACGGATAAGTTATCAAATGGCGGAACAGTTTCCAGAAGACCTGCTATGTGCTGTGGGGAAGAGCGAAAAGGGGTACATAAACTTTGAAAACTTGTATGAATATCTGTGCAACACGTTCAATGATTGGCTAACTGAAAATGATGTCCAACGGCCAGTCATTGTGTGGACGGATTGGCATGAAACCCGAAACAATTTCTATTTGGCCTCTTCCCTAAAGAGTATGAACATTATCCTGTACGGACTACCACCTAATACCACCCACATCATGCAACCCTTGGATGTGGCTGTGTTTGGCCCACTTAAAAAGAACTGGACCAAAGGGGCCAAGGAGTTCGAAAGGAAAAACCCAGATGACATGATAACGCAAGTGAATTTTGCTAAAGTGTTTCTGCCCATCTACTATGACTCTGTATCAGCAGCAAATATAAAGTCAGGCTTTTCAAAGTGTGGACTAGTTCCCTTTGATGCAGATAAACCTGACTACAGCAAACTTCGTAGTGCAGCTGCTGTGCATGAGGAACCTTCAACATTATTTGAAGCCATAGACCTCGGTAAGCATATAGCCCATTAAGTATTGCACATTCAAAATTTATTGTTTTTTTTATCACAAAATTATAGGGTATTGCTTTTACATAATATAGGCCTACTTAATTTCCCATTTTTATTGCACTGCTATTTATCTAATATAATTTTCTGTACTCAATTACAGGTGGATTCACAGAGCAGTCATGTCAGACTGATTTTCATATGACAACACATCGAGGTGCCCAAACTTCAGGTCGCATGTTTGAGACTGCATGCATCAGCTACCTCATACAGTGTGGATACTCTATTCTGCCACCTGAAAGCACTACATCACAGATGGAGAAACTAAAAGGTCCCAAGAAATCTTGGGATGATCTCGTGCTTGATCAACATCCTGCACGAGAGTTCATTGCTTCAAGATCCATACCCAGCCCAAATCCTTCTGTTTCGAGGTCATCATCTCGAGGGTCATCCAGGACAAACACACCATTGCCATTCTTGTCTTCTCCACCATCAACTTCATATGCTACACCTGAACCGCAAGTGACACCTGTGCTTCAAAGGGCCCCAACAAAAACTACCCCATCAACATTGAGTAGTGCCTTTAAGACATTTAATTTCTATCCTGAGAGGAGGCAGGGCCAAGGTCCAAAGAGACCCCGCAATGAAATGGACAGGACTTTTGCCATTACATCTGATAAAGCCATTCGAGCTCTCAAAATGCAGATGGAGGAGAGAAAAGCAAAAATTCAAAAGAAAGGCATCAGAGGAAGGAGAACTGGTAGGATTAAGAAGGTGCCTCCTAAACCTGCATCATCCTCAGACAGTGAGAACTCGGATGTCCCTCTGCCACTATCAGTAGATTCATCAGATGATGATATTGATTTGGAACAAGACCCACACAGCCTTTGTATAAAGGTGAGCTTAAATCTATTACTGTACTTCTAAGTGCTTCTAAATAGAACTCTGTGATTATCATATATCATTACTAATAAAGAAACAAAACTAACTAGGCCAGGCAAATGTAACTTTCTTTTTTCAAATAGCCTATCACTGACAGAACCGTAACTATTTCTTTTTTCAGGTACCAATGACAGAACCGGAAGTGGATTCATGGGTTGGTGTCAAGGTGGAGAAGGTAGCTACCAGCACAAAAGGGAGGAAGCACAAGCCTTTTGAAATTTATATTGGAAGGGTAAGTAATCTCATAAATTTGACCTAAGTCTTCACTTTGATTTTGAGTCTAACCTAGGTTATTTTGAAAACTAGACACATAGCCTAGCCTATTTAGGGTGAAAATAACTAAAGAATGACAAATTTATCCTTAGGTGAAAGATGTCCAGGAGCAGGGCCTTGCAGTTACGTTCCTCAAGGAGGTATCCCCAGGGTTTTATGTCTACCCTGACATAGAGGATATCTCTTTCCCTGTGCATAGAAGGGAGGTCGTGGAGCTACAGGAGCCACAGGCAGCGACAATCCAAAGAAAATATGGGTTCAAGTTCAACAGTAGCATCAAATCGGCAATAGTGTCAGTCCTCAATAGATAGAATAGGCTAATTTTGCTCACATACACTCAGGGAAGTAGCTAATAAGCATTATTTCTTCAAGTTTAATGGTTTAACATATGTCTAATTAATTTCGATGTTAGTAGTCAATCATGTGCTTCATTTCATCGAGTAATGTATGAAAATATTCAAATTTTTTGGTTGTGTTAATGATGTAACTTAATTTTTAGTTAATTTGCTGATTTAGTAATATTTTTTGTATTTGATTTACTTATTAAATGTTATTCTTTCATTCTATGTGCCTCATTTCTTCCTTATTTAATACAGGTGCAATGTACATGCAATTGAAAAAATTGCGTCACCATTGGGCCGAGGTGGGCGTCAGCATAGGAACATGCGTATAGTTGACGCACCGACTTCGGCCGCCAATAACTCAAAAACTATAAATGATAAATCAAATTTGATTAAAACACATGAAAATATAATCATCTGTGAATAAAACAAGACCCAGAACTTGAAAAAATATGAAAAAGCAAGAGAGCTGTAAGCGATGGAATGAAAAAATCCAGGGAAAATGCGTCACCATTGGGCCCCTTACCTATGGTAAGGTTAAAGAAGGTATCTGAAGCCTTGAGAACCACCGGTCTTGTTGTGAACTTTGGTAAATGTGAGTTTGGCAAGGCCAGGGTATGCTATTTGAGCCATGAAGTGGGTTTGGGTTCGGTAGCCCCTAAACAAGCTAATATAGAGACCATTGTAAATTTGAAGAGACAGTGCAATGTCAGAGAGGTTTGGAGAGTCCTGGGTATGATGGGGTATTACCGTAGGTTCCTCCGGAACTTCTCAGACATTGCTCAGCCGCTTACTAAACTATTGGAAAAATGTTGGAAATTTGAGTGGTCACCTCAGTGTGAGGAGTTTTTCATAAAGCTTAGGTTGATGTTGGTGTCCAACCCTGTTCTAATGTCTCCTAATTTTCAGAAACCATTTATTATTGCTGAGGACGCTAGTGACATTGGAATTGAAGGGGTCCTCTTTCATAGAGATAAGGCTGGAGAGATTCGGCCCATATCTCATTTTAGTAAAAACTTTCAGCGGCCTACAGCAAATACTCTACTATTGAAAAGGAGGCCTTGGCACTGGTTCGTATGTTATTCCACTTTAAGCCCTATGTAACCAACTTTTCTTATCCCATAGAGATTTTTTGGACTGACCATAATCCCCTTGTCTTCATTGAACGGATGAAGGGTTCCAATCAGAGGATTTTGCATTGGTCCCTACTGTTACAGGAGTTCACGCTGGTAATAAAACATATTAAAGGTTCTGATAACCGTATTCCAGATGCTCTCTCTCAGATGTAGTCGTGAGTTTTTCCTCTGCTCCCATCGCCCTTCTCGTTTTTCTTCCTTGGGTTGTATAAAGAAACTTCTTTGATGTTAAGTGTGTTCTACGAGTGATTGTGTGTATGAGTATTCAGCCTTAGCTTAGTTTGTGGTAGACCTGAACTTTATTAGGACTTTGGTAGTTAGTATTTCTTAGCCTTTGTAGACTCTCCCTGTTGGATTATAGGAGGGTTTTTAGCAGTATGCTTATGGAATTGTGGGGACATTCTAATCTGGGGTTCCCGGTTGCCCATTTTGGTAAGTTTACTTTAAGCAACTATGATTTTTTTTTTTTATTCTGTATATTATGTTATTATTTTGCTGAGTATCTATTTCCAGAGATCTGGAATAGTTCTTTTGTCCTGATTTTTGTACATGTGTATTGATAAATTGGAAATATGTTTTGATATTTCCTTTTCAGCATTTTTGCTTAGGTTAAAAAAAATGTATTCTATGTGAATAATTTTGTTTTGTTTTGGGGGAGAAAGGTATTACATAAACATAGTTTCTTTTTTGTTATTTCTTTATTTATAGAGTTTAAATCAGCCTTGTTTCCTTTAAGTTTCTTTTGCTTAAGCAGCCAAATGCTTGTTAATTAATGTAAGGGTTTTTGTGTTATTGAGCTCCTACTCCTCCCTTGTTTATTTCTGTGAACTATTGTTCTATCCATTGTTTTGTGATTTATTTTTGAGCTACGGTGGAAGGTTCGTAGGTGTACTGTGAATGTTGATGGTCAGCCCGTGCAAGTTCATTTGCAGACCATCCCCTTGAGCAGCTTTCGCTTTTGGATAGGGGGACGTCCTCTTGGCAGTGTATTTTGAAAACGGCACTGTTGGAATCTTTCCTCTCGACTGTCCGTAGGTGCCTTAGTCACCTGCGACTGTGGTACTGTTGGATCACGGCTCTTCATTCACATGCGACCTTAGTTCCACTTTACCCGGTTCCGCAGAATCGTATAATATTTGCGACTTCTCCTATTACCCCTTATTCCTGTCGGAGGAGCCCACGGGAAATTACTGATTTTGGATTCACCTGCCACTTCTGCCTTCGTCCTACTGCTATTCCTCGGGGATATGTGTGAGCACTGGCTTGTAAGGAGAAACGTAGGGAGGCAGTCGTCAGGTAAGACAGTATAGCTGTTATTTCCTTCGAGGAGTCTTATACCCCTGTTGTCCTGGTGATTGTGTCCATCCCTTTGGTAGAAGGTTGGTGCTTGCTATGGATTTCTAGTTCAGCCCGACTTCAGTTGTTCATCCACGATATAAGGATTAGATGCTGCCAATCTGCATGCAGTACATATTTTATAAATATCTACATTGTCATAGTTTCAACTTATGTGCATATTGTAAGTTTATTGTTGCCCTTGTTATTTATTGTAAAATATTTGTGGATAGTAATCCATATCTTTAGTTGTGTATGGTTAGGTAGGTAAATTTGAAGTTTTCTTAGTTTTTATATCTTTCACTTCATTCAGCCTTTTGTTTTCAATGATAGTTTTGGCTGGCATATGTTTGGATCCAGTGATTTATGAAATATTTGTTCTCCTCCTCTGAATTTCTTTTAGGGTTTAGTTATTTAACTTTAGTATGACTTGTGGCTCTTTGAAGACCTCTTATTTTGTCCTCTTGCTTTAATTTAAGCTCAGTTTTGCTGGTATGTATTTTACTTGAACCACATGGCTGATTTCAGTTGTTTGTCTTCATTTTGTAATAAATACTGT
>NC_061098.1:44499912-44542902 GCF_015104395.2 Macrobrachium nipponense | reverse complement strand
GTAACGACACTATTTCAAGGAACTTCTTAGAATCTGTTTTGATTCAGTTAATCCTGAGGGTGATATTTCAATGTAAGTCGAATGATTTTTTTGTTATGTTTACCCGGTCATAAAACATGTTCCAGAAGATACTGAAAGGTCGAATAAAGAAGGATTACCAATAGTTAAACCTGGGTGAATAATTTCAATGTAAGTCCAGGATTTTTTTGTTTTTTGTTTACCCCGGTCATAAACATGTTCCAGAAGATACTGAAAGATCGCAATAAAGAGGATTAAACACCATAAGTAGATTTGGATTTTAATCTGTTGACCGTTTCTGTGCCCACCTCCCGACTTTTTAGTATTCCCTTATGACTTGTAATGACTATTTATAGAGGCCCTTTCTTCTGTGTATCTTTAGATGTTGTGACCATGTCTTTGTAATAAGAGGAAAGTACTGAGCATCTCCAGTGTTTCAATTTTCCTTCGTGACTGTAACTTTGTTCGTTTAATCATCACGCTTTTTACTTCTTCCTTATTCAAAATCATATATATATACATATATAATATATTATATATATATATATATATATATATATATATATATATATATATATATATATATATATATAATATATATATATATATGTATATATATATATATATATATGTACTATATATATATATATATATATATATATATATATATTAAGTGTGCTTATTAGCATCAGTAAGTTTCTTGCAGGCATCTTCATACTGTCAGAGTTTTTTCGGATCTCGTTCGCAAATTCTGTCAAAAATCCGCAGACTTCCTTATGGCATGATCAAGCGACTATTGACTTACAATCTGGCCTTTTGGCCTATTCATATCATCGTATGGTCAGAATGACCTTCAGGTATGGCTACTGGTTTGTCAAGGGATTAACTGCTTCACTATTTTATGGCGTTGTTTTGAGTACAAGAACACAAGAATCAGGACCTACTTAGAGCAGGTCAGCCACTCGAGGGATTCACCCAAGCTCAAATGTAGTAAGCATCAGTGAAATGCTTATGGCCTCCAGTATTTCAGATTATTGTTTTTAGCAAATAAGGTCATATTACAAACCTCAGGGGTTCTAGTACAGGTTCTTAGGTACTTTCTTTTACTATGATTGTAGACAGTATATGCAACCCATGTTCAAAGAAGCAGACACATAAACACTCCAGAAAATCTTAACAGTATTTATTACAAATGAAGACAAACAACTGAAATCAGCCTTGTGGTTCAAGTAAAATACATACCAGCAAAACTGAGCTTAAATTAAAGCAAGAGGACAAAATAAGAGGTCTTCAAAGAGCCACAAGTCATACTAAAGTTAAATAACTAAACCCTAAAAGAAATTCAGAGGAGGAGAACAAATATTTCATAAATCACTGGATCCAAACATATGCCAGCCAAAACTATCATTGAAAACAAAAGGCTGAAGGAAGTGAAAGATATAAAAACTAAGACAACTTTAAATTTACCTACCTAACCATACACAACTAAAGATATGGAATACTATCCACAAATATTTTACAATAAATAACAAGGGCAACAATAAACTTATAATATGCACATAAGTTAAAACTATGACAATGTAGATATATTTTTAAAATATGTACTGCATGCAGATTGGCAGCATCTAATCCTTATATCGGGGATGAACAACTGAAGTCGGGCTGAACTAGAAATCCATAGCAAGCACCAACCTTCTACCAAAGGGATGGACACGATCACCAGGACAACAGGGGTATAAGACTCCTCGAAGGAAATAACAGCTATGCTGTCTTACCTGACAACTGCCTCCCTAAGTTTCTCCTTACAAGCCAGTGCTCACACATATCCCTGAAGAATAGCAGTAGGACGAAGGCAGAAGTGGCAGGTGAATCCAAAATCAGTAATTTCCCGTGGGCTCCTCCGACAGGAATAAGGGGTAATAGGAGAAGTCGCAAATAGTATACGATTCTGCGGAACCGGGTAAAGTGGAACTAAGGTCGCATGTGAATGAAGAGCCGTGATCCAACAGTACCAGAGTCGCAGGTGACTAAGGCACCTACGGACAGTCGAGAGGAAATATTCCAACAGTGCCGTTTTCAAAATACACTGGGGATGATCTGCCAATGTACTTGCACAGGCTGACCATCAACATTCACAGTACACCTACGAACCTTCCACCGTAGCTCAAAAATAAACCATAAAACAATGGATAGACCAATAGTTCACAGAAATAAACAAGGGAGGAGTAGGAGCTCAATAACACAAAAACCCTTACATTAACTAACAAGCATTCGGCTGCTTAAGCAAAAGAAACTTAAAGGAAACAAGGCTGATTTAAACTCTATAAATAAAGAAATAACAAAAAAGAAACTATGTTTATGTAATACCTTTCTCCCCCAAAACAAAACAAAATTATTCACATAGAATACATTTTTTTTAACCTAAGCAAAAATGCTGAAAAGGAAATAACAAAACATATTTCCAATTTATCAATACACATGTACAAAAATCAGGACAAAAGAACTATTCCAAATCTCTGGAAATAGATACTCAGCAAAATAATAACATAATATAAAGAATTAAAAAAAAAAAAATCATAGTTGCTTAAAGTAAACTTACCAAATTGGGCAACGGGAACAGATTAGAAATGTTCCCCACAATTCCATAAGCATACTGCTAAAAACCCTCCTATAATCAACTGGAGAGTCTACAAAGGCTATGAAATACTAACTAACAAAGTCCTAATAAAGTTTCAGGTCTACCACAAACTAAGCTAAGGCTGAATACTCATACACACAACCACTCGTAGAACACACTTAACATCAAAGAAGTTTCTTTATACAACCCGAGGAAGAAAAACGAGAAGGGCGATGGGAGCAGAGGAAAAACTCACGACTACATCTGAGAGAGAGCATCTGGAATACGGTTATCAGAACCTTTAATATGTTTTATCACCAGCGTGAACTCCTGTAACAGCAGGGACCAACGCAAAATCCTCTGATTGGAACCCTTCATCCGTTCAATGAAGACAAGGGGATTATGGTCGGTCCGAAAAATCTCTATGGGATAAGAAAAGTTGGTTACATAAGGCTTAAAGTGGAGGGTAAAGGTAACGAACGCCATGGGCCAAGGGCCTCCTTTTCTATAGTAGAGTATTTGCTCTAGGCCGCTGAAAGTTTTTACTAAAATGAGATATGGGCCGAATCTCTCCAGCCTTATCTCTATGAAAGAGGACCCCTTCAATTCCAACGTCACTAGCGTCCTCAGCAATAATAAATGGTTTCTGAAAATTAGGAGACATTAGAATAGGGTTGGACACCAACATCAACCTAAGCTTTATGAAAAACTCCTTACACTGAGGTGACCACTCAAATTTCCAACCTTTTTCCAATAGTATAGTAAGCGGATGAGCAATGTCTGAGAAGTTCCGGATGAAACCCTAACGGTAATACGGTAAAACCCATCATACCCAGGACTCTCCAAACCTCTCTGACATTGCACTGTCTCTTCAAATTTACAATGGTCTCTATATTAGCTTGTTTAGGGGCTACCGAAACCAAACCCACTTCATGGCTCAAATAGCATACCCTGGACTTGCCAAACTCACATTTAACAAAGTTCACAACAAGACCGGTGGTTCTCAAGGCTTCAGATACCTTCTTTAACCTTACCATATGTGCCTGACAGTCATTGCTGTGATCCACTAAATCATCTATATATATTTTCACCCCTTCCAAGCCACAAATGACCCTATTCATTAGTCACTGGATGGTGCAAGCAACATTTTTCATCCCAATGGGCATCACTTTACACTCGTAAAACCCAAAGGGAGTTACAAAGGCAGAAATTTCACAGGCTTGATCAGACAGGGGAACCTGCCAGTACCCTTTCAACAAATCCAACTTGGTGATAAACTTGGAGGACCCTATCTGATCGAGACAATCATCTATACGAGGTAAAGGGAAAGAGTCAATTTTAGTGTAAGTATTTACCTTACGATAGTCCACGCACATTCGGAACTTTCCGTTAGGTTTCTTGACGAGGACAATTGGAGAACTCCATGGACTCACCGAAGGTTGAATGAGGTCGTCCTCCAACATATACTTAATTTCCTTATCAACAATATCCCTCTCCATTGGATTTAATCGATAAGGACTCTGCTTTACCATGGGAAGCACTGCCCACATCCACATCATGCTGGAGCAAGCTCGTTTGTCCTGGCGCACTCTGAAATAACTCTGGGAAGGCAAGGATTAATTCCATATTATCACTTCTCTGGTTAGTCTCCAGATGCTTTATCCCCCCTTTAAAATTTCTAAGTTCTGAACATTGTCAAATAGAGCATTAGAAGACACCTGGCCAACCAAATTTACAAAATCATCCATAGGAGGCTCTACTACTTCCACAGATACTGGTTCATAAACAATAACCAAAGGGTCCTTACCACAGGAAGTATATGACTTCAATCTATTTATGTGAGATACCCGGCACTTTCGTTTTGACCCTGGGTGCTTCAACCTCATAGTTTACCTCAGACATGCTTTTTTTCAAACTTTCCAAGGTCCCTTATACCTTGGCTTGAGAAAGTTGTCCGAGTCTGTACTTAATACCAAAACCAATTCCCCGGGCTCAAATGAATGTACCTTTGTTTTCTTGTCAAAATTCATTTTCACGACAGCTTGGGAAGAAGCCAAATTCTCTCTTGCAAACTTCCAAGCCATAGACCAGAGGATCACGACCTTGTGACCAAATACCAACTCGAAGGGAGCGACGCCTGTGGAAGAGTTAGTAGGGTGATTTTGTATGGCAAAGAGAGTAAAGGGGAGCCCTTTATCACAATCCTCTCCTTGCTCATAACAATATTTCTTTAATACACATTTAGGGGTCTGGTGAAGTCTTTCCACCACACTCTGACTCTCTGGATGATAGAGCACGCTGGTAAGGTGCTGAATGGCCAGTTCAGCACACTTACCCCGAAATACCCTACTTATGACATTAGTTCCACAATCAGACTGAATAGTACGAGGCAAACCATATCGAGAGAAAAACTCTATGAGATTCTTAAACACCGCATGAGAAGTAATCCTCCTCATAGGGAATGCATCGGGAAATCTAGAAGCTCTGAAAATAGAAATAAGAATGATATGGGATATGCCAGTGGAATTGTACCCATAATCAAAGGAACACTCGGTACGATCCCAAGATCTCTGAAAAGGAATATGGAAAAACTAGAGGCTGAAGTATCTCCAGGACTCACGAAGAAGAGTGTGATCCTAGAAACGGCGCACATAGTAAGAAAAGTGATGGACTCCTAACGAGGCAGGATGCAACCCGGAACCCCACCCTATAAATAACACCCAGTCGAATTGGAGGACTGTGATAGATTAGAAAAAAATAATAATAATACTAATAATCATAATCACGACTGACACAGTCAGACACTAAAGAAAATACCCAACTGGAATACCCAAGGTCCCGATGAAGTCCGAAAACTTCAAGGCTCTTCACCCACGGATAGCAGAACAACTCCAGCATTGTATCACAAATCACCATGCGCCGAAATGGATAACCACAGGAAGAACATCCTTAGTACAAAAAGATAAGAGTAAGGGAAATATAGCCAGTAACTACAAGCCTATCACCTGCCTACCGATAATGTGGAAGTTATCCCCTCATTCTCCAACGGCAAACCAGCTAATCGCCTAGACCTTTGAATTGACAAGATTGACAAGGTCATGAAGAAAGCTTTCTGCTTTTTATTTTAAATACCAAGATCAAACAGACATATTACTGTGGATTTACTTTTCCATTATTATAATTACTATTACTATTAGTCAATGTAACTCGGTGTACAAGGTAACTGGAATTATAATCTAATTTTTAATAATTGAGAAAGTAGAAGCAATAGCAGTAACTGTGAGGCAATTCATTAATATATTCATATTGGTATTGCAAAAAAATATCTGTGAATTTATACATATAAAAAATCGATTCGTGATTCCCTGAAAGGTGTCATTTGATATAAAAGGAAAAATAATTAATTATTAAAAGGCAGAAAATGTATGTCTTATCGTATTTCATATAAATTTATAATCAACATTGTTCTAAGCCCCCATCTCTCTCTCTCTCTCTCTCTCTCTCTCTCTCTCTCTCTCTCTCTCTCTCTCTCTCTCTCTCTCTCGCTCTCTCTCTCTCTCTAGTAGTATAAAATGTAACTTATGCATTGAAATACGTGTTATCCTGTGTAAGATACAGAATAGCCAATGTAAATATTGGAAATAAAGCTTATTATTATTATTATTATTTCGGAAGGAGACCCTCTCGTAGACATATTTTGTTAAAAATGACTGCTGCTTCAGCACTATTAATCTTATAAAAAGTCTTCTCTATTTTTCTGATGACGGCTTTCTCGTTGTTGCTTAGACTGGCGAGGAACGCACCAAAGGGCATGGTAAAATTCGGTTGAGTCATTTGATTGCTTATACAATTCTCTTCTCTCTCTCTCTCTCTCTCTCTCTCTCTCTCTCTAACGCGACGTTTCCTCCTGATCTACAGGACATTATCAAGCGATAACTGCTGAGGGACTGAATTCCAGTGGCAAGTCCTTCTCCTTTTATCGTGGTGTTGCGAGCTCTTCAGTACGGTCAGAGTAATTCTCCGGCAGGTCGAGTTTTTATTGGTTCCCGGGAAGGTGACTCATACGGCGGGGGTTGACGAGTCTTGCAGACCTTCTCAGGTAGGGGTATCACTGGGAGCCTCTTGATTGGCTTTTCTACCTGCGTGACGTCAACCCTGGTATTATTCTCATGTCCGGTGTTCGTTCCATGCGCGCTGGTACTTTCGTTAGGGGGTAGGGGTGTGGTCCTCCTCACACACGTCGGTATCAGGAATGCTTCTTGGGTGGTATTGAGGGGAGGCTTTTCCTCGAGGATGAGCAGCGCTTCTAGGAGACGCAGACGTCGTGGGTCAGGTGCTCTCCCGATGATCTTAATATTCCTGACGATGTCGTCTCTCGTGATGTTTCTGCGGTGTACTGCAAGGGCGTGCTGCCTAATGGCGCCCTCCTGGGCGTGGTAGGAAATCCTTTTTGACAGGCGCATCGTCGTCATGCCGATGTAAATCCCAGGGCATCCTTGGGCGGGGCATACGTATCGGTAGTCGACGTTGGACTGCTTCAGGGGTCTCCTGCTGGTGGGGAGGGGTTGTTCTTTCATCAGGAGTCTTTCGTACGCCGATTCTTGTAGTAAATAATGAGGGACACTCTCTTTCCTTCCTCCATGGGGCGGACGTGTTCCTCTATTATTTTCTTCATGGCTGCTTCTTCTTCCTTGTATTGGTGGTGCATGAAGGCTTTATAGAAAAGTTTGATATCCTCCGGGGGCGGAATGTTCATCTCTCTTCGTCCATCATGTACCACATGTCAAGGGCGGCTCGAGTTTCTCGGTTTACGAGTTTGTTCGAGTACCCATTGTTAATTAGCATCTGGGCTGCTCGGTCGAGTTCGAGGTGTGTGTCCTGTCACATCGAACAGTGCGAGAGGGCCCTCCTGACGAAGACCCTGACGGTGGTGGTCTTGAACCGTGCAGGACACTCGCTATCACCATTCAGACAAAGTCTGAGGTTCGTAGCTTTGGTGTAAACTGTAGTCGCCAACTTCTGATTCGTCTTCGTAACAAGGACGTCGAGGAAGGGGAGCCGATCGTTGCTGCTGTACTCGACAGTGAAGTTGAGTGAGCTGTGCTGCAGGAACTGCTGCGAAGGGCTTCTACCTCATCCTCGCAGTCGGCTTGCACGAAGATGTCATCGATGTAGCGTCTGTATGTGCGGGGATATCTGTGTTGCGAGAAGACCCTTTCTTCAACTTCTCCCATGTAGAAGTTAGCGAAGAGGACTCCTAAGGGGGACCCATCGCTATGCCATCCTTTTGGCGGTACATCTGTCCTCGGTGGGTGGTGAAAGGGGCTCTCTTCGTACAGATATCCAGCAGGGTTCTTAAGGAGTCTTCTGGGATGTTAGGTGGTCTCATATCGGGATTCCTATATACCCGCTCCATGATGATCCCTATCGTCTCGTCGACTGGGACGTTGGTGAATAGGGACTCAACGTCTAAGGATGCCATGGTTCCTGCACTGGGGGAGTCGCGGATCTTCTCCAAAAATTCCACGATGAGGTGAGGCAGTACCTGGAGGGGATATAGGGGGTCAGAATTTTGTTAAGGCGATTGGCCAGAGCGTTAACGTCGGGCGGGCGTTTGGCTGATGATCGGGCGTAGGGGGTTGCCTTCCTTGTGGGTCTTCACGTTCCCGTAAACCCCCGTATAGGTAGCCGATGCTGTAGTCACCTTGAATGGGCGGGAGGTGTGTGGCATTCGTAGCGGCATTCACGGCTGCGATGACCCGGTTGGCGTCGCGTTTGATGTCTTCCGTAGGGTTCTTCGTAAGTCTCTCGAACTTAGAGACATCAGACAAGATGGCGTCGAGTTTCTCGAAGTATTCCGAGGTGCTGAGATGAGGCAACGAACGTGGCTGTCTTGTCTGCACGCCTTACGGTGATGTTTCTTCTTTTCTTCTTCAGATCTGCGGCTGCCTCCTTCATCTCGTTTGGTGTAGATACCACTCGAGTATGACCCCTGTCCGTAAGGGCCTCTGCTAGCAGAAGAGGTTGAAGGACGTCCGTCGTTGTTAGGATCTTCTTTGCTTCCAACAGCTGAATCGAGTCGAGGAGCATCTCAATCTCCAGGCGTTTCTCGTGTTTAGTCCGAGGTTTGATATGTCATTTTGTTCAGGGGTGGGCTGGTATGGAGTGAGGTTGATATACCTCTGTGTCTTTTCTTAAATGCGTAGCTTACCGCCGTTGAGGGCGACAAGTTTGCGGGTTACGCCCCTAACCCTGTTACGCATGTCTTCTTTGCGAGAAAAGACACGTTTTATTATATATTATTAAATCAATGGTCTTGTCCTGATTGGTGGGGGTGACGTTTCTCTTGATGATGGTCTTGAGGGCTTGCTCGTCCTCCTTATACCTTCGGTTGAAATGCCTTTTGTAATAAAGCTTGATGGGCTCTGGGATGTCAGGTCGGGGTTCCTGGAGGTACCAATCTACAACATTCTTTGCTATCACAGCATCGACAGCGCGTTAGTGTGCCCGTTGTCGACTAGGACCTGGGCCGTTCGTTCTAGTTCTCTGTATGTGTCGCACCAGGAAGAGCAGTGCGAGAGGGCCCTCATGACGAAGGCGCTGATGGTGGAGTGCTTATACCTCTCAGGGCACTCGCTCTCTCCGTTCATGCACATACCAAGGTTCGTCGGCTTCGTGCGCACGTTCGTGCGAAATCGGGTCTCTTGCTGCTAGACAAGGACGTTGAGGAAGGGGAGGCGGCGGTCTTGGCAGTGATCTGTCGTAAAGGAAAGGCAGCTGTGATCATGGATGACACGTCGCAGGTGTTCTATCTCTTCCTGGGTGTTGGAGCTGACGAATTCTGGAAGACCCTCTCTTCGACGGTGCCCATGTAAAAATTGGCGAAGAGGACTCCAAGGGGAGAACCCATCGCCACCCTGTCGATCCACGGTGGTCGGAGAAGGTGGCCTTCTTAGTACAAATTTCCAGCAGGTCACGAAGGTCATGTTCAGTTCTAGATATTATCAATCTTTTCTCTTTCTTTCCCATGGTACTGTCACATCAGTGAGTTATTCTTTGTTCTTGATTTTGTCAATCAACATCACGTTTGGTTGTTATTATTATCATTATTATTATTATTATTTTTTTTTTATGGACGACATCAAGCTGTATGGTAAGAGGATCAAGGAAATATATACCCTAATCCAGATTGTAAAGATTGTATCTGGGGACATCAGGATGGAGTTTGGAATAGAAAAATGCGCCTTAGTCAACATACAAAAAGGCAAGTAACGAGAACTGAAGGGATAAAGCTACCAGATGGGAGCAACATCAAACACATAGATGAGACAGGATACAATACCTGGGAATAATGGAAGGAGGGGATATAAAACACCAAGAGATGAAGGACACGATCAGGAAAGAATATATGCAGAGACTCGAGGCGATACTCAAGTCAAAACTCAACGCCGGAAATATGATAAAAGCCATAAACACATGGGCAGTGCCAGTGATCAGAATACAGCGCAGG
Organism: Macrobrachium nipponense; assembly: GCF_015104395.2. Classification (NCBI taxonomy): domain Eukaryota; kingdom Metazoa; phylum Arthropoda; class Malacostraca; order Decapoda; family Palaemonidae; genus Macrobrachium; species Macrobrachium nipponense. The sequence continues at coordinate 44,532,757 of NC_061098.1, read as the reverse complement.
AATAGTGGAATGGACGAAGGCAGAACTTCGCAGCATAGATCAGAAAACCAGGAAACATATGACAATACACAAAGCACTACACCCAAGAGCAAATACGGACAGACTATACATAACACAAAAAGAAGGAGGGAGAGGACTACTAAGTATAGAGGACTGCGTCAACATCAAGAACAGAGCACTGGGGCAATATTTGAAAACCAGTGAAGACGAGTGGCTAAAGAGTGCATGGGAAGAAGGACTAATAAAAGCAGCCGAGGACCCAGAAATATACAGAGACAGGAGAATGACAGACAGAAAGAGGACTGGCTACACAACCAAAGAACGGACAATACATGAGACAGACTAAAGAACTAGCCAGCGATGACACATTGCAATGGCTACAGAGGGGAGAGCTAAAGAAGGAAACTGAAGGAATGATAACAGTGGCACAAGATCAGGCCCTAAGAACCAGATATGTTCAAAGAACGATAGACGGAAATAACATCTCTCCCATATGTAGGAAGTGCAATACGAAAAATGGAACCATAAACCACATAGGAAGCGAATGCCCGGCACTTGCACAGAACCAGTACAAAAAGAGGCATGATTCAGTGGCAAAAGCCCTCCACTGGAGCCTGTGCAAGAAACATCAGTTACCTTGCAGTAATAAGTGGTACGAGCACCAACCTGAGGGAGTGATAGAAAACGATCACGCAAAGATCCTCTGGGACTATAGTTTCAGAACGGATAGGGTGATACGTGCAAACAGACCAGACATGACGTTGATTGACAAAGTCAAGAAGAAAGTATCACTCATTGATGCCGCAATACCATGGGACACCAGAGTTGAAGAGAAATAGAGGGAAAAAATGGATAAGTATCAAGATCTGAAAATAGAAATAAGAAGGATTGGGATATGCCAGTGGAAATCGTACCTATAATCATAGGAGCACTAGGCACGATCCCAAGATCCCTGAAAAGGAATCTAGAAACACTAGAGGCTGAAGTAGCTCCAGGACTCATGCAGAAGAGTGTGATCCTAGAAACGGCACACAGTAAGAAAAAGTGATGGACTCCTAAGGAGGCAGGATGCAACCGCCCGGAACCCCACACTATAAATACCACCCAGTCGAATTGGAGGACTGTGATAGAGCAAAAAAAAAAAAAATTATAATATTATTATTATTATTATTATTATTATTATTATTATTATTATTATTATTATTATTATTATTATTATTATTATATTATTATTATTATTATTGTGTTATTGTGTAATGGGAAATACGTTAAGAAGAGATCACGTATAAAATAAAAGAAAAGTTGAATCAGAAACTATTTAATAATTAGAAAAATGTAATTTTATTATATGATAGTTAAGACAGAGATAATATCCCACAATAATCCTCCAAGCTGTTGTGGGTGATCCTTTAAATTAATACTGACATAAAATCCAGTAACTATTACTTATGGTTATCAATTATATTAAAATAACCAAGAGGCTCTTGACAGAATTATTTATCTAGATCAAGCAATGAAGGAATTTTACTTGAGTATGAACGATTTATGGTCAATCATGAAGGATTTTGTTGGGGAAAATAAATACATCAGCATTACATAGTCCGCAGGAATCTATGTAGGAATCACTTGCTGAAATGACTTGGATGATTTTCTTTCAATCTTTTACGAATAAACTGACTAGGGGCTGTTCTGAGAAACTGCTTAACATCAGCTCTCGTTATTAGAATATATTTGAAATAATATATATTACTATTCTGTTCTTCTTAAGCAATGTTCTTAGAAGTATCGCTTTAGTTAGGATAGTTATTTTTGTAAATCTCTCTCTCTCTCTCTCTCTCTCTCTCTCTCTCTCTCTCTCTCTCTCTCTCTCTCTCTCTCTCTCTCTCTCTCTCTCTTTCTCGTGACGAGTGGTATGTTATTGAAGTCCCTGTGAGACTGTATTAATAACTTATTTTTCTTCTCTCTCTCTCTCTCTCTCTCTCTCCCTGACACACAATTCAATTATCGTTAATCTAGAAGGAAACAGATTTATCGTCTCGTCATTACACCAGTGTCCATTATCATTGTATGAATTAATACATTTTCATAAATCAATCACGAATCTCTCATGATTAATGATGAATCATTATTACAGCAATCATCATATCTCATGAAACCCTCTATTTTCAAGAAACAAAAAACCAGATGATACAGCATTCAGTCGATTAAATATATCTTGTGAATAATCACTGATTCTGTTTGTAAATTATGGTGGCAGTGTAAGTAACAGATGTCTCTGTAATCTATTCGTGTTCGGTATAAAAGGTTTCCGTCAATATTCCTTCTACTTCACAACTCTTTGTAAAGATGCTGCTGCCTTACCTGCTTCGTGTTGTTTTTGTCTCTTATACGTCTCACTATATAAGGTCCCACTATCTTTCGCTTTGTTTACTCCAGTGTATTTCAAAGGAAGTCACTTTCACCTTCACCGTCAGTAGGATCAATGAGTGTTTCCTCTCTGGGATTTCTCTCGCCTCCTTCCAGCTCATCTCTCGCCAAGATTTCTGCAATAAATAAAGAAATTTAAATAATTGATTATATACTGTTGGAGAAAATGAATATATAATAATTATTATTATTTTTCCCTGAAATTCATCATGCTAGGAATGAATGATGAAGGGAATTCGAGGAAATTTTTATTTTGAACTACAGGAATTAAAAGCTGTTAGTTCAACAATATATGAAACCGCCGTCATTTCATCTCTCTCTCTCTCTCTCTCTCTCTCTCTCTCTTATTTTGAGCTACATGATTTAAAAGCTATTAGTTTAATTACATGAAAGCGTAATCTCTCTCTCTCTCTCTCTTTCTCTTATTTTGAGCTATTGAATTAAAAGCTGTTAGTTCAAATGTATGAAACCGCCGTTATCTCCTCCTCTTCTCTCTCTCGTCCTCTCATCGCTCTCTCTCTCTCTCTCTCTTTGTTTCCAATGACAGCAGGCCACTCTACACATAATCCACCGGTGATTTCAGCATAAACTACATCATTAGTCACTGAATTTAGATCGGTATTCCAGGGTAATCTCCAGGTACGAAATGGAACAAATCCCCCTTCTCTGATCGCCATTAATTTCCAAGGATCAATTTGCAACTGCAAGATAATGGATCAATTCGTACTCCTTACCGGTTAAGACCTGGATCTCTCCAACTTGCGAGAATAACTGTAGCGCCTTTCAATCAACATCATAAACTTAGGTATCAAAGCTTTTGATGTTTTGAAATTCAATATGGAAAGCTGCCTCTGAGGACTCCTCTTCGCTGGGTTAATTCTCTTTGAATTGAAGGCAATTTCTTTTTATTTTTATCAATATTTATTATTTTATGATATTTGCAAACAAAGTAAAATTGATCAAAACTTTCAAATTCGGAGCTTTATTCAGTACTATGATTTCGTTAGAGTCTTTTTATGTATTTCTTAATATGCCATAATACAGAAACTATTACTATATACAATGATAACTAAAGTAACTTTTGATCAACTTCTGAAAAAAAAGTACTGAAGGAAAAAAACATCTAGAAATAAAAGTACATAACTATCTTTTGACATCATATCTTAAGTTACATGTGCATTGTGTAATAAAATAACCTTAAATTTATGTTATCGCATATTTTAGTTATTGAATTCGTGTAACATGGTTTTGTGGAGGCGAATAAATCAAAATTTAAGTTGAAATATCACGGTACAATTTTAATTGAAGATTTTTAGGAATCCACTTGAAAATTAAGACAGGACTATTTTTAATAATAGCTCTGTCATCATTAATTGCTTTGATTGGATGCTAATTGGGAAACATAAGAGTTTGATAGCCTTGATCAAGTGTAACCATAGAGCTCACTCAGAACGCGCGTTCTTAAGCCCTAAGTTCCCCATGAATAAGTCCGCAAAAGACTTGAATCCACAAAGCCTCTCTCTATCTCTCTCTCTCTCTCTCTCTCTCTCTTCTCTCCTCTTCTCTCTCTCTCTCTCTCTCTCTCTCTCTCTCTCTCTCTCTCTCTCTCTCTCTCTCTCTCTCTATTTATTTGCAAGCGCTTTTAAGGTCATATGAAAATATCACTCCGTACAAATTTAAGTTTTAGACAACAACAAATATTAATCTTCAAAATTTATAAATATAAAGAAAAAACGAATAAAGGGCTCATTGCATTAAGTTTTTTGTATGATTTTCTTGTTGATGACGACATTTATTTTTCGGGCTACAGAAAATTACCACAACCATTTCTCTGACTCTTAAAAAATTATTGCAATTGCAGATTAAATTCTGCTTCGGATCTTATGGAATTTTTATTCTGCAGTTTTATGTGATTTTTCAAACCTGAATAGGAAAGTCCTCATAAATATTTAGGACTGGAACGAACTTTCTGTTATGTAAAACATATCTATGTTTAATGCTAAGGCTACGTAACTCCACAAACCATTTTGCCGGATTGGGCTATTAGGATCCATTTACTCTACGAGAGCTTTGATAGATTTGTGTACATTAAAGAATAACCTCTATTATATGTACACACAAACCTATATACACAAACACACACACACACACACACACACACACACATATATAATATATATATATATATATATATATATATATATATATATATATATATATATATGATATAGTATATATATATATATATATATATATATATATATATATATATATATATATATATATATATATATATATACATATATCTATATATATATATATATATATATATATATATATATATATATATATATATATATATATATATATATATATATATATATATATATATATATATATATATATATATATATATATATATATATATATATATATATGTAAAGATATATGCAACGAAGGAAAAATAAACGATGCAGGATCTGCGAGGCCTTTCGACGTTAAACGTCCTTTACTGAGCAGAAACTGTTTCTGCTCAGTAAACGACGTTTAACGTCAAAAGGTCTCGAAGGTCCTGCTTCGTTTATTTTTCCTTCGTGGCATATATCTTTATCTATGGATTTATCACGTTCCTAACTTTCGTGATTCAGTTATACATATAAATATGTATATAGGTTTGTGTGTACATATAATAGAGGTTATTCTTTAATGTACACAAATCTATCAAAGCTCTCGTAGAGTAAATGGATCCTAATAGCCCAATCCGGCAAAATGGTTTGTGGAGTTACGTAGCCTTAGAATTAAACATAGATATGTTTTACATAACAGAAAGTTCGTTCCAGTCCTAAATATTTATGAGGACTTTCCTATTCAGGTTTGAAAAATCACATAAAACTGCTGAATAAAAATTCCATAAGATCCGAAGCAGAATTTAATCTGCTATTGCAATAATTTTTTAAGAGTCAGAGAAATGGTTGTGGTAATTTTCTGTAGCCCGAAAAATAAATGTCGTCATCAACAAGAAAATCATACAAAAAACTTAATGCAATGAGCCCTTTATTCGTTTTTATTTGTATATTTATACATTTTTAAGCTTAATATTTTGCTACAGTGCTCATTTGTTGGATATTTCTCCTGTAGATACTTCATTCATTGCCTTTTATCGATTTCTGCTTCCCTTCCCTTCTTTATCACAAGTTTCACTCTTCTTTCAATCCCCGAAACGACAATCTTCCCTCTTTCAGTCTTTTTTAGTCCTATGCTCAACCTTTTTCAGTCTTGCTCAGTCTTTCTTAAGTCTTTTGATCAGCCTTTCTCAGCCTTTTTCAGTCTTTAGATCTGTCTTTTTAATTTTTTTTGTCTTTTTTTCAGACCTTTTAAATTCGTTGTCTTTTTTTCAGCATTTTTCATTCTTTTTCAGTTTATTTTCAGTCTTCATTCAATCTTGTTCATTTTCTCAATCTCTTTTCCTTTTTTTTCAGTCTTTTCAGCCGTGTCGGTCGGTTTTCAGTCTTTTTCATCAGCCATTTATAGTTTTTTTAGTCTTTACATCGGTTATGGTCAGTCTTTTCGCCAGTATTTTTTTAACAGTTCTTTTCAGTACATTTCCGTAATTTTATGTCTTTTTCAGACTTTACCTGTCTTTTCTAACCTTCATCAGTCTTTTTCAGTCATTTTGCCAGTCTTTTTCAGTCTTTTTTTAAACTTTACCTGTCTTTTTTGGCCTTTCAACAGCCCTTTTCAGTCTTTTTTCTGGCTTTACTTGTCTTTTTAAACCTTTCATCAGTCTTTTTCAGTCTTTTATAAGCTTTACCTGTGTGTTGTAGTTTTTCATCAGTATTTATGTTTCATTCTTATATATATATATATATATATATATATATATATATATATATATATATATATATATATATATATATATATATATATATATATATATATATATACACCCAAATTGACCCAACAGCAAGCTTTTAAGACAAGAGAAATGGCGACAACATCAACGTGTCACAGCAAATGGGAAGCTATTTGGGAGCGAACAGCCGCCTGAGAGAACATTGGTGCGGTATTTGATCATTTGCAAAGTAACAGATTCCATTCAGGGAACTGCTGGGTGCAACTGCTCTGTTGAAATGAACTGTCGCTAATTCCCTGTCGTGTTGTTGACATCTTTTAAATATTATATTCAATTCGTGTTTAAACATTGGCCGTTCTTTTTTTTACGATTTTCTATCATAATTTTCATCAAGGAGTGCGGCAGTGCCGGGTGTGTTCCTCGTGTGGTGTACTGTAGGCATTACTGAAAGTATAACTGAAGAATATTTTGGAACGGCTATTCGGCCCCTATCAACCTCCATTTGTTGACATTTAACTTCACCTCCTTTCGTCGTTATTGGTATCCATCTGACCTCTCCATTATTTCTTACTGAAACTCTTGGAGTTTCTCCCTCTTCCGACTTTAGTCCCTTGAACGTCATCTCCTTTATATTCTGCATCTTACTCTCTTGCTGTCCAACCACTCAAACCCTTCCTTTTCACCTTCCTAATCGCTGATTGGACGAAAATGCCCCAGAGTTTGGTTTGTGTTTCAGTCTCTGAGGGAGGTCCGCTTCAGGTTCGATATGAAGTAAACAAAAAAAATTCAACACCAACAGTTGAAACTGGGGATACGAATATAGAAAGAAACATTAACACAACAAAGGTTTATTTACAAGCTTAATAACAAAGATAAATGCAAAATGGTAAAATCTTACACTGCATGAACTGGGGGAACAGTGAGGTAATGAAAGTACTTGCCAACTAGTTTTGTAACTCGAATCGATGGCTTCACAAAAGGAGAACTCTAATTGTAGACGCCTTCTTGCCTCCGTATTGCAGAAAATAATGTCTACTCTTGATACTTGAAGGGCAGGAACTTCTCTAAACCTCTTGCAGAACGTTTCTTCTCTGAGGTTTTGCTCAACGTCGAAATAACTTGGTCGCCCACTCCTGAAGACGACTTGACCAGAATCCGATCAACTCTCGGGTGACTTTTCCTCTGATCCTTCGTCCTGGTTCCTTCTTCTCTTATCTCTCTCTGACGATCTCTACTGCTGATCTCTCACCGATAATCTGATCTGTGGCTCTTACTGATGATCTCTTACTCTGTGACTAACTGATGATCTCTCACTCTGTGACTAACTGATGATCTCTGCTCTCTCCTACTTCGTCCGTCGTATTTATACGGCATTTTGGGGGTGGAGCCTACAGAGAACGTCACAGACTCCCGAGATTACTAGAACTACTTAGAAGACTCTCGATGGAATATTGCATCATATTTCGCTGCGTTTCTCCCGACATTTAGGCGTGTGTTGCGCTCCACAACACTCCCGACGATTCCAGAACAACCGCGAGAACAGGTGCCTCCAACACGGGTGCAAATGCCTAATTATTGCAGAATTTCTCGAATATGCATTTTCCTTTCCCTTTATCTTTCTTTGCTATACAGCAATTACCGTTACACGTCATTAAACAGCAGGGGAACAATTCTGCATAAAGCTTTAACACATCTTCATTCACTCAACCACTCGTGCCAAAATAGAAAACGGTCATTAGGTTACTCATTCTGAGAAATCTCTAGAGAGCTACCTGCTATAACATCATCCTTCTCTCTTACTTTTTCCATTTTCTGAACTCTGCTTAAAACTTTGAAATGCTAAAACACCTTTTGTGGTTTTCTCAAAATTAATTTCTCTCAGTAACTAATTTCTCTCAAAACTTATTTCTCTCACATAGAACACTGGCGGTGGCCATGGTACTGGGCGTTTTTTATAATTCTGAAGCAAATTTACATTCATTGCCTTTGCTCTACTCTTACCCACATCAATTCCATAATGTGCATTTCCCCTTTCTTCTAACACTGAAAAAGGACCTTCGAACTTATAAGGTAAAGAGGAACCTTCGTTCTGGACTAGTACTAAAACTTTATCTCTTACACGGATATTTGTCTCTTTCGCTCTAAAATCATGTTTCCGTTTAGTCCCCCCTTGACTCCCGTTCTCCTTAGCTAGTTTCCATCTTCTCTACCCTTACTTCTATACAAAGGTCCGACCATACTGATAAATACATTCTCAAAAGATTCGCCTACTAAAGGAACATTACACAACGGACTTCTGGGAATTACTTGAATCGGTTTCCCGGCAATTTGATTTCATGAGAGCTTTAAACATACCTCTTCACGTCACTTCTCATTTTAGGCCAAATGTCCTTGCTCATCGTGTGCTAATTTCAAAACTAGTTTACGAAGCATCCTAGGAACCACTAATTGTTCGGTCATTTCCCCTTTACTACCTGACTTAGGACTAACATAGCGACACAAAACTTCGTCCTTTAAGGGGACCACCTCCCGGGCGGGGGCCCAGATAGGGAGGGTTTGGGGTCGGAAAACCATTTTTTTTTTTTTTTTTTTTTTTTTTGGCTACTTGTGTTGCTAAGGGTACTGGCTTACCAGACACAAAAGATTATAGCTGAATTCGTATTACAAAAGGGCTAAAAATGCAATTTTCTACAGGTATAAGTATATGAGCCAAAATGTTCATTTACGTAAAAAAGTCAAATAGCATACTCATTTATTCAATATAACTTTTTCTTACAGTGCTATATTACATTGTCGTATGATAGCATTTCCCGATGGATATGGCAATGCTTAGAAGAGCTGAAGAATCCAGTTCCAACTTCCCGTTCCCACAGACAGATTCAGTTGCCCACAAGAATTGAAAGGCGAAGCATACATAACTTAGTGCTCGTGATTTTTTCGTAATTTTACGTAATTCTTTGTGGTATTGTTTATTATGAAATATAACCATGTCACGTAGAAAGCATCAGAGACAACGTAAATTACTATCAGAGACAATGAAAATGGTACATGAAGAAACAAAGGTCCAAAGAATGGAGCCAGTTTTATTGGGGTTTAGGTGAATAAATAAACATACAAGGTAACTTTCAAATGCGTTTTTCTCGAAACTTTGTTTTTCGGCTAAAGAGGTCCATTCAACCCTTGTAACTTTGCCAATTTTTAACTGATTTCAAAAATGTTGGGCTCAAATGATTTGTAGATAAATTCTGCATAATTATCATTATATACATTTTTGAAATTTTTGGAATATTCAGTATGAGCTTATGTTTTTGTTCAAATTTTGTCCAATTTTTTTTTTTTTCAAAATTTGGTATGTATTAGGTCAAAATGCAAAAAGAAAAAGGTATATTTTTGCAATTCTGTATAATATTTTCTATAGAGTATACTTTCAGCTTTAAATTGGTGTGTTTATTTTGAAAATTGGTTAAAAATTAAGAGAGCCTTAGGGTTTTAAAAAAGGCCAAAAATTTTTGGTTCCGAAAAGAGAAAAATATTCATGAAATAAAAAATAATAATCAGATCCGGCTGAAACTTACTGGGGAACCTTTTCATAATGGTTTATACGCGCTGTAAAAAAATGAAGTGGATAGCAGGATAAAAAATTCTCCCTCCCCTATGGGTTGGAGATGGTCCCCTTAAACAAGTTTCCTTACACACATCATCGAGATCATCATCAAGCTCACACTAAAAAATTTGGGTTAGTGTCTCATCCTCTCTCTGCGACTTATTCAAAACGATATTGCCTAATACATCACCGTAACTAGTACTAGATACCGGTACCTTTACTACGTTACCTTTGACAGCTACGCCTTCCCCTTAGCTATCACTGTCAACGATAGAGTTAGGTTTCTCAGCCACACTCATGCCAAGATCAACCTCGCCACCTCTATCACACTCGTTCGAATCCACGAACTTACTCACGTTCGAATCCACGAACTTACTCACGTTCGAATCCACGAACTCACACTCGTTCGAATCCACAAACTCACTCTCGTTCGAATCCACGAACAAATTATGGCCGTAGTCTATGTCTGTATCTAAACCCGACCTAGTTACTACCATTTCAGGCACTGGAATATCCCTCACAACAGGATTCACATTCTTGGATAAAGCTAAGTCATTACCGACAATAATGTCAATGCCATCCATGGGCAAACTGCCAACAACTGTAAGTTTCCATTCTCCAGACACTACCTGACTTTCTAAATTCAACTTCAACAAAGGACAAAGAACACAAGTGTTAGGAAATCCACCTAACATGACTTTTTCTTCCATATTGATTTTTGCCCTATTTGACACACTCTCTCTCCTAATCAGTGAGACAGCAGCTCCTGTGTCTCGAAGCAAGACTACTTCTCTCAAACACACTCCTCCAATAGAGGAAACTACGCCTTCTGACAGAAATTCACCAAAGATTTTCCTAGTTTCTCTCATCACATCATTCCTACTTGATGAAAGGTTAACTAGAGACACTGGTTTCTTACCGTCCTTCCTTTCTACTGCACAATTTCTCGCTAAATGCCCTTTCCCATTACATTGGAAACAAGTTAATTCTAAGCCACTAGATGCCACTTTACTCTTACAAACCTTAGACGTATGACCTGGTTTTCCGCATGTATTACAGGAATAGTCACTTTTACTCGCATTGCTATTACTAGGACTGAAACCTTTACTGCTTTGTACTCTACCAGACGAAGGATCATTTCGTTTCTTACTAACACTCAAATTATGAGTTAGACTATATTCGTCAGCTAGCCTAGTTGCTCCTGCAAAAGATACTTCTCACCTATCCTCTATATAAAGCTTTAATCTCAGGGGATACGTTATCTTTGAAGTTTTCTAACAACACTAAGTTCTTCAAGCTATCAAAATCCTCAACTTTAGCAGAAGTTAACCAATCAAAAACCAGCCTTTCTAACTTCTTACCGTATTCTACATACGTAATATTTTCATCCTTTCTCAAATTTCTAAATTTCTTACGGTACGCCTCCAGTACTAGCCTATACGTGCTAAGAACAGTTTCATTCATGATATCGTAACATCTTCATCATCAAACTTTGGTACTAATTTCAGCACTGCACTCATACCTAACGTATCAGCTTCGTTTTCGTTCTTGCCTCTCCGACTGTTACGAGTACTTTCCCTTAACCGAGCAATTTCCAACTCATGCATACGTTCCTTCTCTCTTTCTTCCTGCTCATGCATATGCTCTTTCTCTCTTTCTTCCTCCTGCATTACCAACATTTCTCTCTCTTGCTGCATTTTCAATACTTCTCTCTCTTGCTGCATTTTCATTGCTTCTCTCTCTTTTTCTCGCTGCATTTTCATTGCATCTCTCGTTTGCTGCTCTTCCCTCTCAGCTGCTCTTTCCTCTCTCTCAGCCGCTCTTTCATCTCTCTCATGCTTCTCTCTTTCTTTCTTTTCAACATACTTACGGAGATCATTCCCCTCTAGACCTAGGAGCTTACCTGACTCAATAAACTCTTTCACCATCTCACTCATTCTGGCTCTTTCTATATTCTCCCTGTTTCAAACTGTTAGTGCTATTCTAAGCCAGGTCGCCACAATGTTACGGCCTCTGAGGGAGGTCCGCTTCAGGTTCGATATGAAATAAAAAAATAAAAAAAATTCAACACCAACAGTTGAAACTGGGGATACGAATATAGAAAGAAACATTAACACAAAGGTTTATTTACAAGCTTACTAACAAAAAAGATGAAATGCAGAATGGTGTCTCCTATTTACATAAAAAAGGTAAAATCTTACATGCATGAACTGGGGAACAGTGATGTATGAAAGTACTTGCCAACCAGTTTTGTAACTCGAATCGATGGCTTCACAAAAGGAGAACTCTAATTGTAGACGCCTTCTTGCTTCCGTATTGCAGAAAATAATGTCTACTCTTGATACTTGAAGGGCAGGAACTTCTCTAAACCTCTTGCAGAACGTTTCTTCTCTGAAGTTTTGCTCAACGTCGAAATAACTAGGTCGCCCACTCCTGAAGACGACTTGACCAGAATCCGATCAACTTTCGGGTGACTTTTCCTCTGATCCTTCGTCCTGGTTCCTTCTTCTCTTATCTCTCTCTGACGATCTCTACTGCTGATCTCTCACCGATAATCTGATCTGTGGCTCTTACTGATGATCTCTTACTCTGTGACTAACTGATGATCTCTCACTCTGTGACTAACTGATGATCTCTGCTCTCTCCTACTTCGTCCGTCGTATTTATACGGCATTTTGGGGGTGGAGCCTACAGAGAACGTCACAGACTCCCGAGATTACAAGAACTTCTTAGAAGACTCTCGATGGAATATTGCATAATATTTCGCTGCGTTTCTCCCGACACATAGGCGCGTGTTGCGCTCCACAACACGCCCGACGATTCCAGAACAACCCCGAGAACAGGCGCCTCCAACATGGGCGCGAATGCCTCCTTATTGCAGAATTTCTCGAAGATGCGGTTTCCTTTCCCTTTATATTTCTTTGCTATACATCAATTACCGTTACAGTTTGACAGCTCTAATTTCATCCAACAGATGGTTTCAATAAAAAAGTGAAAAATCTGTTAAAAGGCAACGAAAGCCTTATAAAGAAGGTGTGTGTGACCTCTCCATCGCTACCGTATATGTATGGTACGATAAAAACCCATAAAACAAACTTCCCTGCCAGACCAATTATCAGCTCAGTGGGTTCCGCATCTTATAAATTAGCAAAATATTTAGTGGATATCCTTAACCCTTTGGTAGGTAACATCTCTAATGCCAATATTAAGAATAATGTGGACTTGATAGGTAAACTAAATAGTGTAAAAGTTAATAGTGAATCAAAACTTGTGAGCTTTTATGTAGTATCTCTATTCACAAAAGTGCCTATTGATGATTTATTGGAATTTCTATTGGAATTATTAAAAAACAAACAACTGGATATTCCATTTTCTAAAAGCACCTTAATTGAACTGATAAAATTATGTGTTAAAGACTGTAAATTTGAATTCAATGGAAAATACTACTCACAAAATTTTGGTATGGCAATGGGAAACCCTCTGTCCCCAGTGCTAAGTAATTTATATATGGAATTTTTTGAAAAGAAAATTTTAAATAATATAATTCCACGCAATGTACCTTGGTTTAGATATGTTGACGACAAAATTTGTGTATGGCCAGGGAACGAAGATTTAAATAACTTTTTTGCCAGGTTAAATCAATTAGTATCATCAATTAAATTTACTATGGAAAATAGAAAAGATGAATACCTACCCTTTTGGATGTCCTCATACGGAGAAAATAGTAGTGGGGGGTTTAAGTTACAGTGTTTACAGAAAACCTACTAATATTTCTTCCTATGTACATTTCTATTCTGGACAAAACAATAAGGTTAAAAGATCAGTGTTAACATTCATGTTTTTAAGAGCACTACAGGTATGTAGCCCAGAATATATACATAGATGAGGAGATAGATAAGATTCGGAATACAGGCAAGAAACTGAAATATCCAGATAATGTACTAAACAATGTATTAAAAGCGGCACAAAAAGACCATGTATCAAAATAAAAAAGAAACCTTACAACAACAACAAAATTTTTGTACTACCTTATAATAGTAATATGAAAGATATCCCACATCTCTGAAGAATTTTGGTGTTAATGTAGTTTTTTAAACACAATAAAACAATGAAACAGGTACTTATTAAGAACTCCCCCGACAATGCTAAGGATGTGTATATAAAATCCCGTGTAAGTCTTATGACAACTTTACATTGGTCAAATGGTGAAAGCACTGGAAAAAAGAATAGAACAACATAAACAATGTGTGAGATATGCACAGGGAAAAAAAATAGTGGATATTGTACATGTTAGTGAGAACAATCATGCTATTAACTGGGAAGGGGCCAAAAAAGCTGGTGTGTTCTAATAATGCATTGGAAAGGAATATCATTGAATCTAGTTTTATAAAAGAAAGTTACAACAATAATATGAACATCAGTCAAGGAATGCATAAACTTGATCCTTTAATATAAAAAGAAATTTGTAAACTGTTTAAATTTAAGGTAGGCTGTAGAGATATATGAACAGAAAAATAGGATTATTATATTTTGTAAACACAGTATATATATTATATATATATATATATATATATATATATAGATATATCTATAATATACATATATATAGATATACACACACGTGCCTGTGTGTGTATGTGTTCATACACACACACACACACACACACACACACACATATATATATCTATATATTGTGACGAAGTGCCAAGTATCTGGTTACTACACTTACCATTCATTAATTGTTACCTCACAAACAGCCAGAAACCTGAACCCTTATCACAGGTATTAAACGACTGAACACTCTAAAGGCAACAGTGATCCCTTAACAACTTACCAGTTTTGCAGAAAATCAGACTAAGTTCATCAAAACAGGTGTGAGGTAATCTTGTAAGTAATTAAATTAATCAAAGGGCATCACTCCATCAACAACTGTAAAAGTCTAAGTATTTCCTGATTTCAGAAGTCTAAGTACTTCCCTGTTTCTAAGTCACTTCAAGTAAATTGAAGGAAAGCCGATCAATTACCACTCTCTGTTTCTACCTATCATCAATATAATCAAATGCAAATATACGGGTAAGAAATGAAATACTTATAAAAATTTTAAATACAAAAATTTATTATTAAACTTAAAGTTTATAAGTGAAATTCACAATATCAGGGAAAATTACTGTTATTTGAAAACAAAGTAAAGTTTAATTAGTTCTTGAATCAATTAAGTAGAATTAAATCAAAATTAATTTATCATAAAATTCAAGAAAATTCATTCAATTGAAATTCAAAAGTGTTAGGCAATAATTGAAATTTTGAAATTAATTCACAAGTGCTAAACAACAATAAAACTTGAAAAGAATTCTAAGTAAATGCAAATTAATTCACAAGTGTTAAATTTAATTAAATGTGCAACGACTAATCAATGAAAATTAAATTGTGAATGTAAACGAAAATACAGAAAAATGTGACAGTATCAAAATAAAAAGGCACACTTCAACAAGAAAATGAAAAAAAGATGCACAAAATGAAACAAACACAAAACACAAAAATTTGCAATGTGTATAAGTGTAAATCTTTTCACTCAAAACATTGCAACCATCAGTTTTTACCAAACCACTGTTCCTGTCAGTTATTAGTTAACCACTGTTCCTATTCGTTATTAGTTTCTTACCAAACCATCATAACCATTAGATATTAGTTGCAACTAATAAAAATATAACACACTTTATCTTTTTGGTATACCAACTTCTTTCTTTGCTGCAGGCTTGTTTTACACTTTCACAAAAACCCAGGCGCCGTTACAACAACAATGTTTGTTCAGATTCCACAAAAAAACACTATTTAACACCAAGTAAACTCTAAGAAATATCAAATATGAAATTCTCAAGTTACGAGTGACCAATTTACGTTACGTTAATATAATCTCAAGGATGTCGAGGGAGAGAGAGAGAGAGAGAGAGATGTTAACGCCTCGAGAATCTAAGATCTAAATATTCTTTTCCCTTGCGAAAACTGGACTGAGGAGATGACACAAAACGTGTTTGGCACAAATGCTTCCAGAAGCTTCAAAATCTTACGGAACTTTTTATACAAAATGTGTAATCTGTATGTGGCACTCGGCAAAGCCATACGCGTACAAGACCAGTATACAATAATGTTCGTACCCGATCAAGACGAAGGAGAAGCCCCTATCACACATGATGACAGATTCCCAAAACACATTAAAGATTCGAGCTCACTTATCAAACGTGTTGACACATTAGGAAAGCAAACGGATCTCGCAGTTCCTCTAATCTCACAGTGCTGATGTAAGTGATTACATAATAAAAATATGGAATGTTATTCCATATATATAAAAGACTAAGACTAAAGAGGTCAACCAGATTACTTGCAAGAATGTGATCAGACTAGAGACGCTAAGATGACGTATACAATAAAGTAGGCTAAGGTGACGTGCCATCACCTGTGGTCATTCATTTGTTTTGAAAACATTAGTCCAAGCTCCCTGCTTGAGACAACTACCGCAACCTATAATTCAAAACGGCCTACATGATTTCTAATGTGTCTCATTTGTATGTATGTTCATATGTTCAAGCTACTGTCTGCTTCCTTTATGACTTGTAACCGAGATGGTAGACAGAACAGAATTAGCCATCATCATTGGCAGAAGCGATCAAGCCATCGTCATTAGAAGACCTGTACAAATTTCCTCTGATCTTCAACATGTAATCTCATAGAATATAAGTATTTTTTTAAAATTCGTGTTTTCTAATAGAACCTCACATCATTGCCGAATCATCATGAATTTAACACATCATCGTCATAGCCAAAGAAGATAATACCGACTTCGTAAGTGATCTACAAACCCCAAGACACTCCAATGAGTATGGAAGTGCATAACCAACCGACTTAGCGTAAAATTATCGCAAGTCTAATATTACCTCATAGGGTGCCTTATTATACAAGGCAACAGCCCTAATATTGGTGGCAGACTACTAGAAGAACTCTACAACGTCTTTCGAAGAAGAACCAGAATAATGAATAATGTATCACATCAGAAGTCAACGACGACGAAAGCAACAGATTCTTCATGCAACTTAGTATCATCGTTTAGTGAGCGACTTCAGAAAACAACAAGAACTCTACAACGTCTTCCGAAGAAAAACCAAATAATGAATAATGTATCATCAGAAGGTCAACGACGACGAAAGCAAGAGATTCTTCAAGCAACTTATATCATCGTTTAGTGAGCAATTTCAGTAGTGAATAACTTCAAGAAACAAACCGACGTGTCTTTTTCTACGGCAACGCAAGCTTCGTCTCTCATTAGAATCATTCAAGAAAACATCGTTATTGAGCGTTTCCGGCACTTGAAGAAACAAACCGAACGCGTCTTCAGCATCGGATCGTCAAGGACTCGAATCATCCAAACAACGCGCACGGGGGAAACTCAAGCCAAACCAGGTCATCCGCTAAACAGAAGGAGGGAGAAAGGCCGTGTGTCGTTATCGGAACACCGTGACTTCCCACAAAATCAAGCTAAGTACAACCTTTATTATTCATTTGGAGTAACTGAGTGTTTCCTTTGCAGGTCGAATTTCGTTATTCCTTTGGCTGAAGTTATGAGACATTCTTAATCTTACTTTTTTACAGAAATTATCTACATCATTGAGATTTCACTACTGCGAGTTTTTATCTTTGAGTTTCTGTTTCCAGAAGTTCTCCTGAAATATCATAATCATATACTGTGTTAATTTTATCATTTTGGGTGATTATTAATCCTTTACGTAACAAATCATATTAAACAGTGAATATGCGTTTACGCAGTGGACGTCTGTATTTATACAGATGCATGGAGAGGTCGTTAGGCACCGTAGTGATTTAGGAAAACATACAAAAACAAGTGGAACACCCATACAAATCTGGATAAATTAGAGGTAACACTATTTTGGGTCAGACAATAAAGACTCCTGTGCAAAGTCCCGATCGCAGTTTTAGCCTTGAGTTTTTTTAGTTATATGCGTAAAATATCGAACCTCAATGAATTAACTTAACTTTAAAAATACGGCTGGATTACAAGGAATAACATGTCTGTAAAAAACTTTCATTAGGCTAAATGCGCTGACCAGGATCCCTCACTATTTCAAATTTTAGCAAAGAATGAAGTAAACAACAGCAAGTACAAACAGTTAATATTGAATGCAGTTGAGATAACTTGTCTTAATGGTAATCGCTCAATTCCTAATAGTTTGTCATTCATACGTTCGTTGCTTTATACGTAACCAACAACAGAATGCTAAAAACACACAATATGTTGCCGATGGTAAACAGTAGCCCTAAACATCAGAATCAAACAAATCGTGCGTGCTTAAGCAAACTTGGTCACTGTGCCATTTAGTCAACGGTCAGGGTCAGTTGAATCTGCCGAGTGTTCAAAGCATAGCATATTCCACATAAGCGACTTCAGCGGAGAGGAAATACGATGTTGGATCATTTATGCCATACCTTTTTTTATGCCAATGCCTTTTTAATTTAAAAAGGAATTTTCTTATGCATCACACGACCGTATCAAGTAATCAGAGCAGGTTCTCGTTTTTTTTTAATACAATAAGTTATTATAAGTAGTGGTGGATTAAGCCCGACTGTACGCGCCATAAAAATGAGAATACTTGCATTATTCCTTTAGTCCACATAATATCCTGTATTTACAGACTCACCGTCTGTTGTTCGAACTTCCCTATTGAGAAGTCCAGATAAGCGAGCGCTTACAGATACCTTTATAGTTATAAAAAACATTGATCTGTATCTAGCGTAATTGTAAGATATACATCTAGGGGTATACAAAATATTATCTTACCTCCTGCAAAATATGGCGTGTTTATCAAAGGAAAATTCTATAATCCTTCAAACATATTAAAATCCGTTTGAACAAAAAGAGACAGTTAATCAAATAATAACTTATATAGAGGAACAAATCATTTGTCTCATAAATCGTGATATTGTTCAACAACCAAACAGAATTCTCCCACAACCGCAGTCGCAGTTTGCATGCAAAATCTCGAGAGGCAGCACCCTCGAATGTCTTAGTGCGTGTAAAAAGACCTTGCTGGGATCTGAAATTTTAATCCTTCCCAACACTCTGAAATATAACGATTTCCGCGAACAAAGCCCTAGACATGGTTGACTCACAGCAACAAGTTAAATCTAGTGATCCACAAACCTATACATATCATGGATACGGAAGTTATAAATATCTCATTTATTTATTGTTGCTAATTTTTAATCACGCCCAATCAGTCGTAAATGAATCTAAAGTAATATCCGTAAAGTCATTCAAGCAGAGGTGATTCAGCAAAAATTTTTTTTATCTTTTATCTGAATACCAGGAAGTTTCTCCACTAGCGAGTGATCTCTGGGAGAAAAACGGATGTCATTGAAAACAAAATACGGTCTAAGGACAAACATAAAGCTATATACGTACCTTCGTATAGACTCCCAGTGAAATTTCAAAATAGAGATAAATGACGAAGGGGAAAAATGTTAGTAATAGGAGTCATTAGGAAATCAAATAAGCTCATATAAATTTTCCCTCAAACGTCATGCCATAAAAGATCGGACTTGGCGTATCTGCGTAGATTTCTGTCGCTTAAACAAGGAAACGACTCCCGATAGTTTCCAGTGCCATGTACCGACGACATCTTATCTCTGTTAGGTTAGAATAAATTTTTCACCAGCTTGAACTTACTTAAAGGCTTTTACCAGATACCATTACCTAAGTGATTGTACCTCATACACCATTTTCAGCACACTCAGGGGACATTATCAAGTTT
The DNA here is from genome assembly GCF_015104395.2 of Macrobrachium nipponense. NCBI lineage: Eukaryota > Metazoa > Arthropoda > Malacostraca > Decapoda > Palaemonidae > Macrobrachium > Macrobrachium nipponense. The sequence continues at coordinate 44,513,051 of NC_061098.1, read as the reverse complement.
TACGTATGCCTCCGGCTTACGTTGCACCCCAATTACAATGTAGTGTTTGGAGACTTTTAGGGGATTACCTACATGCCTATATGGTTGATCTTGTAATCTTTTCTAATACCTTAGAAGTACATTCACATAAACTAGAGCTAGTGCTATAGAGACTCAGAAAAATAATCTCAGAGTAAAATATCTAAATGTGAGTTTTTAAAAAAGCGAACATGTTTATCTAGGTTTTATGTGTCTAGTCAAGGTCTTAAGTAGTCCATGGTAAGGTGTCGGCTATTCATAACTTCCGGTACCTATTAACATAAAAAGGGGATACAGCACTTTTGCGCTGTAGTGGGTATTACAATTGTATGTAAATATGTAACTCTTCAATCATGACAGCTCTTTTAACAGAACTTACGAAGAAGGCCGTAGATTTATTATGGTCTAAAAAGCATCAACAGGCGTTCGATATCTTAAAAGCGGAATAATGCAGCTCACCTAACTTAAAAAATCCGTGATTTAAATAAGGAATTTTTTTTTTATGGCAACAGATGCCTCAGACCAAGGGGTAAGAGGGGTACTACTTCAGCAATATGATAAACAGTTCTTTCCTATACCTTTTTATTCATGTAAACTAAAGCCCTCTGAAAGTAAATATGCAGTAATAGGCAAGGAAGGGCTAGGTATCGTTAACTCACTAGTACATTTCAAGTTCATAATCTACGGCTATCCTGTTAAAGTCCTAACTGACCATAAAATCCCTTACCGAGTTTTTTTTTCAAAGGCTTTAATCACAGTCCCAAAAGAACTCGGCGGCATATGATCATTCAGGTCTTTGGAGCCAAGATACGATATCTACCTGGGAAAGCAAATATCATAGCTGACGCATTATCCCGCAATCCCGCACCATACTGCAAAGAACCATTAATTGGACTAAAAGATATAGAAAACATCCGTGCCTATTGTTAAAACGTTTTTATTCATGTAAACTAAAGCCCTCTGAAAGTAAATATGCAGTAATAGGCAAGGAAGGGCTAGGTATCGTTAACTCACTAGTACATTTCAAGTTCATAATCTACGGCTATCCTGTTAAAGTCCTACTTGACATAAAATCCCTTACCGAGTTTTTTTTTCAAAGGCTTTAATCACAGTCCCAAAAGAACTCAGCGGCATATGATCATTCAGGTCTTTGGAGCCAAGATACGATATCTACCTGGGAAAGCAAATATCATAGCTGACGCATTATCCCGCAATCCCGCACCATACTGCAAAGAACCATTAATTGGACTAAAAGATATAGAAACATCCGTGCCTATTGTTAAAACCTTTTTATTCATGTAAACTAAAGCCCTCTGAAAGTAAATATGCAGTAATAGGCAAGGAAGGGCTAGGTATCGTTAACTCACTAGTACATTTCAAGTTCATAATCTACGGCTATCCTGTTAAAGTCCTAACTGACCATAAAATACCTTACCGAGTTTATTTTTCAAAGGCTTTAATCACAGTCCCAAAAGAACTCGACGGCATATGATCCTTCAGGTCTTTGGAGCCAAGATACGATCTACCTGAAAGCAAATATCATAGCTGACGCATTATCCCGCAATCCCGCACCATACTGCAAAGAACCATTAATTGGACTAAAAGATATAGAAACATCCATGCCTATTGTTAAAACCATATCTAAACAAGAAAATTCCTTAACCCAAGAGATCACGAGCATTGAATATCTGGGTCGGAGCGCAGAACTGTTACAAACTGAACAAAGCAAGAGTCAACAGCAATAAGCAAAACAATAAACACTTCGAACGGAAACAGGGTCAGCAGCAATAAGCAAAACAATAAACACTTCGAACGGAAACAGGGTCAGCAGCTAAGCAAAACAATAAACACTTCGAACGGAAACCCTAAAGCAAAATATATTTAAAGTATATGTATCAGAACTATGTAATCAAATGTAATATCATATGTAGGTCCGTGACAAGGAAAACCCGAAGAACACAGCAGGTGACTAACGACCAGGTAGTAGTAATAATCTCTTTCATACCAATTGTCCTAAACTGGTTGCATTCCGTCATCCAGGGTTCTCTATTATGTCACAGAAAGCCAAATCACTGTTTTACTGGCCTACAATGCTTACAGATATAAAAAGCACATAACTAATTGTAACACCTGTCATGAAAACAAGGGATACACTAAGACACCTGTCTGTTTAGGGGCCTATCCTATGCCAAATCAATCCTTGAAAGAATACACGTAGAATCATTAACAGAGTTATGAGTCTGACAGAGGAAATAGACACGTCTTAGTTTTAATAGTTGCCCTGACACGTTACATAGAATTAATAGCACTAAAAACAAACACCGCAATTGAGTGCGCTAGGAATATTTATGAGTGCCAGATCAGTAAACATGGAATTCAACACATAATAATAATCTGACTCGGGTGGTGTAAATCAATAATAATCTCCTTAACTCGTTGTGTGAATCCCTTTCCATTAAGAAAACCAATACTATATTTTATCACCCAGAGTCAATAGGTTTGGTAGAACGGATAAATAAAAAAGTGTCATGTCTTACGAGTTACAACTCGTGATATTGGATCCGAACTGGATTATAGCGGTTCTCGCGGTTTTAAATACCTTTATCATTCATATCTTGTATCTATAAAAATGATACCGCAAGTAGCCTTATACGGTACGCCGCTAGAACACTTTTCCACATATTCAAGCCAACCATTAATTTATCAAATATGTTTATAAATATATATATATATATATATATATATATATATATATATATATATATATATATATATATATATATATATATATATATATATATATATATATATATATATATATATATATATATATATATATATATATATATATATATATATATATATATATATATATATATATATATATATATATATATATATATATAAATAAATAATATAAAAAACAAAATAAATATGGATACAAGTGGAGTCGATATAATACACTCCGTAAGAAGTCGGAAGGGTTACAAATTATAACAAAAAAGGAATCACGATAAAATCAATAAGCAAAAACGTTAACCATAGGTCAATTAAATATCCAAATATATATGCGTAAAGATTTGAACTCTAACTTAACGCTTTAGTAAAGACAAATAAGCTAAAAGTTCAAACACATATCAAACCTAACTGACATATTGTCTGTCCTGGTGATTTATATTCGTAGTCAATAAAAAAAAAAAAAAATAAATAAATAAATAAATAAAAAAAAACAAAATAAAATAGATTTTTAAGTCAGGAAGTCTAGAAAGGAAAATGTATATCTATGGAATAATCCTATATGGATCTTACAGGGCAAATAATATATATAGAATTTTTATGGGAACCTTTTTTCATTAGTTTGAATAAGGAATATCTAATTTAACATAATTACATTTATTTACAATCATGCAGATTTCCAACATGAAACTAATATATTGTTCAATTTTGGTTCAGTTTTTTTTCAGACATTCTTCTCGTGTGGGTGAAGTATTAAAACAAAAAATACCCAATTCATTTATACTAAAGTCGTATTTATTACAGCAAGTAACATAACTCTTAAGCTGGTGATGAGGTCATCAGTCTAGAAGGTGCCTGTCGCGTTTGCCGATTCAGCATTGTTCCTTTTAACCTCAATAAACCGCTTGCAAAGCAGGTGGCTGGAGAAAGGAATGCTTAGCCCGAACTTCTCATGGGCAAGGCAGACGTTAGGTACACAAGTGTCTATCCGTATGCGCAATGCAACTTTAGTTAAGGACTTGCAATCATTTTAAAATTAATGAACAAATAAGCAAATAGAATTTCTATAACAATCAAAATGAATTAATTTTTTCTGAACCTCATAGACAATTAGAGTCAATAATTCAGCTTATGATATTGGTAAACGGACATTTAGAAGTATCAAGTCATGCATACGAAATATTAGAGTAAATCACATTCATGGGAAAATGTCACATTTTCTTGAAAGAAACAAAGTTTATATAGAAATTAGTTGCATATTGGGCTCTTTAGTTGCATCTCCTACCTATTAATAAAGTTTAAAAAAAAATTAACCTCAGAGTTTGCGCGGGAGAAATTTGAATATGAAACTTGTGTTAGGGGCACATAGGATCGGATTTTATCACAGCTTAATTTCTGTAAGCGTAGAGAAATACAGAATCATGATTAATATTCTCTTTGACTCTTATGTTGCCTGGCAATCTTACAAAAACGCTTCCGTCCACTTCTTGTCTAGTAACTACTACCAGTAATATCGAATTTTCTTTGGGATTCGTATTGATATCTGTTTATTTTTTATAATTACGGATATTTTTACAGTCATCACAGACCTGGATAGGTTCACTCATTGTTAATGCCATGGATAAAAAAGTTTGTACAGCTGACTCTTTTGAATTCCATAAAATATCAAGCGAATTCATGTGGTTAAGTCTGGTTCTAAATTGCTTTCTCCCTCCCGTATTTGATGTCGTCTTAATTTACTTTGCCCTTGTGACAAGTATAATTTCACTTGCAGGCTGATTAATGGAACCTGGTTACAGTATCCTGCAGTACGAGAGTTTCACATCACAACTTCAAAAAATCGTTCGTCGCTGCGGATGACTGCAGTCAAGTAACAACCGCCTACAATGTGAAAGGAATAAGCACCATTATAAGTGAACAAGCTTATTTCATGGACTTCTTCGACCAACACCCGTATCCCATCGTTAATCTCGTTTTAATGCGAAATGCTCCGGCGGCTGTGGGAAATCGACTACAAAAGGGACTTACTTACAACAATTACGACCAGAAGGATATTCAACTCTTCGTTGCTGGCGAAGGACTCGTGCTGGGGATGATTTTATTCATCGTGAACGTATTTGTGTGGCTTAGGATGCAGAGAACAAGTATGAGGCCGAAATAGAACGTTGGACCCCGCCAGGCAATTTTCCCCTTGTTTTAACCATTTGGATTTGGCCATTTCATTTGGCTATAGGTGGTTGTTTGGAACTGTGTAATGGACGAAAAGTTGTTCGAACGCTAGTTAAAGTAGTATAACCTTGGTCATGTATCCTATATATATATATGTATAAATGATCATAAATAACAGAGTCGAAATATATCTTTGCGTGTATGCACTAGGAATCTATTTAAAGTGCACATATATTAATCATAATTATATGAATCCATATACATATGTATAAATAAATCAGGTAGCCTATAATCAATCTGTTACCTTTTATCTTACCAATAACTGCAGATATGTAACAGTTAGCATAAAAATCAACGAATCAATCAGCATAAACATTAATAATTTTTATCAATTCATATATGAAATTTTTATCAGTTAAAATATGATTTTTATCATGTTAATCTTTATACTATGCGATTATCAGAGTACATTAGTATTTTCTGTAGCATATGTATCTTAAAGAGATGAAGTAAAAAACTGTATCAGTATATATCACGTGATCACTATTATTTATGAATACCATCATATGCATATTATGTTTTATATCTTATTACTTGAATCTGTATTTGTGTACACCATGAATTTTTTTTACTTATAAGTATTTTCTATATATCTATATATATTCACATAGTGTCTGTATCACACTCCTATAAGTCAAATGCAAGTCAAGCTTGAATAATATTCAGTGGTTGGTTTTGGTAGCTGACCGAGCTTTTATGGTAAGTGATTACATTAATAAAAAAAATATGAAATGTTATTCCATATATAAAAGACTAAGACTAAAGAGGTCAACCAGATTACTTGCAGGAATGTGATCAGACTAGAGACGCTAAGGTGACGTATACAATAAAGTAGGCTAAGGTGACGTGCCATCACCTGTGGTCATTCATTTGTTTTGAAAACATTAGTCCAAGCTCCCTGCTTGAGACAACTACCGCGACCTATAATTCAAACAGCCTACATGATTTCTAATGTGTCTCATTTGTATGTATGTTCATATGTTCGAGCTACTGTCTGCTTCCTTTATGACTTGTAACCGAGATGGTAGACAGAACAGTAATAACCATCATCATTGGCAGAAGCGATCAAGCCATCGTCATTAGAAGACCTGTACAAATTTCCTCTGATCTTCAACATGTAATCTCATAGAATATAAGTATTTTTTTAAACTTCGTGTTTTCTACTAGAACCTCACATCATTGCCGAATCATCATGAATTTAACACATCGTCGTCATGACCAAAGAAGATAATACCGACTTCGTAAGTGATCTACAAACCCCAAGACACTCCAATGAGTATGGAAGTGCATAACCAACCGACTTAGCGTAAGATTATTGCAAGTCTAACATTACCTCATAGGGCGCCTTATTATACAAGGCAATAGCCCTAATACTGACATAATAGGGAAACAATCATAGTGTCGAATGGACAAAGAAAATCCCTCTCTTTTTATATTCTACGTTATATACATATATTCTTTTACAATATGTTATGTGAAATCTGAACACACATTTTAAAACATCCTATCTCTAAGCTATCTAGGAATCTGAAAAAATGTTGCACAAAATTCTACATAACATTTTATACAGTCACAGAGGGGATATATGCATTTTGAAAGTAGCAATATATAATAATATATATGTATATATATGTATGTATGGCAGGTCAGCAAATACACATATAAAACCTCCAGGGGATGTCCATGATACGAGATGTAATAATGACAATTAATTCTAAGAAACGTTTCGCACATTAAATTCTCTGTGCATCATCAGTCTGAAAGAACATAAAGACACATTTATAAGTAAAATTCAATAAAAGTGCAAAAAACAGGAATTCACATATACTAACCATAGTCTTAAAATTATATAAAAGAACAAAGTAAAGAACAGGTTAAAAGAGACTGCTTGAGACACCAACTGTTCATTGTGAGGAGAGAAGATGGAATGAACTAAGACACGTTAAAATAAACGACTTCAACTATGCCAGGTACACAGTTGCTGAGGACGTATTACTGTTGAGGGAGGGAACAAGCCTCTTGATATATAAAGACTCAAGGGTAGTTAAATGGTCAGGCTGTTTGACATGGTCTATTATGGAAAACTGTTCTTTTTGTACTTCTATTTTGCAATGAGAGGCATGATTCCTGATGTTGGAAAATTCAGGTTGTTTTATTCTCTGACCAGTACGAAATCTGAAGCCCAAGTGAGAGCAATATCTGACCCTTAACAGCCTTCGAGTTGATCCGACATAAGAGCCCAGACATCCAGGGCATGTAAATTTATATATGACGTTGGATCGCATAAATGGCTGAAGGCGATCTTTGTAGTTAAAAAGTGAACCAATTTTGCAGGGATTGCTTCATATGAGCTTAACTTTAAGGCATGGTATCTCATGTTCAATAATTCGTGTGAGGCTGAATGTAAATTTTAAATCAGAAATATAAGGGATCGTGACATAAAAAAGTCTTTTGGGGTCATTAAAATTAGGCATTGGTGGCTGTAAGAATTTAGTAATTATTTTGTTAATGGTTTTTTGAACAATTTCGAGTGGATATGAATTAGATTTGAAGAAACCCAACAAAAAAGTAATTTCCATGTGAAATAGTTGCCAAGACGAAGAGTATTTCAGTGCTCTATTAACCAAAGTGTGAATAGTATTAAGTTTAAAAGATTGTTGACACGAACTATAATAATTGTTAGTCAGTCCAGTAAAAGTACGTTTTCTATAGACTGACGTGGAGAACTCAGAGTTAGTTCTGGTAATTTTCAAATCTAAAAAAGGTAAACAATCATCGTTCTCTACTTCCATTGTAAACTTGATATTAGGATGAAAGTTGTTAATATACTCTAAAAAAAGAATAACATTGCCATGGGTGTTGAAACAAGGCAAAGGTATCATCAACATATCTATGATATAATGAGGGCTTAAAGTTCGAATCACACCGGTTTAAAAACTCAGACTCTAAATGAGACATAAAAAAATTTGCAAAAATGGGGCCTAAAGGAGAACCCATAGCAACTCCATCGACCTGCGAGTAGAGTCGCTGATTAAATACAAACATCGAATCTTGCACTGCAAGATCGAGTAATTGTTTAAAAATAGCCCGATTAAAACCATGGAAATTTGCATCTTCGTCAATAAATATTTTGTTAAGTATAATATTGATGGTTTCATTAAGAGGTACGTTGGTAAATAGAGACTCAACGTCAAAACTAACCATATAGTAATCTCCATCTTGTCTGGTAATCAGTTGTTGAAAGTCATATCCATTTTTTAGAGAGTATTCATCATTACTATATTCAGTTAAAAGTCCAGCTAAAAATTTTGAGATAGAGAAAGAAGGATTGTTATAAGCAGCCATAATTGGTCTTAAAGGTGGGTCAGGTTTATGAATTTTTGGTTGCCCATAAAGAACACTAAAAGATGAACCAGTGACGAACAGTTGTTGATAAGTAGTTTCATTTATGATGTTATCATTTTTAATTTTCCTTAGAAATCTGTTAATCTTGTCTTCTCGCTTATTTATATCAAGAGAGGAAGGTTCGCCATGGGCCTCAAACTTCGAACTGTCAGACAAGATAGTTTCCATTTTTTGTACATAATCGTTCTTGTTTAGGATAACCACTCCCTTACCTTTGTCTGGTTTACATATGATTATGTCCTCTCGTTTCCTCAAATTCAATAGCACTCTTAAATCAGCAGGTCTAAAAAAAGGTGTCCACTTAGTTTTTAGATGAACATATGTTTTATGGACCAAATTAGAAATTTTTTTGTTGGAGGTTAGCAATGTTTTGATCGCGTTCTAGTTTAGTTAACCTTTGAAACATAATTTCAAAGGGTAAAAAGAACCTGGCATAGTTGGGTCTAAAGGATGGAAGGCAAAAGTCTAAACCAAACGAAAGTAAAAATTCTTCTCTTTTTGATAAAACATAGTCAGAGAAGTTAAAAATACATTTTTTTACCAGACTGGAAGTCAGGAATAACGACACCGAGATTCAAAAGTTTTCTTTGGTGTCTCGTAAAAACATCAGAGATATAGTTGTTGATAAATTTACAAAACATTCTTTGGTACAGTAAGCGATCTAACATAGATAAATCATTGTACAATAAATTCTTTAATTGTTGAGTAGTTACAGTTAATTGTTCAATCGTGAGAAGTTTACAATCAATTTCATTGTTGAGTAAAGTCTTGAGCGCATCTTTGTAGAACTGGGTGTTGTAGAGGGTGGATTTGTACAATCTAAAGCGGATGAACTTCGGAGTAGTGTCATTAATTTGGCAGTATTGAAGAAAATCGAGGTCAGCTTTGGCCTTCTCCAGCCTAAGGGTTGTCTTTTCAAGTTTTCTTGAGGTAGATATGGTAATGGGCGGATAATGGTGCTTCAGCAGTTGAGAAAAGTGGTGAATTCCTCGTAGTCGAAGACGAAAGGCGAACAGGAGGACGAAGAAGAGTTTCCGTATCATCGTTGGAGACATACAGCAGGTCAGCAATTACACATATAAAACCTCCAGGGGATGTCCATGACACGAGATGTAATAATGACAATTTATTCTAAGAAACGTTTCGCACATTAAATTCTCTGTGCATCATCAGTCTGAAAGAACATAAAGACACATAAGTAAAATACAATAAAAGTGCAAAAAAGAGGAATTCACATATACTAAAAATAGTCTTAAAATTATATAAAAGAACAAAGTAAAAAAAGGTTAAAAGAGACTGCTTGAGACACCAACCGTTCATTGTGAGGAGAGAAGGTGGAATGAACTAAAACACAGTAAAATAAACGACTTCAACTATGCCAGGTACACAGTTGCTGAGGACGTATTACTGTTGAGGGAGGGAACAAGCCTCTTGATATATAAAGACTCAAGGGTAGTTAAATGGTCAGGCTGTTTGACATTGTCTATTATGGAAAACTGTTCTTTTTGTACTTCTATTTTGCAATGAGAGGCATGATTCCTGATGTTGGAAAATTCAGGTTGTTTTATTCTCTGACCAGTACGAAAGCTGAAGCCCAAGTGAGAGCAATATCTGACCCTTAACAGCCTTCGAGTTGATCCGACGTAAGAGCCCGGATATCCCTCCCTCAACAGTAATACGTCCTCAGTGTGTCTTAAGCAGTCTCTTTTAACCTGTTTTTTACTTTGTTCTTTTATATAATTTTAAGACTATGGTTAGTATATGTGAATTCCTGTTTTTTGCACTTTTATTGTATTTCACTTATAAATGTATCTTTATGTTCTTTCAGACTGATGATTCACAGAGAATTTAATGTGCGAAACGTTTCTTAGAATAAATTGTCATTATTACATGTATCATGGACATCCCCTGGAGGTTTTATATGTTTATTTGCTGACCTGCTGTATGTCTCCAACATAGATAAAGAGTGACAAACAAAATATTTCACTAAAATTAATATTGCATTAAAAAATCAAAGCCACATTAATGAAAATTATGATAACATTGCCAGCAACTACCGTCTCTCACCGTGAGTAATATTAATATGTTGTACAGTAATCATTTTGTCATTTTCACCTCTCTCATTGCCTTGGGGGCTATCGTGGGGTTACAGAGTTGAGTTTCTGGTGATAGAAATGGATTTCTCTGGTAGTTTTAAAGAGCACTGAATAATGCTCAAGGATCAAAGCAATTTGCCTAACGGCCTTAATCACACATATTACTACCGCTATAGTATTCTTAAACATTATCGCCATGCATTTTTGATTGGATTGAGTGTTACATTTGTGAATAACCTCTGTCACTTATGCTGTTCCTTATGAGAATATAATTTTGCTCTGTTAATATTTTTAATTAGTTTTAATGTCAGTTTACCTCGTAGCTTCTTTTCTGATGTCAAGTAACGTGAGGTCTTCCAAGATCTTAACTTCTATACCGGGGGAGCCTCTATAACCTTTATAGTCTTTAGAATTTGCAGTCTAACATAAAACGATCATACAGCGTCTGATATCGCACACTTGCTGCAACGAGTATGGTTTTATGTATCAAGGACCTTGAAAACTTTGCTTATGGCCCTCCTTACTATAATGCTAGCTATGCTTTTGATGAGCATTAACAGAACTCTCTCTCTCTCTCTCTCTCTCTCTCTCTCTCTCTCTCTCTCTCTCACACACACACACACATTTTACGGGTGGTCTGCTGAGCTAAGTGAAATTAGCTTAAATCCTGTGTAAGCATGCATTATCATCATTTATGCTTCTAAGAGGGCTTAAGCACTGAATCTCAGTACCGATCAGTACTCACTCTTTCTTCATTGCAACAATGAGTGATAACGACAACGAGATCAAACATTTAATCGAATATTTAAAATCGAAAGATGGGGACGATGAAATCAACGCTCATTGGCATTGGTGTTTAGGAAACCAGAGTCTGGTGAAATTGATAACTTGAAAAAGCTATTCAATGAGTATTTCTGTGAAATCGACGGTGCAGATGATACTGATTGTTCTGAAACAGACATTGTAGATGATACTTATTGTTATGAAAGAGACAGCGTACATGATAATGATTGTTCTAACGAGAATGACACAGAAAATGAATATTATATCTCTTCTGACGGTGAGGGTGAATATTCGGCTCATAACACACATGATAATACAGTAATGATCAAGGAGACTATACAATCACTATAAGTGATAGTGATGAAAATGATGAGAATACAATAAATATGAGTGACAGCGATAAAACCTACTGTGAAGATTTTGAGTAGAAACTTTTCAAATAAAATGTTACATGAAAGAAGTAAGTAAAAATCATATTGGGATTTTTTTTAAACAAGTGCAGTATAGTTTTATGCAACATTCTTACTTGAAATAATATATCTAAGTTTAAAGTTGGGATTTTTGTTGTACTTATTCTTGGAGGACTAATTTGAAACTGAAATAACGTTTACTTCTAGATAGACAAGTGAAACATGATTAAGGGGATTTACGTAACGCCTTAGGGTTGTGGTGAAGTGTTATCAGTGTGAAATTTGCATAAAATTTTCAGATTTTTTCCTTTTGTATTAAGAAACATGTAAAGGTAAAAAAAAAAAAAAAAAAATCCAGGTATTATGGTAGACTTTAATATATTATTGCATTAAAATAGGAACCACTAATTTGGGGTGGGGGGTTGAGGTACTACCTGATGTTACATAACTTTGTAGGGAGGGTCAGGACATGTGTTATGAGACGTGACAAAAGGGTGGGGGGTGGTTGTCAAAAGTTACCCTAAGAATGGTTATGTAGTTTTTGAACGGCCCCTTATCCTCTGTAGCTTGTCATTGACAGCCATAGTTTTCAAGTAACTAATGTGATGCTTGATTTTATAGTTAATTTTTGCAATGATGTTAAAAGCGTTTTCAATTGATTTTCAAATCCCAATTCTTTTCTGGTGATAGAAATTTATTTCTCGCTGAATGATGCTCATGTGCTAAATGTGCAACAGATTTTTTAAATTATTTAAGCTGCAGGAAAGACAGAGGGAATTTGCCCTAAAAGAAGTGATAGATAGATGTCTCCTGAAGGCAGAGGGGTTATAGCAATCAGGGAAGACAACAGTAGGTGAGGGTTCCACAGCCTAGAAGTTGTTGGAGAGAAACAGTTACTGTACAATTCAGTTAGAGGGTTGCACTTTCCACATTGTATCTGTGTGAGGCTACAGTCTGGCAAATGCAATGGCGTCTTGTTAGGGTCTTCGGCACCCTTTCACTCTTCTTTTATATTCATCTTCTTTTAATTAAGATTCCATGTAAAGGTCCAGACTTCCAGGATCATTGGCTTTCGAATGACCGATTATTCAGAAGCTGGCTTGCTAGAGTGCCTGGCGATCGCACTAAGGCTCGATGTACGATAATTATGTCACACGAACGTCAGTGCCGAGATATCATCAGTGAAGCGACACATGGGTCCCAGACACCAGTTAATGGAGACGCGAAGACAGTCAAACCCATCGACCCAGAGATCTCCTCAGGACGTGGAGCAGGAGGATGCTGACCACGATGGGCTGTCTGATGCAGTTGCATATGCAACTGTATTGTTTCTGATGTTCTTAGCACAGCATAACTTGCCATTTAGGTAGGCTAAGAATTTTGCATATTGATGATTATTTTTTATTACTGAACAGGGGCACAGAGAAGGGTCCCACTTTCAACTAAATCAAAAATATATGAA